>NC_141037.1:17313750-17632500 GCF_052040795.2 Danio rerio
AATTGGATTTAGTCATTTTTTAAGGCAAACAATATGTTGGGCTGAATTTAAACAATTTAGTAATGTTCAACTTAACTTATTTGATTAAAATCATTCCATATGAATAGTTTGCAACCACTTACATTAAAGTTTAGTAAATCCAATAAATCTTTTTTTTTTTCCAATGTGTAACTCGAAATTCATTCATTCATTTTCTTTCCGGCTTAGTCCCTTTATTATTTAGGGGTCACCACAGCGGAATGAACTGTGAAAACACCTGTAATGTGTGTTTGAAACTGAAGCAATGGGAATTTCATTCTTGCTTCATGAGTAACTTTTAAAAATTGTGGTTGAAAAATAGGCATGGGCTGGTATTAGATTCTGACGGTATGATAACCGTGGATAAAAATATCCCCGTTTACAGTTTCACAATATTGTGATTACTGCTCTAAAAATGTCTGGGTGTAAAAACAACAACCTTTTTCCTTTTTCCCCACATTGAACACAATACATTTTATTTTAGGAAACTTTTAAAATATTTTGGCTTTTTAAATGTTATTTTTATTTAATTAAAAAAATGTTGTATTTTATTTTAAACATCTTAATTAGTTTCAAAAGGACTGAAATTAGTTGGATTGAATTTAAACAATTTAGTAATGTTCAACTTAACTTATTTTAATTAGAAATCATCCCATATAAATATTATGCAACCACTTACCTTAAGAAAGTTTAGTAAATTCAGTGAATCTTTTTTCAGTGTGTAACTGGACATTAATTAATTAATTAATTAATTAATTAATTAATTCATTCATTCATTCATTCATTCATTCATTCATTTATTTTCTTTCCGGCTTGGCTTAGTCCCTTTATTAATCAGGGGTCGCTACTCACCACACCCCTAATAAATAAAGGGACTACAACTTATCAAGCATATGTTTTACGCAGCGGATGCCCTTCCAGCTGCAACCCATCACTGGGAACCACCCATACACTCATTCACACACATACACTACGGACAATTTAGCTCACCCAGTTCACCTAAAGGGCATGTCTTTGAACTGGAAGGAAATTGTAGTACCCGGAGGAAATGAACACGAACACGGGAAAAACATGTAAACTCCTCACAGAAATGCCAGCTGATGCAACCAAGGCTCGAACCAGCGACTTTCTTGCTGTGAGGTGATCATGCTACCGACTGCGCCACCGTGATGCCCTAGTAAATCAAATTAATCTTTTTTTTTTCAGTGTGTAACTGGACATATTGTGTGGAAAATGTTTTTGCAATTAGTCAAAAAGGTTTTTTTTTTTTTCCAATTTATTGCATGGTTGAGCTGAGATCATATGAAACAGGGCTCTTGAATGTGGATATTTCTAGACAGGTTTATCTTAAGAATGCTGGACCAGAGATTAACCCTTTAAAAAAATCTGAAAAGTGTTTTTCATGAGAATTTAAAGTAGCAACAGGGAACTAAAGTCATGACCTTCACACATTAAAATGGAGAGGCCGCAACTTTGGTTTCCTATAATCCGCTACAATCGTTTAACCCATTTGAATTAAAAGTGTGATCTCCAGGGAGTTGGTTAGAGACAAGAATGGGAGATAAAGAGAGGGTCATTCATGCTGAAAAAATGATAAAAACACCTCGGGCAGTTCTGTGGAGGGCTAACTCAGGCCCATCAGTTTCCGTAAGCAGCCTTTGCCAAATGACGTTATTGTGTTTCTACTTAATTATCCAACATCATAACTCAATCACTCCAGCTGTTTTGAGTCAAGGCCCATCTTTAACCAAATTAGCACTTCTGCCCCCTCAAATGCGTCTTATTGACATGAATCAGAGAGTATGTTCTGCTCTGCTCCCAGCTGTAATCACTGCAGTGCACAACCACATTCCACTGTTATGATCGGTATAATCATGTCAACTAATGAGGGGTCTCTGGGAAATTCGATACAGTAGAGAACATAGGTCTTGAACAGTGGAAAAAAAATAAACAAGATGAAGAAAAATGTATGTGTAAAGTAACAGAAAACAATGTACAGTTGAAGTCAGAATTATTAGCCCCCCTTTGATTTTTTTTCTTTAAAAATTATGATTAACAAAATCATCATTTTTGTTAATCATCAAATGATGTTTAACAGAGCAAGGGAATTTTCACAGTATGTCTGATTATATTTTTTCTTTTGGAAAAAGTCTTATTTGTTTTATTTCTACTAGAATAAAATCAGTTTTTATTAAAAAAAAAAAACATTTTAAGTTCAAAATTATTAGCCCCTTTAAGCTATATTTTTTTTCGATAGTCTACTGAACAAACCCTCACTACACAATAACTTGCTTAATTACCCCAACCTGCTTAGTTAACTTAATTAATCTAGTTAAGCCTTTAAATGTCACTTTAAGCTGTATAGAAGTGTCTTGAAAAATATCTAGTCAAATATTATTTACTGTCATGATGGCAAAGATAAAATAAATCAATTATTAGAAATGAGTTATTAAAACTATTATGTTTAGAAATGTGTTGAAAAAAACTGCTCTCCATTAAACAGAGATTAGAGGAAAAAATAAACAGGGTGGCTAATAATTTTAACTTTAACTGTATATGGACTAGGAATGCTCCGATTGATCAGCTGGGGATCGGTATTAGGCATGTGACGATAACCGTTTACAAGGTATACCGTGGTTTGAAGAAGTCAAGGTTTTAAAACCACCAACATTTTCTAATACTGTTCCTAAGGTATGTGTAATTTTTTTTTATTTACATTTACTTTTAATTTTTTAGGAAAACAGTATCACCAGCAGAAAAAAATATCCAAAGATGCCATTTTAAATTGTACAGAAATCTGTGTATTTAAAATAAATGAAGACAGCAGTCTGACATGTTTACTGCTCCAAAATATTTTAAATGTTTCTCAAAATGAAATGTATTGTGTTCAAAGGGGAAAAAAGTTTGAGTTTTTTTTTCAGGGTGTCTGCAGGGTCTTAAAATGTCTTAAATTTCAAAACAAACTTTTTTTTTTAAACAAAATTCACTGAAATATGCTGTTGTGGATCTTAAATACTTTTAAACAGTTTTAAACTTTTCCATAAGTGTCCATGTAAAGATAGCCAATCAGTGCAACCAACAAATCCATCTAAAAAAAATGTAATGAAATTAACATTTATTAACTTTTAAGCAATATGGTTTAATTGTGTTCTTTGCATCCTTACAATAACATTTGTTTAATAGTTCCATGTTTTCATATTTTTATGCAAAATTTAATTGTGCATAAATTTTGTTTAATTTAGCTTTAAAACTTTAAGACATTTTGATTGTCTTTAATATTGTTTATGCTACATTGCATTTGTGAAAAATAATCTGTTTTGTAATCAGCCATTTATTTGAGAAATAATAGAATATAACACTTTAGGATCATATGAGATCTCTGATTACATCTGCTTGTGTCCTTGGTGAGGTACTTTTTCAGATTTAAAATTCTCAAAGTCTTCAACAGCACTCTGTTGTCTAAAAGAGTTCTTGTGAGAGATGTTGTTTGTGAAATGTAGGGAATTACCAGATTGTTGAAGGCATATTCATTAGGCAGTTTCTGGCTGCAGAAGAGGCAATCCTTCTGGCAGTCACACCACGCTGGGTTACAGAGTCCAAGCAACAGTAGCGTCCACAGTGGAGCCTTCATCACGAAGTGTGTTAACAGCTGAAGTACAGTCTGCAGAGAGATGGAGAGCAGAGATGATGGCGTGAGAGAGAGAAAATTGGTTACAGTTCCAGGAAGTAAACCACAACAGAATGTGGATTAGTTCAAGTCAAAAGACTGACTGATTCTGATCAAAAGTGATCAACTGTTTTAGAAATAAGGCTAGATGACATCAAAGTTATATATATATATATATATATATATATATATATATATATATATATATATATATATATATATATATATATATATACGTATATATATATATATATATATATATATATATATATATATATATATATATATATATATATATATATATATATATATATATATATACGTATATATATATATATATATATATATATATATATATATATACATATACGTATATATATATATATATATATATATATATATATATATATATATATATATACGTATATATATATATATATATATATATACGTATATATATATATATATATATATATATATATATATATATATATATATATATATATATATATATATATACGTATATATATATATATATATATACGTATATATATATATATATATATATATATATATATATATATATATATATATATATATATATATATACGTATATATATATATATATATATATATATATATATATATATATATATATATATATATATATACGTATATATATATATATATATATATATATTTTTTTTTTTTTATTTATTCTTTTAAATCAATAAAAAAATAAATAGCCAGAAGCATCCCTTTAGCATGCCAAGACTGCATTTAAGCGTGAAGTCAAACAGTAATATTGTGAAATATTTGAAATTCAATCACACACTGTAAAACCTAACAGTGAAAGTCACTAAATAAAATGAGTTTGTTTAACTTTGAGTTACTTAGTTACTTTGACTTTAAAACTCACTATATTAAGCAGAACTCAAAGCAAATTATTTTTGCTGCTTGTTCAAACTACTAATTTAAAATGAGCTAAATCAACACAATTCTTGAGTTTTTTTGAGACAACCTAATTGTTTAATGTTAAAATCACTTATATTTGTAAAAACAATAACATTAACTTAATTGATTTGTGTTGGGACAACATAAAGGAATTGTGTGGAACCTAGTATTTTTTTTACAGTAAATGGCTGACTGTAAAATACAGGCTGGATGACATAAATATTGCTTATTTATATACATTACTACACTGTAAAACACAAAAGTCAATTTTATCAAATGAAATGAGTGTAGTTAACTTTAAAATTGACTGAAAGTAAAAAAAGTTTTGAACTGTGTTAAAGGTAATGAGTTAATGAAATACCTCATTACTTCACCTTAAATGGAGTAAGTTCACAGTACTCATATAGATTAGTTTTTTTTTTTGCTCAAATGGTTTGTAGCAATCGGTTTGCTCAAACGGTTTAAGTTGCTTTAACTTATTTGGTTGTACAGTACTGCAATTGGTTTGAGTTCTCTTCATTTATTGGGTTTTACTGTGCTCCAATTGCTTCATTTACTCAACAGGATTAAGTTCACAGTACTCATTAGGATTCGTTTTTGAACTTAAATTGTCTGTTGCAATTGGTTTCCTCAAGTAGTTTGAGTTACCTTAACTTTTTGGGTTTTACAGTGTATTTAAAGCTTTAGGGTTGGTATAGTCATTTCCTTTTAATCGATACAAAAATAAATAACCAGAAGCATCACTTTAGCATGCCAAGTCTGCATTTATTTGAGTATACAGTCAAACAGTAATATTATAAAATAATTTAAATACAATCATACACTGTAAAACCTAACAGTGAAAGACACTTAATGAAATGAGTTTGGTTAACACATAATAGTTTGAGTTACTTTGACTGAATGAAAAATTTTTTTTTGCTGCAGATTTTTTTTTTTTTTTTTTTTGGACAACCTAATTGTTAATGTTTAAATCATTTAAATTTGTAAGTTAACTTAATGAACTTGTGTTTTTGAAAAAAACTGAAAAAAAAGGATGTCTGAAAAATTGTTGCAAACAATTTATATGTGCTGAATGTGAACAAACAAATACAATTTAGTAATGTTTCAGCTTAATTTGTTTGTTTAAAATTAAGCCCATTTACATTGTTTACAACCGCTTAACCTAAAAATTAGAAAATCATCTTTGCATCATTTTTTTTCAGTGTAGAAATAGGCTGGATGACATCACTGTGGTTTATTTATATGCATTACTATTTAAAGCTTTATGGTTGGTATAATCATTTCTTTTCAATCCAAAAATAAATAACCAGAAGCATCACTTTAGCATGCCATAACTGTGTTTATTTCAGCATAAAATAACAGTAATATTGTGAAATATTATATCACAAATTGAAATGCAATTATATGTATATATGATTTATAAATATCTGGAAAATATAATATCCTTTATTTCTGGGAAAAGCTGGATTACATTTATTTTCTTCTTGTCTTTAGTATAGCATGATCTTTTATTTCTTGGTAACGCTTTACAATAGGTTGTAGTTAAAATTAGTTAATGCATTTACTAACATGAACAAACTATGAACAATACATTTACTGCAGTATTTGTTCACGTTAGCTAATGATAGTTAATTGAAATGAAGTTGTTGATTGTTAGTTCATGTTAACTCACGGTGCATAACCAAGCATGACTTTAGATGTCAATAATGCATTAGTAAATGTTGATTATTAAATGCTGTACACGTATAATTTATTATTATTCCATGTTAGTAAATACATTAACGAATGAAACCGTATTCTAGATAGTGACCTATTTCTTTTTATTTTCAATGTCGAAAGCAGTTGTGCTCCCTAAATAATTTTTTTGTAAACCGTAATAAATTCTTTTAGGATTCTTAACTTTAGTAAAAAACCCGAAACAAACAGCATTCATTTGAAATGTGTACAAATATTTAGTGCCATTTGATTAATTGAAATAATTCATGCTAAATCAAAGTATACTTTCATTTAAAAACAAACAAACAAACAAACATTTATTTACTGTAACCTTGCAATGCCTTTCACAATGTACTTGCTTTTGATTTTAAAGGTATAAAGAACTTTACTGCTATTACACACTGACTGATTGTTTTTATTTATTTGTTATTATTGTATTGGAGTTGTGTATGCACCCTATACGTACACTTGCTGTACATTTGTGTGACACTTGAGAACTTTGATGTTTGCAGAATGCTAGCTATGTGTCTTTTCTGTTAAAGCTACAAAAGAGAAATTAGTGTTGGGGATGTTTGTATTTTTTGTTTGTTTGTTTTTGTTGACTGCTTGATTTTCTGTTTTGTGCAAATTTATAAAAAAATCCTATAAATAAAGTATATAAAAACATCTGTTTGCTTTAAAAAACAACAATTCAGAACATATAAGAATCCTAAAGACATTTGCAGAGCTTAAAATAAAGACGCCGGAGCTAAATATGTTATCTAGTCCACAGAAAAACAACTTGCTTGTCGATTAAACATCATTTATTAAATAATTAATGATGCTTTATTGTGGCAGTGATGGTTGTTGCTGGGCGTCTTGTTTTCTATGTTGTTTTTCTTGGCGGAAGCTTTAAGCTTATCTAAGATTAATTAATTGAATAAAAGCCATTTCAATATTTAATGTTCAATTATTTGTTTACTTAACAAATGGCTATATGCAATAAGCAGATTAATATGCAGTCAGAAGGTCACTATTGCAAAATAAACCCCTTTAGGGTGAGATTACCTGGCAACACTGCCTGAAAACATGCCTCAGATTATCAAAAATAGATTCAGATGTAAAAGTAAACCACAATGATTTGGTTATCTCAATAGTTTTTACAAATTTAAGTGGGTTGAACGTAAATTAATTAAGTTATCCCCCCCAAAAAACCTTAGGAATAGTGTTGCTCAAATCATTTTGTATGTACTATAGTTTTAAGTCATTTTTTGAGTGTATGATGTTACCTAAAAATGTTTAAAGGTACGTCTTGCTTGGCAGACTTGGCAGTCCTTTATTAGCAAAATTCATCATCTGTAGTAATTGAAGCTCGAATTAGTGCTTGTGGCGTAATGAGAGCAGAATAAAGAAGAAGAGGAGGAGGAGGATTTGAGCCACTGTGATGCACGCTGGTTAAGCAGTCTTAGTCACCATATTAGTCCAAACAATAGAAAGGACTATAAAGCTTCAGCATAAAAAAGGATTGAAGCGCTTTAAGAATAAAACCCTTATTCTGTGGCTTCCTTGTCAAGCAAATAAAGCCCTGATGAGAATGTATGTTTTCAGGCCTGACAGGCTACCCGCAGAACCATCAGTTGTTTAGCTGCTTCTGAAGCAACATCGGGATAAATCAATTTCACCTGCATTACACTTGTACTGAAGGTGTCACCGCGAACAAAAGCAAAGGTGTAAGTCACGGAGAATCGATAGGCACCCCTGGAGTGAGTTTTATTGAATTCAGTCACTGTACGAGCAACGACAGGGAAAAACACATAATTATAAGTGTGTGTGAGTGAATTACGCACAACTTTATGTTGGGGTGAACGAGCTAGATATTGATTTTGCAACCCTTTAGTTAATTTAGTTTCTTTTTTTTTTATTTAAGGGAACTACAAGATGACGCAGCTAAATGGATTCTGGCCAGGGTGCAGCATTTCTTGGAGGTGATTTTTCAAGTGAAGATTGTACAGGTTTTTCCCTTTTCAGCATTTATTCAAGTTTCTCATTTAAATTTAGATGACTAGTACGGGTTTTGCTGTGCACCTGAGGTGAACCAGAAGTTCTTAATCTCGCCGCAGTTTGTACAGACCGATACATACATGTGGGATGCAAGAGCTTGGCAGGCCTTCAAGATTTAATTAACTAACTCAATTATGTAATAAAAAGGACTTAACTAAGATAGACACCGTGATTTAACTCCTGACCTTTGGAATTATCTCATATACTCAAAGGAAAGAACGATCTCTCATTAACTAAGTAGGAGGAAATTGGTGGAGTTTGAGAAACTGTTGGTTTTATTTCATAAGAAGGCTTTTGTTTCCGAACAGTGGCTATGTTTACATGTGCATGAGTAATCAAGTTATTTACGTTAATCTGAATAAGGCAATAATACGATTAAGGTGTTTACATGAGTTGTGTTTTGAATGTTCCTTTCATGATCCCGTTTTACATGTTAACAGCACTTAATTCGATTACAGTTTTTCTTCCACATTCACAAAACAGTTAACAAACAGGCCTAAACAGCGGCACTCATGGTCAAAATGACACAATTTACTTGCAAAACGCACACACCGTGTCAAAACATATAAATATAAAAATAAATAAAAAATCAAATATGCAACAAAAGCTAGTTTTACCTGTAAACAACACAACTTGCAAACAAGTTAATGAGCTCTTTTAATTAATCATTACACAATGGACAACAAAATACAAAATACAGAACTCCGTGTGAATCAGTGCACTATTGCTTGCAATTGTAGCCTATTGGCAATGCCATTTGTTGTCTTTCTATTTGGGCTGTCAAGTTTGCCTTTTTGCAAAGAATTGGATCCAGAATAAGAAATGCTTTGATTAAATGTATATTGAATTCGAACTGTGACTGAAAACGTAAATACTGTAAAAAAAAAAAACAGATAAAAAAGTAATGAAATACTTTAAATATTAGAGAAAACACGTTAACCAATATACAGTCAAACCTATTGGAAGTATAGGACATAGCCACTCTTGACCTCCTCCATCCATGCTGGCACAGGACGACACAAACCTTCCACCGTTTTTAATGTTTGCAGACTGATTGCTAATTGAAGATTTGTGTAAAGGAGTGTCAAACCGGTGTTTCAGTGATTTCATGCTGATCTTGATAGTTTCTAATGGTTAGGAGTAGACGGTTTCTGTTTGGTTATCATAGCTAAAACAATGGAGTTTGGACTGCTTGAATAACATCTGTGTTAACTGTTTTGAAAAATGGTAGGGAAAATGTGTCAACCCAACGAGAAAGGGTTTACACATTTGCAAGACATGTCCTCTGCTCTGCTTGGATAGTGATGATGAAAATAAAGTGGATCCTAGATTCTTTAACCAGGTCAAAGCAAACAAGAAAATGTCATTGTGTTACCAGGCTATCCACATGGCCTCCAGAGTTTCATGTCATTTTGGATGTTTCATTTTTAATTTGTCCACTTTAACTGCAGTTCGGCATTTTCACTTCATCATTCAGGAACATATTATTAATGCCCCTGTGACAAACTGAGGTAACTTATTGGATGCGTGTAAGAAGTATGGTGGGTGAAAGAGTGTTGTTTTAATGGTATTTGATATCCCACAACGAATAGGAGAAGAAATAGCTGCATTTTGCAGTGTGTGTGTGTGTGTGAGTGTGTCTGTGGTCCTTTACTGACTCAGTAGGTGCGGAGAATAGTGTCAAGCAGTTGTGTGTGTATAGACTCTTCTGTAGAAAAACACGGCGAAAAGTCCTACATGATGGTAATAGTTTGATTGCAGTGTTTGCATGTCTGTACTGCACTTCAATGATGTGACTAAAATCGGCATACTCCATAGGTCTACATTCGATTTCTGTTTAGTTCGTTTATGACCTTAATCAGATTAAATTAATTAAAAATCGCTGTTTACATGGTAGACACTTAATCAGAGTATTGTCTTAATCGTATTAAAATTGGATAATTGGCCTCCATGTAATTGTACAAAGGTGTCTTCCTCGCAGTTGCAGTGCATTTAGAGATTATCTGCTGATGCTGATATACAGCATAGGCCTAAATGTACTTGCTAAGAATTAGCAATTGAGTGAATGAATGATTAAAGCATGCAAAATAAAACAAAATAATATTTTTTAAAGGCTTATAATAATACTTTTTTATAAATCAAAACTATATTTTTGGCATTTGAGACGCTGTATTTTACACTGATTTTATATTTTCAGTTTAGAACTTTGAGCCCCAATTTATCCATACCTCTGGCAAATTCTTAAAGTTAAACATTTCTTTTAATTTTGGACCAGAAATTACACAGGCTTCTTCCAAAAGATAACAAGACTATGTACAAGAGGCAGTGTTGTGGGGAAAAATATATTTCTCCGCTTTTATTTACATTTGTGCAAAAACCTTGTTAGAATTTGCCAGGGCTATAAATAATTTTGATTGTTTATACACTCATCGACCACTTTATTAGGTACACCTGTCCAACTGCTTGTTAACGCAAATTTCTAATCAGTCAATCACATGGAAAAAGCTCAATGCATTTAGGCATTTAGACATGGTCAAGACAATCTGCTGCAGTTCAAACCGAGGCTCAGAATGAGAATGAAAGGTGATTTAAGGGACTTTGAACGTGGCATTGTTGTTGGTGCCAGCAGCCAGACGGGCTGGTCTGAGTATTTCAGAAACTGCTGATCTACTGGGAACGGGTTAACGCGCCATGTCATAAAGCGGGATCTGAACCAAGCGTGAAAATGAGTTTACAGTACTCAAATGGCCTCCACAATCACCAGGGGCCTCATGTATCAACGCTGCGTACGCACAAAAACTTTGCGTACGCCAGGTTTCACGCTCAGAATCGCTCACGTTTGGATTTACTAACAATGAACTGAACGTGGAATTGTGCGCAGCTTCACGGCAGCTTTCTGGCTGGCGTACGCACATTTTTTGTGCGTGTCTGTTTTATTTCCATTGGCGACTCCTAGAGGCAGTTGTGTTAAATTCCTCTCTACAAAGTGTCTGAGCCTTGCAATGGCAGCTGTATGAGACAGGTTCATCTAGCAGGTATTTAAGGTTTCCATACCATACAGTTGACCAGCTAAACATTAAAGCACAATTTGCAGCGGTCGCCTGTTTTCCCAATGTAATCTGAGCTATCTACTGCACGCACATTGCTATAAAGACACTATCTGAAGATGAATTTGCATGCGTGAATCGGAAACATTTCCATTCAATAAATGTGCAAATAAAATATGATGCACAAACTTATTGATGATTCCTACTTGTCTTTCCCGTGATAAATAGTGGGCAAAATCTGATATGTAGCGGGGAAAAAAAGAAGAAAGAGTTCATCAGACGCTGGATTCGAGCCGTGTTCATGATCGAATGAGTCAATTCATAATCACATGAGTCTTACAAGGTGCACCACAGAGACTGTTAAGGATATTGCAACCTTTTACAAATATAATCCACTCTATATCTTTTTTTAATGCACTCAGTGCGATGTTCAGACCCAACTGTGTTAACCGCATCAGCTAAACTCTCCCACTCTATTTTTTTCTTTTGTTGTTAATTCCGGAGAACAAACTTGCAAATAACACCGCTTTTCTCCGGTCTACCTCCGAAAGCAGCACCTCCAATTCACATTCTGTTCAAAGTTTCTCTTTTTGCTTGATTTTGCCATTGCTTTTTCGTTGGGTTTTGCCATTAGCATAGTCATTAGCATATTCATACGGGGGAGGAGGCAGGGAGGGGTTTTGTGCTCGTGCATGTTGCGCTCAGTTTCACGTTCATTCAGATGTACAAAAGAATATGCGTGAGATTCGGCATACGCAGTGTTTCATACATCTGAATTTTTTTCTGCGTACGCACATTTACAGCTTTGTGCGTACGCAATGTTTTAGTAAGATTTCCACGCAAGTCTTCGTACATGAGGCCCCTGATCTCAATCCAATAGAGCACCTTTTGGATCTGGTGGAACAGGAGATCCACATCATGGATGTGCAGTCGATTAATCTGCAGCAACTGCGTGATGCTATCATGTCAATATGGAAATGAGGAATATTTCCAATATCTTGTTGAATCTACGCCATGAAGGATTAAGTCAGTTCTGAAGGTAAAAGGGAGTCCAAAGTGGCCGGTGGTGCGTATATATATGTTTCTTGTAAATGCAACCTCTATTTGAAGTTTCATTTTATTCATTTCATTTCTCATTTGAGATTTTATATATATATATATATATATATATATATATATATATATATATATATATATATATATATATATATATATAATCAAACTGCTGCTTTATTTCTCATCTCAAGGAAAAAGGTAACACTGGTTTGTGCGCATCAAGGTTTAGATAGGCACTTTCACACTTGTGAAATGAACTATACCAACAGATCGATTGCATCATACATTATTTTAACTGAACCAAAGTTGGCAAGTCTGAACACACCTAATAAAAGATAATAACTGCACAATAGCAGGCTGCTTTACTGAAGCATTTCAAATGCATCTACAATGCACATACAAATATACAAAATACTAGAGGCTCAGGTGGATTAGAGCAGCATTCTCCACCGAGAAGCTTTAAACGCACATCCTACTATTTAACACATACAATTTACAGTCCTGTTTTCATATTTGAAACCACCCTCCATTATATCAGCTTGTTTTTATCTGACAGACGAAGAGACACAATGAACTGATTTGCTGATGAATACAGTGAAGCACTTCTGTCATCAATCCTCATAAATATCATAATGAGAAATGACAGACATTGTCCAGTAAACAAAGCAAGTGGAGAGAATTCCATGTTCTGCTTGGTTTCCCATCTCCATATAACTCTGTATACTCATACTGTCCATCATTCCAGACGTCCTATCTCCTGAGATTTCCAATATATGCCCAACACATTTGGCTAAAAACACTCAATAGCTCAATTAAACTCCAGAGGTAAATGGGGCTGGTTTTGCACAGCTCATTTCTCAATCAAACGCGTCATAATCAGCGCTAAATACCAGAGGGCTTCTCAGCGGCGGAGACTGGCAGCATCTAATTAGAGCAGAATTTTGCAGATGGAAAGCTTTGAAAAATCGCTGCAAGGGACAAACACATAATCACGATCACATATAGAGTTTACATTATGTATGACACAACACCACCATCATAAACTAAGGGAACTGCAGAACATTATCATCATGTGTTGGCCACAGGGGTGGAGACTTTACTGTATGTGACGCTAGCTCTTACCTGCTTTGAATTAGTGACGTCAATTTCAGTCAAGCATGGTGCGTTAGATCAGTTAAAAAGGAGAGGAAATCAATGCCCATTATTACCAATCCACTATCAACCCTAAGAGGCTTTAGCTTCCAATATCTGATATGTAAAAGTGCCATTGTTATTGGCTGTAAACAGAGAAGTCAATGAAATGAGCAGTAAAGGAAGAACACCCATGAGGGATGTTTTATTGCTTGTGTGTTTTCTCTTGCATAGCTTTGGACGCTTAATGGCGAGGCTCCACTTAAAGGGCCATGAAACCCCCAAGTTTCACGATCAAAACATGACCTCTCTGGACAGAAATTTGAAATATAGAGCAATCGCCAATCATCTTGTTTAATCCCGCCCCTTTCCGCAGAGCTGTACGACAGATTTTCGCAAGCTCAAACTCTAGTGTGACCGCAGCTTTAGTTTGGAAAAAGTCAGAAAAGTGGGCGTGTCCAACTCTGTTTAGGTGGGAGTGTCGGAGGAGGGAAAGCACAAAAATTTGCATAAAAATGGGAGTTTCGATTTGGGCACAAGCTGATTTTCACAGAGGCAAAACAAACACACAGACGCAGGGCAGAAAGACAGTGACTGTGTTTACATGGACATCAGTAATCAAATTATTTGACAAATAATTAACTGGTGGACTTAAACTGCAGTTTGGCTCTTTCATTCAGGAATTTCATTCATGCCCCTTGTGACAAACGAGATATTTGATTCGAGGAATTGCTAGAAGCGTGTATTTTTAATGCAATGTTTAATACCACATGGCGAATGAGAGAGAGAAAAAAAACTCTGCATTTCTCTGTAACTTAGATACACGCGGTAGGTAGCGCCAGAAAGCCGTGTGTGTTATTCTTGTTACAAAATGCGGCGAAAATGCTACACGTCAGTAATAGTTTGATTGCGATGTTTACATGTTTACACTCAGAGAACAGTCTTTCAGTCTATAATATTGTAGTGATATTAACATTTATCTATGTGTCTAAAGAAATCAGAAACCCTCGTTATTAGCGACACTAGTGGTCATTCAGAGAACTGCAGCAACAATTTCAAGGGATTGTTCATTTTAAAAATAAAAATGCTGTCATTATTTACTCATCGTCTTCTTGTTTCAAACCTGTTTGACTTACTTTCGTCTGTTGAAATCAAATTAAGATATTTTGAAGTAATATGGAAACCTCTAACCATTGACTTTCATTAGAAAAACCAAATTCTCTTTGGAAGTCAATGGTTACAGATTCTCAGCTTTCTTTATAATATCATCTTTTGTGTTTAACAGAAGAAAGAAACTCATAAAGGTTTGGAATCGCTTGAGGGTGAGTAAATAGTGAGTACATTTACAGTTTTTGATAAACTATCCTTTTAATATGATTTAATATACTTAATATAATCCCTTTAATATGAGTCAATGGACTTCAATTGTCTAATAAACTCAAGGCCAAGTTATTTGAAGAGATTATTACATTTGAAGTGATTTACTTATGACAAACATCCAGATGATGTTTATGCAGTTAAGAACCGCATTCATTGAATACGTAAATATGAGCTGCTCAAAAACAAAATAACATACTAGGAAAATTTTAGTGGTGTGAAAACACCGTTAAAATGGGATAGATCACTCAAAAATGTAAATTCTGTCATAATTTACTTATCCTTTACTTGTTTTGAACCTGTTTGACTTCTGTTGAAGAGATAAGAAGACATTTTGAATGAAGCTGGAAACCTGTAGCCATTGACTTCCATACTATTAGTTTTTCCTTCTATAGAAGTCAGTATTTCAGGTCTTCAGCTTTCTTTATAATATCTTCTTTTGTGTTCATCAGAAGAAAGAAACTCTCAAAGGTTTGGAACCACTTGAAGGTGAGTAAATAATTTTTTTTTTGATGAACTATACTTTTAATATGACTTAATGGACTTAATATGATTCTAATATACACATGGAAAAAATAAGTTTTAAAAACATTTGCAGTGATTAATTTGTGACAAACATCCAGATGATATTTACACTGTTGAGTATGGCATTGATTGGATATGTATATATGAGCTGCTCTTTTTCCTATAAAGAACAAAATAACACACTATATTTATTAATTTCTCATTGAATATGGGTAATATATTTTGGTGCATTTGAACAAAACAAATTTATTAAACAGATATATTTATTAGGAAAATATATTAGTCACAAAACATCTTTTGAAATGGAAAGATGATACATTTAATTCATGAAAAATATTGCAAAAAAAAAAATTACAAAGTTCAAAATTTCATCAAAATGTTATATGTTTTTTGCTTCTCTTGATTTTTCCTCTTTTTGAAAATGTTGTTTAACATTTTTCCCTAAAATATAAATTTGGCCTACTAATTTTTGAACCATTATTGTAAGCTATTTTGTTAGATTAGCTCCAGATTTGGCTTCAGTGCTGACTAAACTAATGTATATGCACAAATATAATATTGTAAAGCTTTCTATAGGAAATATTAATGATGAGAGATTTATAAGGGTGTGTACTCGTACATGCTGAGCAAAGTATACAATTTAATTTGGATGAAACTAATGACTTAATATAGTGATTTCAGATGTCTGATTTACAGATTTTGGTTATCATGGCCAACCTGAGCAAAGTTTGAGACTTTGTTGAAATTTCTCCCGAATATCTGACTCCACATTGACGGCACACTGTCAGAATGATGGACAGGTGAGATAAAAGGAAATGAGGGGGGAAAGAATAGAGTGTGGCACACTTTGTTCACCTGCATGCCTCAGCAGGGCCGCTGAAGCCCATGAAGGTCAAAGACAAACATTTGTACAGACTCACAAGCAGATAAACGCAAGCACAGATTCAATGCAGCGCTCCCTCGACAACCACAACTCTTTTAACACTATATATTTTAATAAGAAATGATCAATAGCTGAGGTGGATTGATTCACCACACTTTAATGCCGCGGTCAGGGTGAGCTGTGCAGTGATGCTCATGATATTCAGAATTATACAATCAAAAAAAAGATTAAGGTTATTTTCATGCTTGTGATGCAAAAATAATTCTTTGATCTGCATTATTGAATCCTAACTTGAGGATTGAAATCATTCTGTGGTGCAGTCCTTCACACTAACAATTCATTATAGTTCATCAAATATCCATGATGCTTTGAAATATCTGAAAAAGTGAGTAAAAATCAACAGAGACTACTTGGAATGTAATAAAATAATGTAAATTAGGGCCTTAAAAAGTCTTAAAATGTTTTACATTTAAAAAACAAAATTTTAGGCTTTAAAAAGTCTTAATTTCACCTAAATCCATATCGACATCTATCCAATCATCAACAATACATCTCAATAAAACCTTATTTTTTATATTTAAGGTTTTTATTGCAAAGAGATACATTCACAACAGCTGTTACACATTCTTTACAGCAAATTCTCCAAATTAAATTCCCTAATCAGAAAACTAAACAACCCCAAAACAATTACATGATTCCACAATATCAAGCCATTAGAAATAAACTTCACCCTGCATAAGTCTAAAATTTCATTCTTAATGGTCTTAAAAGGGTCTTTAAAAGTCTTAAATTTGACTTGATGAAACCTTTAGAAACCCTGGTAAATATTACATATTATTTTTACTATTATCTTAATCACTTGTTTTTATGAGTATGCAATGCAAAACAAAAATGTAAAGTTATTATTTTATTTATTATTAAATTATTTTATTTATTATTAAATTGTTGTTTTATTTTACTTTTAATGAAGCAGGATTTTATATACAGGTGATTTTTTTTTCTTTTTTAAAATGTTTTCCAAACGATGTTTAACAGAGCAAGGAAATTTTCACAGTAAGTCTGATAATATTTGTTCTTCTGGAGAAAGTCTTATTTGTTTTATTTTGGCTAGAATAAAAGCAGTTTTTGATTTTTTTTTTAAATGTTAAAAGTTATACAATAACTTGCCTAATTACCCTAACTTGCCTAGTTAATCTAAATAACCTAGTTAAGCCTTTAAATGTCACTTAAGCTGTATAAAAGTGTCTTGAAAATTTAGAAATGAGTTATTAAAACTATTCCCTTAAGAAATGTGTTGGAAAAAATCTTCAAATGAGGAGGCTAATAATTCAAAGGATTTAACAATTCTGACTTCAACTGTATATAATATTTAAAAAAACTAAAGCAAAGAAAATAGTTTTTTTTTAAATATAAATAGTTCATTTTACAAATATACAGATAAAACAATTAATTGCAAGTTTTTTAATGTCCCATTTTTAATGTATGCTGGTCTATAATTATAATGTTCTTTATGCAGCAGATATACTGTATGTGCATTTTATATAACGTTTATTAGATTACTTAATCTTTTATTATGAAACCAGATTATCAATTCAATTTGATAAATGTTTCTATTAGCTGTGATTATGCTGTTATTCTTGTGCTCATTTTTTTTGCTTAGATTATTTACAGCACCGCCAGGACAGCTAATCAGGACTCAATTTCACAGTGGTTAAGACTTTGCTGTGAATTGGTTCGGATGAGCCGATACATTCGCCTCAGGGCCTCTTAGGAATAAATCTGACTATTCTTAAATTCTGCCAATACCCATATTAGCACAAATATTTATATTTATATTATCTAACATGTTGATTTATCATAGTTATTTTTAAGAGTAACAAAGTAAATCTGACATACAAAACATACAAGACATACAAAAACAGATCCTAAAATAAAACAGCACTTTGTTTCAAAAGACTTATCGTTGATTTGTAAGTCAGCCAGGTGTTTATTGTATATTAACAATACTATATTTTTTGCATCTGTTTTATTTATAATTATAACCACAGTTGTTACAAGCTCAGTTCCAATTAATCTTTTAGCATCGATACAACAGATATGAGAAGTCACTTTTTGATTATCCAAAGCAGAATTACATCCAGTGCAGTTTTTATAGTCAAATTTAGAATGGCTGTTTTAAAATGATATCAAACAATTATGTCAGTATAAAGCACTAAATGCTGAAGATATTTATATATCCTGGCCACAGAAGACTGCATGGTAATGACCCATGCACGGAGCAGGTGCCCAGTATTTTGTGCACGAAAACTCATCTCCTTTTCAAAAAATATTTCACAATGCAGCCAATATTCTCCTTAGCTGACTGATACACCCACGAGTACAGTAAATTTCTTTCAAACTTAAATATAGTTTATAGTAGTCTGGGTTATCCCCTGTATGGAGATGCATTGATTTCACCACTGTATGCATCAATCGATGACACAATTATGAGAGCAAAGTGAAAAATACAGCCCTGTCACTCACAAAGATAGGATTCAGAGGACAAATAACAGCTGTGAAGCATCATTATACGGTTGGAGTCAGAAGTATTAGCTCCCCTTTGATTTTTTTTTCTTTTTTAAATATTTCCCAAATTATGTTTAACAGAGCAAGGACATTTTTACAGTATGTCTGATAATATTGTTTTGTTTCTTCTGGAGTAAGTCTTAATTGTTTTGTTTCGGCAAGAATAAAAGCAGTTTTTCATTTTTTTACAAAACCATTTTAATGTCAAAATTATTAGCCCCTTTAAGCTAACATTTTTTTCTATAGGCTACAGAACAAACCATCGTTATACAATAACTTGCCTAATTACCCTAACCTGCCTAGTTAACCTAATTAACCTAGTTAAACCTTTAAATGTCATAGAAGTGTATAGAAGTGTCTTGAAAAATATCTAGTCAAATATTATTTGCTGTCATCATAGCAAAGATCAAATAAATCAGTTATTAGAGATGAGTTATTAAAACTATTATGTTTAGAAATGTGTTGAAAAATAATCTCTCCGTTAAATAGAAATTGGGGGGAAAAAATAATAGTGGGGCTAATAATTCAGGAGGTTAATAATTCTATAATCACTAGTTTTCAGCTTAAAATGCAATTTAAAGGCTCAACTAGGTTATTAGGTTAACTAGGCATTATTGGATAATACCGTTTTGTTCCGTAGCCAATTGAAAAAAAAAATCCTTGAGGGGGCTAATAACATCGGCCCTAAAAAATGTTTTTAACAATTAAAAAAGGCTTTTATTCAAACCAAACTAATGGATGTATAATATTTATTTTAGGAATATGATATATTTTTATACAGTTGCAATCATAATTATTAAACCCCTTGAATTACTAGCCCCCCTGTTTACCCCCCCCCCCCCCAGTTTCTGTTTAAGATTTCCTAAACACATTTCTCAACATAATAGTTTTAATAACTCACCTCTAATAACTGATTTATTTTATCTTTGCCATAATGACAGTAAATAATATTTGAGTAGATATTTTTCAAGACACTATACAGCTTAAAGTGACATTTAAAGGCTTAACTAGATTATTGAGGTTAACTAGACAGGTTAGGATGTTAGGCAAACGATGTTTTGTTCTGTAGACTATCGAAATAAAAAGCTTAAAGTGGATAATAATTTTGACCCTTAAAATGGTTTAAAAAAATTTAAAACTTCTTTTATTTTAGCCGAAATAAAGCAAATAAGACTTTCTTCAGAAGAAAGTTTTTTTTCAGACATACTGTGTAAATTTTCTTTCCCTGTTAAACATCATTTGCGAAATATTTAAAAATGAAAAAAAAAATCAAAGGGGGGCTAATAATTCTAGCTTCAACTGTAAGTATAAATATATTATAGGAAAGACTGTTAAAAGAATTCCTTGCTCTATTCAACAGCACTCAACACATTTGAAAAAAAAAATACAAATTTAAGATGAGGGCTACAATTTTTGACTCTATGTTAGGTTTTTTAATAAAACACTAGGAAGCACAAATAAAGTTACTAGGAAGCTTTTAGTGAAAAGTTCTTCAAAGGAACATTCAAAGGAGGATTTTTACAACGAAAAGAGTCCATTGATGTTAAAGATTCCCCATGGAACCATCAATCCCAATAAATAACATTTTATTTTTAAGAGTGCTGAACAAAGCAAATCATTTAGTGTTCGGAAAGACATGAGAGTTAATGAGTGATCACTTTAAATTCAGGGGGGAAATTAAATTTCACACTTTACGCTACAAACAATCAGTAGTTATAATCATGCAATGATATCTAAATAAATTGATCTGAAGAGTTTCTCCTCTTACCTGAGCTGTGTGTGGTTCAGGCACCTGTCCTGAGCAGATCTGCTGAATATAGAGGCGTTTATATTCTCCTTTCGCCAGCTTCTGTTTGTTTCCTAAGAGGATGCTGTTGCTCGGTCGTCTTATAGAGACACACCCCTCCCTGTGGTCCAACCCCTAACCCCCTGTTTTACAAGTGTGTGTGTGAGAGAGATGAGAGAGAAAGAGAGAAAAGACACACAGAGAAGACTCACTTACGTATTGGGACGGGTGGACGTCAAGACTTCTCTTCTACGTCAAAAGATTGCAGAACGAACTGGAAAACTAAAAATAAAGGCATTTTTTTTCCCCCAGAATATTCACACACTCATTGACAGTATGTCCTCTGTCCATTCATCCTCTGTTCGCTGATGAAGTGACGCTACAAGACAGTGCTGGTGCTTTGAGAGCTGTGTGTACAAAGCGTGACCATTAGGATTGCAGTGGATTAAACTTCAGTCTGTGCTGTTTTTCGGTGTCTAGCAAAAAAAGTTCAAATGAATATTGATCATTCATTCATTCATTCATTTTCTATTCAGCTTAGTCCCTTTATTAATCAGGGGTTGCCACAGCAGAATGAACCGCCAACTTATCAAGCATGTTTTAAGTAGAGAATGCCCTTCCAGCTGCAACCCATCACTGGAAATCCCCCAGACACTCACAATTACACACAAGCATATGGACAATTTTGCTTCCCCAGTTCACCTATAGAGCATGTCTTTGGACTGTGGAAGAAACCACAGCACCTGGAGAAAACCCACGCAAATATGGGGAGAACATGACCCAGCCAAGTGACCCAGCTGAGGCTTGAACCAGCCACTTTCTTGTTGTGAGGCGACAGCAGCGCTACCCACTGTACCACGATGTCAGCCGAATATTGATAATGGTCCTAACTGTCCTAATTAACTAATTAAAAATCAAGGCATGATTATATTTTTTACTTTGGTAAAATAAGTGTAATCTAGAGGCCTTTGCCTTTTATATAAGCCACTTCTGATACTAAATGATCAACTAAAAGTCAAGGTATTATTTGTTGTTCCTAAAACTTGGATAGGGGACAAGACTTTTGCCATAGTGTATGATGATAAATATTTGGCATCATATTGAAATCTCTGAGAACAGAGAAACAGTTGGAATATTTAATCAATGCCATGCATGTTCAATAAAAAAGGTCAGGAGAGGGTTTTATTCAATGCCAAAAATATTAGTAATTTATTGTATACAAATTAATAACTTCATTCACAGAATTCTGGTATCCTCAATGCAATGCAAGAGTTCAGGAGGTGCACAACAGTTTTCATTTCCTGACTCCAGCTTTTATATGCAGCTGACTGGTGGAGTTCAGTGGAAATCATCACTTGTCAATCTATCTCCAGTCCCCTGTTGGCCGCATCCATACATACATCCTCTTTACAAATTCTCTGCACAACGTTAAAAGCATGAGACTTCTTAACTACAAATATTCTGTGTTCGTTTTAAATCCATCTCTGCTAACAGGAAATATAGCTGCAGAGCTCAAGTTAATTTTAGACAGTCAGGCCTTTGCATTTCAATCAACTTTGTGTACTTCTGCAAAAAATGCTTCATTAGTATGCAGGGCATATCAAACTCAACAGAAAAAGTTCAGTTAATATATCACCTTTAAGCAATACAAATACAATTGTTTAATGAAAAGAAAAAGAGATAAAAATAATAAAAATATACATTTATTTTTTTTTCCAACAAAACATACGTTTTCTATCATATTTCGGAAATATCAAGGCTATTTCTATTTTTTATTTTTTCACTTTTAGAAGAAATTTTGGTTGGATCTCATGTTTTAGGGACTAAATAAAATAAAAGGCCAACATAATTCATTGACAGAAGTTGAAATAATTTATAATAATCCACAGATATAAAATTAAATCTGATATATTGACATTTTTTCTTTGGTCTAACAAAGGAATATGCAATATTTTTTATTTCAAAATAAGACGAATGACAGCATCCCTAAACAACATCAACAGCATATGACAGCATCCCTAAACAAGTTGAAAAAAAAATCAATCCTTGTTTAAGACATCTCCAATAATGAGTATATGAGTGCCAGCGGTCACACCAGGCAGGTGAGAAATTCACAGCACTCTGAACATGCCCGAGGCTGAGTGTGTGTTTTACACCAAACAGCCTGTAGATAAATGAGCCTGACGGATGGCCAAAGCTTTTTTGCATCGTCTCGCAATGAATGGCAGTTTTAAAATAAAACTATTTCATGGTGATAACACAAAATCCAAACTACAACGTATGGGGACCGGAAAGTGTTGAGATTGCTTTTCGAGCAGTGGGCCGCTCGCGAATTGAAACCCAGTCTTGTCTGGCAAGTCCAAAACAGCCAAATCAGAACAGGCCAGCGTTTCTGTCCACAGGTGAAGGGACCAGAAAATTGGCCCTCCCAGCTGTGGCGTCCACAGCCAGATCTTATAAAGCGAGTTTAAACAGTCGTGTGTTTATCCTTGGGGCGAGTATATAGAGAAGCTCTGATTATGGTGATGGCAAAAACAGCCTCTCGCTGAGATGACCATCTCGTGATGCTAAGAAGGGCTTCTGGCCCAAATGATGTATCATTGTAGCTCTCAGCTGGATGGCATGGAGGAGCAGATCTGATAAGTGTGTTACAGGATGAGTTGTGTTCGCTGATCTGCCTGCTGAGTGTCACCATGCTGAGGAAACGGGGCCAGAGAAGACTCTCATGCTGAGAGAGCAGAAAGCATTGTGAGATATATATATATGTATACCAGGGATCAGCTGTAGAGTGAGTGAATTGTTGCTTTGCATCTGCACTGGTTGCTGATTATTGTGTTATGGTCTCTGGGCATGATGGGGGAAAGATGAAATGTGGAGATTAGAGAAACCCAAGTCTCACGCAATGCAGCGGGAAAACAAACAAAAGCCTTTAAAAGAATCTCCCAGCAGAATATCCATCCTGATTTAAGGGTTTCCTTCACTGATCAGATAACTGCTGTCATCGCTAGGCACCCTTCGCGAATTAATGACTAAACAAGAATGACTTTTCTAGTGGGGGGAAATATACATTTGTACCATTTAAAAAAATAATAGGTTCAGAGAAACATACATAATAAAACCTTAGGTAATAATTAGGCATGGGCCAGTATAAGATTCTGACGATATGATAACATTGGATAAAAAGATCACAGTTTCACAGTATTGTGCTCACTGCTCTAAAATATATTCTTTTTAAATATCTGGCTAAAAAACAACTTTTTTCCCCTTTAAACAGTATATTTTATGTTGAGAAACATTTGTAATATTTTGGTGCAGTAAACATGTCAGGCAAAATTATAAAAAATGAATCATTGACTTCTGCTGACTTCATTAGGCTCCAAAACACAAATTTCTTTACAATTTAAAACGACATCCTTAGATAACTGTTTTGTTATCTTTGTTCTGTCCTAAAAAACAAACAAACCAAAAACAAAAATAAAAAATTCTTACACATACCATAGGTATGGAATAGTAGAACATTTTGGTGGTTTTAAAACCTTGACTTTTTCCAAACTGTGTTAAACCTTGAAAACGGTTATCGTCCCATGACTATTAATAATGGCAATAACTGAACAAAATGTCTAACTGAACACATCAACCCGGGCTCATTGTGGAAACGTAGCCCCACGGACGTTTCTGCGGACCGCGATTTACGTCCCGGGAGGTACGTATTCGAGCGGTTTTTGTTTTCGCGGATCCGCGAGAGGCCGCTGTGCGCGCTTTTCCGCGTCTCGGGCGCCTCCTCGGGAGCGCGCGCCGTTCGCGCCCGCGCCGTTCTCGCGCGAAAAGCCGCCGGATCGGCCGACTCGGCCGCCCTCCTCTTCCTCCTCCTTCTCCTTCCCTAAACCCGAGCGACGGTTCGCAAAAGCCGTCCAGAAAAAAAAAAAGCAAAAGCCCTCGTCTTCGATTTCGACCGCGTTTTCGGATCCCGCCACGTTCTCGCCCTTATTTTTCAGATTCCGTTTTTCGTCTTACCTGATTTCCGGAACCTGCTGTTCCCCGGACTCGATCCCGGTCGTCGTCCACCGCGGCCGGCTCCTCCTCCGGGGCCTCCGCTTCTCCGACGCAACGCTGTGAGCTAAGCGGACAGACTGATTGCATTGGGAAAGCCCTCCACTCGAAGGCGAGCCGTCGGCCGGCGCCACACTGCCCTGCAGCGTTCGCTCGAAAAAACTAAACGCGGCCTTTACATACCTCCGGCCACGTAAATCGCGGTCTCCAGAAACGTCTGCGGGGCTACGTTTCCAGAATGAGCTTGGGTTGGAACACATCCTTCTTAATAATGACTAATGCGTTCACAAACATAAAGCTATGTCACTGAACTTTAATACATGAAGTATTAACATCCTTTACATTGGGCATTTGGCCCTCAACAATAGAATAAAAGAAACAGAATAAATGTTAAAAATGTTTAGCGTTTAGCACCTTTCTTTTCAAACAGTTAAAGAAAAAGGAATCCACTATTTTACTTTTATCTTAATGTGGAGCCATGAGTCACCTGACAGATAAAAGCTGCTGCTCTATCTTGGTTGTTGGGATTGACACTAGAGCTTAGATCGGGCCTTAAAAATTAAACCCGACCCTACCCGAGCCCTTGCACCTTGTGTTCGAGCCCAACCCGCTCCAACATGTTAGCTGTAATTTTGAGCTTAACATGGCAATTTTTAATATGATAGACATTCTCAACTACAGTTCTGAGTTGTTTGAACTACATTTCTCAGTGAGGGCTTGCATCTCTCTCAGGGGTATGCTTGGAGAGGAAACAAAAGAGGACATCGAAGGCTGACTATCATCCTTTCTGCCATAGCAGAAGCCTGCTTCATGTGTCTGTTCATCGTAGAAGATGCCATTTTGTTGTTATTATAAATTAGCAGCGCTTAATGTACTCCAAAAAGTTGACACATACAGTTGAAATCAGAATTATTAAACCCACTTTGAATTTTTTTTTTTTTTTTTATATTTCCCAAATGATGTTTAACAGAGGAAGGACATTTTCACAAAATGTCTGATAATATTTTTTAGCATGCCCGGTGTTATGTGTGCCAGTGGAGAAGACGCTGTCGCAGAAGCTAGATGCACAACAAGACTGCAAATTGTGCAACTTTGTAGACCTACATGTTGCTTACACTGACATTGCTCAAATATTTGTATAATATGTCTAATTATGGCAAAGCTCTCCACCCAGTTAGGCTAATCAATGTTTGATCATGGCCCGGCTCAGCCCAAAAATAGTGGCAGGACATAATGGCTCAACCATTATGCAATTAATGATGACTGAAGGCAAAAGCTGAATCTCAAACATTTTATGAGATTTAGAAATCATAGACTGACAAATATTTTTTGTTCCAAAAAGAGGACATCTCTGGGAGAATGAGGACCTATGGTCATTGTACCGTAATAACAAATTTTAAACTGAGAATTTATCAGAGAATTATCATAGAGTCAAAGCCAATTTACACCATTCTGAAACATTACAGCAATTACGACTTTATGCACAGAACAAATTGAGTAAATTAAAACAGATGGACACAATAGGTAACCATGGTAACAAATGGGCCAGAAATTAAACCTATAGCCTTTAATAGGGCACTGATTGAGCCATTTGTAGTGCTGTCAAAAATCATAGTGGGCATTATTAAGTGCTCATTCATTCCCATAACACACAGCAAAAAAAGTGTAGAACCAATGTAAGCTCAACAGCTAGAGATTACCCATAATGCACTAGTCAGTTGACTGATGTGGGGAATAGGTAACGAGGGTTTGGAGGCCGTTGTGAACACAGTTTAGATAAATTTAAAGCAGAGACAAAGGATGAAAAATAGACTTCTGGCTAATTCTGGTGCATTTGCACCAGATAATTAATAAGAAATGCTTATTAATGTACACTGTCCCTGCCAAATAAACAAATGAAAAAAATAAAATAAAATATAAATAAATAAACATAAATAGATGTGGGAAAAGGGAGAACTAAATCCTGACAGTAATTTGGGTTGTTGTGTTGCAGAATTGATCAAGCTGATATAATTTGATTAATCATTTTAAAAATGTGCTTGATTTAAATATCAGATATAAGTAAAAAAAGAAAAATAACAATAAAATATCCATATTGTATATTCCATATTCAAAAAAGTATGCAATTAAATTAGAGATGTGGGTTTTGTTTCAATGTACCCATTTAAAAGAGTTTAATACACACACTGTAAAAAATGCAGGGTTCCACACAATTAATTCATGTTGTTCCAACACAAATCGATTAGGTTAACTTAACAAATTTAAGTGGATTAAATATAAAACAGTTAAAGGTTCAAGACACCCTAGAGTACCTTTTAAAAAATTTTTTATCAGATTTGTATGTGTTGATAATCAATTAAGACAAAATTCACAAAGAATTCATAAAATTATTCATGAGAGTATGTGCTTTCCGAAGACAAGGAAGCCCTGCAAATCTGTAAGACCCAATGACTGGGTAAGACCGCGTCCGCGGACAGCACAGGTTGTATGTGTTTGTTTCCATGATCCACGGGGTTTGTTGCATGTTTTTCCCTACAATACTGTCAAGGCCGATACAGCAAAGCTGTTGGTTTACAGCAAGCATTTTTGTCAAGAGAGCTGTATGAGAATTAGAGAATAGCAGACTTTGTCATTTATCTGTTGAGTTTGTCACCATTCAGACACATTGCCTACATCAGTGCTGTTGTGTTTGCCTATTTTTAAAATCCTCCAGATTACCGGCAGTTCTAATGGTTGGAATAGATAGGGCAAGAGACCTGCTGCACTGTTATCCACTGTGTCTGCATTCAGACCCGGGGACTGAGGAGGAGTCCTCCTCATTTATAGTGTTCATATAAACATGGTTATCTTTATAATTATAAAACAAATTGTGGTTATGTGTATATGAAATATTGAATAACAAATGTAGCAGGACATTAAATTACTTACTGTTTATTTCTTTGCATTTTAACTTTGTAAAGTATTAAATCGTGGGTCTCCGCACGGTTTGTAGACTTGAACCAAAAAAGGGCAAAAAAAGCAGCAAAACTCATTTTTTGAGTGTGTGGGAAATAAATTTTTTTTTTTTCTCACAATTGCAAGTTTATATCTACACTGCAATAAATGCTGGGTTCCATATTATCAACATGAAGGAATTAAGGTAACCTATTCTAGAAATTTAAGTGGACTGAACATAAAACAATTTAACATAAAACAAAGTGCCTCAATAATTGTGTTGTTTCAGCTCATTGTAATGCGTAGTTTAAACAAGCAGCAAAATATCTTTTTTTCAGTGCAGCTTTAATGCAGTTTTGTTTTGTAGTGGAAAAGAAATGATCAAAATAAAAGAAACAAGTAAATATTGCATTTTCCTGTTATAAAATGAATATTTAGAAATAGTTTGTGTCAAATGGCAATTTGTTAAGTACCAGCACTGGCTCAGATGACCTGTTTTAATATTGCCCTTTTAATTGATTTAAAGCTTGTTGCATTTCATGCTAGATTAATTTTCATTTTAGATTGCAAGATTTAATTAGAATTATTTAACTAAAATTATAATGTGTCGTCTCACAACAACAAGAAAAAAAATGGCTATATCTCGTGTGCTTTCAAAAAAGTAATGTTTCATTCCACAGCTAACAGACTCTGTTGTTACTGTATGCAGTGTGCTTTGTTAGATTTGTCAATTTTGAAATGATATCACAAACTTGTGTCTGAGGACTCAATCAGCCTTTTTTGTTGATTCAATACTGGCAATGTCAAAACCGAGCAATTTCAGAAGCTTTCCCAAAGGTCCTTGTACAGCTGTGTTTGCTTCTTGGCATCATCAGCTTGATTGTCAAGTAAACATTCCCAAGTTGTGTCAACCAAAATCAGAGTCATTGATAAGAAAGCGTCACGAGAATGAATGCAATCAATCACATGCGTAAGAGATCCCCAGATTCATTAGAAACACAAGAGAAACTGAAGATGTATCATATGCAATCAGTTTGATGAATATAGCTGCACTGCTAGAATCCCATGGGATGACGATAACAGATTACTTTATATATTTCTACTGTTGAGAAAAGATAAAGATGCACTATAAACTTCAAAGTAAATAAAGCAAAGTTTTCAACAGAACGAGGGTGCATAGGTGCACAATAAGAAATCTAAATCGGCTACGCACACAATAATGAACGCTATTAGCTAATTAGGTATTTGAAGAACCTGAGTCTATTTCAGCGAGTGGGATTTAAATGACGTAGTTTCTTAATAAATACTCTCCAAACAAAGAACATTAATGTTTACCAGATTTACAAACGCCTTTGCAGTAATTTATTTCTTTTGTTTAGGTGTCCTTTTGTTCATTCATAGAACTAAAAATGACATACTTCAGGAAAAACAGATGCAGATGAATCACTTTCAGCATTAGTCTTCAAAGATTTTGCCACAGAATTTCTCAAATGATCCTTAAGTACTTTAAAAAGATACAATCAACTTTAAATAACCTATAAGATGATGCTTAATTTTTACTTGGATGCAAAGGTTGTATAGTAAATTTTAAGATGCTTTTAGAAATAAGTAAATAGTTATTTCAGACATTTCTTTATCCTGCAACATCTCTTTTTATAATATAAATGTATGTGATTGTTTTTTCTCACATTTAGATAGTTGTTTTCAGATTGTTTGATGTAAAGTGACCAATTACAAACACTCAGATTAGTTCAAGTTCAAGTTGAGATTTATTGATAATGGTGCTACACTGTAAAACCCAAAAAGTTAGGGTCAAACTCAAACCATTTGAGGAAACCGATTGCAACAAACCATTTAAGTTCAAAAACTAATCCAAATGAGTACTGTGAACTTAATCAATTTTTAGTAAATTAAGCAATTTGAGCACAGTAAAACCCAATAAATAAAGAGAACTCAAACCAACTTAGTACTGTAAAACCCAATAAGTTAAGTTAACTCAAACCGTTTAAGGAAACCGATTGCTACAAACCATTTGAGTTAAAAAAACTAATCTGTATGAGTACTGTGAACTTACTACAGTTAAGTTGAAGTAATGAGGTATTTCATTAACTTATTACCTTTAACACAGAGTTCAAAACTCATTTCAAAGAGTAGAATTAACTTTCAATCAATTCTGAGTTTTTTTAAACTCCACTTGGGTTTTACTGTGTGCATAATTAACCATAAATACAGACACTACACTGGACATATGAGCTATTTAAAATAAACAACCTATGCATAACTAACTTATAAGATACTTATCAACACATATAAGACAGGCTATACAAGTCTTTTACATGCAAGACTTTACTTGCAAGAAACATATTAAAGGTTAAACAAAATATTTATTTTAGGTTAAATATCATACAAAAGAGTTATTTAAGGTTGAAGCAAGCAGTGCAGCATAATTGTGGTACATTTATAGTAAACATCGTTATAGTAATATAGAAATTGAGTAGTTTTTCCTCAGGAATTGTACTTTGTAGTTAAAAGATGTGTACATTTTCTTTTAATTGAGTAAATTTTATTTCTGAATTATGACTTTTACTTGCATCAGGTTTATAAATTTTGTCTCTATTTGATTAATCAGTTCCATGATTCCCATCCAATCAAGTCGCACATAGAAAAATTGCATTTGACAGACTGACCTCAAGACCCAGACACTTTAGAAATGCGGCAAACATATACAGTGTGAAAGCAATAAAAGCGTCCAAGAAGATGCAAAATCACTACATGCAACGACCGAGAGATTGTTTACACCAAGGGTGGGAAAACTCGGTCCTAGAGGGTCGGTGTCCTGCACAGTTTAGCTCCAACTCTAATCAAACACTCCTGCTTATAGATTTCTAGTGATCTTGAAGACACTGATTAGCATGTTCAGGTGTGTTTGATTAGAGTTGGAGCTAAACTATGCAGGACACCGGCCCTCCAGGACAGAGTTTGCCCACGCCTGGTTTAGACTGTATGATGAGAATGGTGATACAATATGATGACTGATAACCAAATGGCTTTAAACAGTAACTAAATGCACTACAGAATGTTACGTTTTCAAATACATGCTCAAATTGCATGCTTTTCATCAGTGTGGCGTGAGTTTGGTTTGCGGCACCAACTGCTGGACACTTGTAGATTGTTAGTGAGGGTTCAAAGTGCATAATCTTAGCGGTAACATATTGTCACAGCTAAAGTATTGCTTTACGCCTGCTTTATATCAGCTTATTATAGGTGCATTTATGATTGTAATGTGTTCTCACATTAAATTAGTCTCACCTTGCAAATGTATAGTTCACGAATGGGAATGTCGAATAATTTATCTTACACCCCTTAAAAGAAAATGACACTGATGAAAGTCCCACATGGAAAGAACCTATATAAACATATATGTTTTAATATAGGTTTTGATATAGGATTTTAATATATGTGACATTTAAAAAACAATTTTTTTCAATATTATATGTACATATATGTGTGCATATATACATCCATACAAGTACCTATATAGGTACATATATGCATAAATATATATGTGTGCATATATGCACATATATGTTCACCTATATGTTTACCTATATATTAGTAAAGTTATTAAAATCTATAATTTCTAGACAAAATAAATAAAATATTTTTTTATCTACTTAACAACATTCAAATAGTACAAGAACAAAAATAAGACAAAAAAATTTACAGAATAAAAAGAAAAAACATTTTGTTATACAGTTCCTTCTTTTTTACTACCTTGATACAAGAAGGAATTGACCTTGTTAATATTTCAGGAAAGCATGTAGACATTATAGCTTTCCATCTCCTCTCACTTATTTGCCAAAGTTAAATTCCATAACGTGTCAATTACATGTGATACCAATTTTAAATGTTTGCACATACATACGTTTTTTTTGCATTTTTAGTTAGTTCTTTGTTATTGCCTTAATAATAGAAAATATGAGCTAGACATCATGTATGACAGTTGTCAAAATTAGATATGAGCTGTATAGGAGACATATCTTGTATGTCCATGTAGGGCTTATGTGTGGATTTAAAGGAGCAATACAGGAGACCTAAATCGCTATATGGCCTCAATTTTACCTATATGTGGCATATATACAGATAAATGCAGCATATATATATATATATATATATATATATATATATATATATATATATTATCATACATGTGCATATGTACTGCATATAGGTTACATATGTGTTAATATATACCCTCATATAGGTTTTTTCCATGTGGGTTAAATGTGCAGGACATAAGTTGGAATCATTTTCACACTGTAATACTCCATATTTACTACTCTTAAGTACTTTTTATTTATACTTTGAATATTTTAATAGAACAGATACTTTTACTCTACATTTTACATTTCCTGAGGAAGATTTTTTTTAGTACTTTTGCCACTACTGGCTATTTGTGGAATCAGACAAGTTTGTCTTTGAGTGTCTAGACCAGCTATTTTTAGGTTGTGTGAACGCAATGGAACTATAAGAAAGTTCAGGACAGCTTCAATTTGCCCTTGTCATTTAGCATATCCAAAGTATAACAACGTCATATCAATTTTGATCGCCAAGGGCGAACTGAAAAGAGTAAAATGGTTTTGGAGTGGTTGTCAATCAAGAAGTACAAGCTTCATGTTAAAACTTAATTGAAAAATTCATCTCATGATATTTATGTAGGGTGTCATTGCCAAAGGGCATTTGAAGCATTTCTAAAACGGCAACAAATTAAAGCCATTGTTTAGGTATTCATTTTCACATAGGTCCTTAATAAATAAAAACAGTATCTTTTGCAAAACATACAGCATACAGTAAACAGAACAGGTAAACAGCAATAGAGCAATATTAATGCTGTAAGAATGCAGTGCTTCTTGTTCAGTCTGAGACTCACTTTATATTATATATCTATCAGGCAGTCTATATATATATATATATATATATATATATATATATATATATATATATATATATATATATATATATATATATATATATATATATAGTAACATGTTTATTTAAGGTTATCAAAATGAATGCACAATGTTCTATTACAGACCAAATTAAAGGGAAGTTTTACAAAAATGTGCAATGGGTTATAGAATGTATAGTACAATTCCTTAATAAATAATAAAATAAGTAAATCGATAGAGAGATGTAGGTAAGGAAAAAAGAAGAAGAAAAGTGAAACATCATACCATCTATAAGTATTATTGTTCACTTAATAGTCACAAAGTCTCTAGAAAGGCACATAAAACAAAATATATATATTAGATCACTGATTTTTTAAGAAATCAGATCTTAACTGTGGCGATTTTGTAATGGAGCGATAGTTCACCGAAATGCTTGAGCTGGCTGACTGAAATTAAACGTCTGTACACTCCAAACAATTCTTTTGCTGCATGTTCAAACTACTTATTTAAATTGAGCTAAAACACAATCCTCAGGGTGATTTTTTGGGACAGCTTAATTGTTTTATGTTCAATCCACTTAAATTTGTAAAAACGTAAAAGTTGGGACAACATGATAGAATTGTGTGGAACCCAGCATTTTTTACAACGGTCACCAGGGATCAAGCCTGTGCAGATCACTGGAGAACTACAAATCTGCCACTCAAAGTGGTTTTTTGTAAGGACGAAAACTACTGACCATGAAGGGCTAACAGAACTGGGTTTAAATACATGAAGAAACAGTTAACAAGCTGACGAGGGGGTAAGGAAAATTAATAACCAAGACAATCCATGAATGTGACATGAATAAACCAAACTAAAACAAAAATACAGACACAGTTGTGCATATACCACATTCTTGAGACTTTTTGGGGACAATTGTATTGTTTCACATTTATTCATTTTCTTTTCAGCTTAGTCCCTTTATTCATAAGGGTCGCCACAGTGGAATGAACCACCAACATATCAAGCAATTTAACATTAATAGTCATAAAAATGATGATGATGATGATGATGATGATGATGATGATGACAATAATAATATTAATAATAATATCAGTGGTAAAACTAATGTCGATAATGATGAAACTATAATAATAATAAAATAATAAGAAGAATAATATAGTAATAACACTACAAATAATATAATTTAATAATAATAATAATAATAATAATAATAGCAATAATAATAATAATAACAGTAATAATAATATTAACAATGATAACAATATAATAATAATAACAATATAATAATAATAACACTAATAATAATAATAACAGTAATAATAATAATAATAATAACAATAATATAATAAAAATAATAATAATAATAATAATGTGAAAAATAGGAAGAAAAAAAGAAATACACAGCCAACACACACCGCATCTATCCTATCTTCTATAGCTCAAAGCTGTTTTTCAACATGAGAGTAAGTAGACAGACTGTAACCACAGTCAAACATTAAATGCTCTTTTTCATGGTCATATGATGTTCATGCACATGGGTTTCTGGACACCAAATGAACCGTTGTACGTTTACACAGGGAAGTGAGCATGCTGATGGTTAATGAGCAAGCTTGGCGCTTTAGAAACTGAGCGACAGCAAGAGCTTGAGATCGGGGCAACAGCATGTGCAGTAAAGCCCACTCCAGACGGAAGCCTAACATTGGTTGACTTGCGCTTTGCACTAAACAGGCTGCCACCAGCAGGCATTAGACGGATACTCGCTGTGATTCACCACTGCACACTTCATCTGAATGCATCACCAGATGATTATTTCATCACCGCTCAATAAACAGATGGGGTTACAGTAGATTCGGACTTGACATGGCCTCAGGGGGATTATTGACTAATCAGACTGACTAATAAGTCTCTATAAGAGTTGTTCAAAGACATTTGAAATATGACTTAGCTTTTATAAGATTTAGTTTAAAATGAACTTATAAAATTAAAGTAAGTTTCCTATTCATCGAATCATTCATTATAGTAGTTCATTCAAAAAAGGTGAATCATTTATAAATTAAATACGTGACTCTATGAAGTTGTCTTTATGAATAAATCATTAAATCGGTGAATGCAAAAATTCTTTCAAACATAGACTAAATATGGAACAAGCACTGCAGTGTTGCTCTGAGAATCCTTTGAAACTTACTTTTTAAGGGTATAGCTTTTGTTTTATTTGACTTTTATATGATTTTTAGATCTATTATTATTATTTTATGTGTTTTTAATTATTTTTAATTGTTACTTTTTAGCATTCACTACTGTGTCTTTTACTGCTGCACATTTTATGTCTGTAAAGTGCCTTGAGGTGCTACTTTTAAAGGTGCTATATATAAAAATAAAGTTTATTATTGTTGTTGTTGTTATTGTTATTTATTTATTTATTTGTTATTTATTATTATTATTTATAAGTATTTATAAGTTTTCGCTGACAATCTATAAAAAACCCCAGCCTGATCTCACCAGGAAACGTAACTATTTTCCCAACCATACCCCTGAACTTAACCGTCTAATTATGGGATTAGCGAATCGTACTAAATTGGACAAAAGAGATCGAACAAATTCATATGAATTAGCCACTTAATCAAAAAGTTACGAATTGCCTTGACAAAAACACAACAAAGTAAAATACCACCACCACTACTACCACAGCCACTACCATTACTACCACTACCACTACTACCACCCCTACCACCACCACCACCACCATCACCACCACTACTACCACCACCACCACCACTACTACCACCACCACCACTACCATCAATTCCCCTTCCACTAATGCTACTACTACTACTAATAATAATAATAATAGAAAAAAATACTGTATTCATTTAGCAGGCACTAGCGTTCAAAGTGACTTACAAATGAGGATGACAGAAGCACTTCAAGGTACCAGAGCAGCATCTAGGTGCCATGACAAGTCTAAGGTATTCAGCATTTTTTCTGTTTTTTTTCCACCCCAACATAATAAACTAAACTAAATTGGCCATAGTGTGTGTTTGTGTGTGTGTGGGAATGCAAGAGTGTATGGATGTTTCTCAGTACTAGGTTGCAGCAGGAAGGGTATTTGCTGAATAAAACATATGTTGGAATAGTTGGCGGTTCATTCCGCTGTGGCAACATCTGATAAATAAGGGTCTAAACTGAAGGAAAATAATAAATGAATGTAGTGTTATCAAAGTAAATGTTCATGAAATTATCTTAAAGTTCATTTAATTAATAAAATGACTTCTCAGTTGCCGACAGATGGAGGGCCGCCATACTCAATGCAAACAAAATCCCTGTGAAAATGATTCATTTTCCAACAAAACCATGCATTTATTGAGTCAGACGGCATCTCTGCCAGATGATTTTGACTCTGTCTGTATGATTTTCATGGTACTGCTGGTATAGGAGACAATCCAGATGTTGTCAGACATTTGAGGAAAACTCCATGTTTTTTTTTTTTTTTTAATTGGAAGAATATGTACAATTACAGAATGTTTGCAAATATATAAAAAAGATCCTCCACATTTTACTTATGCAAAAAAATAAAAAAAAATAAAAAAAGATTTAAAAGAGATTAAAACAAAAAATTTCCTCCTATAATTATTAGGTACAAGTGATTATATTACAACTACATGTCCGCATGTGTATATATACACACACATACACATATATACACACACACATACACACGTAAATAAAAATTTTCCCCTTGGTCTACTAACACAATTTACAGAGTCTAAATATGAATATGTAAACCATTATCTGAATTGACAGAGGAAAAAACTTATCATTACTGAAGGAAAAAACGAACAAAATATATACGCACTCAAACAAAATAGATCACAATATGCAAACGAAAATAATACCCTATAATATCCACCCCCCCCCCCCACCCCCCCCCCCACCCCCCCCCCCCCCCCCCACCCCCCCCGTCAGTTTCCGTCTGTAGTGCACACCCTTAAGAAAGATTACTGAAAATGGGAGCTGCCATATGATTTAACAATATCCCCATCAAACAACTGTTCCCTTTCTCCCTTCCAAGTACCTTATGAAAGGTTGAAAACTCCATGTTTGATTAGACCATGTCTTCGGCTGGAAGAAACCCCCCTTCTTCCACCTTCCAGAATGGGAGGGATGGTGGCCCAGTGGCTAGCACTGTTGCCTCACAGCAAGAATACCAATAGTGCCTGGTCTTCACTGTGACATTGGGTATTTCTGTGCGAAGTTTGCATGTTCTTCCCATATCTGCTGGGTTTCCCCCGGGTTCCCCGGTTACCTACCATCGTCCAAATATGCTCTATATTATAGACAAAATAAGCCTTAATCTTTTGTCTAATGTCTTGCTCTAAGGAAGTTTATCTTAGCCTTAGCTAGTTTTGATATCGACTTGAGCTCAATCTTCCCTCGCCCTGAAGAAGGGAGGGAGCCCTGGGCCTGAGAATCCCTTAAGTATAAATATGTATAAATCATGAGCTAAGTAAGAATTCTTGAAGTGTTTAATAGACATACAAATGACATCTTGGCTAAAACAAGGCTAAACTTGGGCTGTCAGTGAAAATCTAATAGACAACGAAGAATGGCCCAAAACTAGACTAGTCGTCAAATAGACAAATTAAACAGGCTTTATATGTGTAGTCATTCATTTCTGTTTACTTGATGACTAGTCTAGTTTGGGTCTATTCTTAGAAATCTATTAGATTTTCACTGACAGCCCAAATTTGGCTTTTTTTGCTAAGGCGACTATGTTTAAAGGTCTATTAGACATCTATTAGATATCTTAAATGCTCGCTGGGTCCTCACTCTGGCTCCAGATCTTCATACTTCTTTCCTGTCTTATTTTCATGTTTGCATTAATTTATGATGGATGTTTTTGATAAAAATGATCTCCCAGGTATGATTTGGATTTATAGTATTCTCTGCACATTTGATTTCTGCTCCACAGTAGCAAACAAGTGACTTTGGGTTCTCGTAATATTTTGTTTTGTAGAATATGTGCAGTGTAGAATATACAGTGCAGTAAAAACACAGATTATGCAAGCAGTATATAAACTTCTAAACACTGTAGAATGGCGCAAGTTAATGCATTCGTTTGACGGTCAAGCCATGAAAAATCCCTTTCATTATTTCAGTCATTTCAGCCTCTAATTAAATGCAATTAGGAGTTGCAGCTCATTTATGATTTACCCTGAGGAGGAATGACAGAGAGACTTTTTCTGAAGGCGCAACCCTTTGCTGGCTCCAAGCTATTTCTTAAGAAAACAGCAATGAATAAGCCTCTCTTTTTTTCAGTTTAGTGCACACACTAAAACATATCAACACACATATCATCATTGCTTTAAATTTGCATTTAATAATGTTTTGACTTTGCTCATTTACTGTCATAATTACAGCATCACAGAGCTTGGCAATTATCTTTTTTATGTGTGCATCCCCCATTATCTGTTGTGAAAGGATGTGAAAACACTGGGGTTTGGAACATTGCAGAGATAAGTAGCTTATCTCTCTTTCTGCAGGTGTTTTGAGAATGCGATTCAATCAGCGAATTTCTGAAGGAATTCATTGACTCTTGAACTCCTTGTAGATCCTGCATGCTGGTGGAAAAAAAAGGCATTTCGTCTGTTTTGGATTCACTAATATGCTGTTGCCAATGGTCACTTCAACAAGATTAACAATTTGACAATGTAACTCTTCTGAGAGAACTAAAGGTAACATTTTAAAATTATGGTCCATTAGTTAATGCCTTTACTAACATGAACAAACAATTAGTAATAGATTAAATACATCTTTGTTAACGTTATTTAAGTTAAATAACATTAGTTCATTTTAGTTTTTATATTAACTCACAGTGTAGACTAATCAAGCATGAATTTGGATTTTTATAATGAATTAGTTTACGTTGAACTTATAAATAAACGCTTTACAAGATTATATACCCTTACTTAAATGTTAGTAAAACCATTACCCAACATTAACTAATGGATCATTATTCCAAAGTGTTACTGAAGTAACTCAAGTTATGCTTTGATAAGATTAGCTAAAATAAGTTAGGTGTTTTATACACTGAATTATACACTGAATTATACTCTGAATTATACTCTGAGTCTGATTTATGATTTTTATCGGATGGACCTTATAACACTGCAGGTTGAATTCAGTGAGGGTAGTTATTATCTGGCAAACCAAAACATTTAGCATTTTAATCAAATTTATGTAAAATTCCTTAACCCTTGGCGATCCAGTGAAACATATTTATAATGGCCCGTTTCCACTGAGTGGTACGTTACGGTTTGGTTTGGTACTCATTTATGGCCGTTTCCACTGTCAAAAGGCGTACCGAACCGAACCGTACCACTTTTTCGGCACCCTTTCGAAAGGGTCCCAAACACGGGAAAGGGTACCAAAACGCAGAGCTAGACGAGCAGCTGAATGCTATTGGTTTACAGAGATACGTCATTTGCTAAAGCAACAAGCCAGAATGAAAACAAAATACCCGCCATGTTTGAAATACACAGCGAGAGATTACAGCGAAATTATATATACATACAATAACGAGCCATGGTCGATCCGGGCTCAAACAAACCTTGTTGTCGTGTTGATGAACAGCCACAAAGCCATGGGGTAGAGCAGAATCTACCTTGTGCCTCGTAGTTTTTTTCGAGCCAGTCTGATTAGTTCGAGCCCCGGCTGGGTCAGTTGGCATTTCTGTGTGAAGTTTGCCTGTTTTCCCTGTGTTCACGTGGGTTTCCTCCGTGTCCTCCGGTTTTCCCCACAAGTCCAAAGACATGTGGTGTAGGTGAAGTGGGTAGGCTAAAAATTGTCCGTATTGTATGTATGTGTGTGAATTAGTGTTTATGGGTGTTTCCTATTGATGGGTTGTGGCTGGAAAATGTTGACCCACCCCGATCGGCAATGTATAATTCACACCCTGGTAATAGGTTAAAGTTATGTTACAGTTACATTGTTTTGTTGCTTGAAAAACCTTTTTTTTTGTCAATTTATTTCCCTTCCTACCTCGAAATATCACAAATACTTTTGATATTATACTAGATGTTGTACAGGTGACTTTATTTATATATTTAAAGCAGGATTCTTTAAAGCATGAAATGGATTTATGCCATTTTCCTCCTGTCCCTGCCTATGGCATGTCAAAATGTTTTCTAGCAACTTCAGAGTGATTAATCGCATGGCTTTTTTCAGCTCACTTGATTGGCTTGAAAAAGGTCATCAGTTAAAAAAAGCACATATGAAAATAAATAGTGGAAAAGTACAGAAGAGGAGAGAGCAATCCTGGTTCCTTGTTGTTTGTATTTTTTTAGCTCTAATAATCTGGAAAATTGCACAATTAACATTAAATGATTGCAGGGTTTGTTACTTTTTGAGGTCCCCCAACACATTTCCGTTGTGGTCTGTGCTATTTGCAGCACGTTTCTGTATTTGCACGTGTTGAGGAATTGCGTGCATGTGTGTTGTCAAATTGATGATTGTGTTTTCTCATTTTGCTTGTGTTTTTCTCTTTGTATGCTTTGTCTTTACTTGTTTGAGCTCTCTCAGCCACCATTGAAAGGTGGTCAACTGAGACCCATTACCATTACATGATATAAACATGCTTTTACATGCAAGTCTTATTACCATGTGTGTTCAGATTTCACAGAGACTCTTCCCTCTTATTTTGTCACACTCTGCATCACATGAACTAACCCATGTTTTGTGGCTGATGATCATGATAGCAATGAAAGAAAAGGAGGTGGATGAAAACTAACATTTCAGGTGTAATCAATGTGTTTGGTACAAATACCTTGTTTTGGTGTGCTTTCCTAAAAAACATCCCATAACAGTCACATTTAGTCAGTTGTCTGTTTGAACGCACTTCATCACATGGGCATTTACCAACCCAGGTTCATTTTAATAGCGTACCGCTATATACATTTCTGGAGGGTGCCAAGGAGGTACGTTGTTTAGCAGTTTTTGTTTTCGCGAGGCCACTGTGTACACATTTTGAGATCTCAAATTTGCTTCGCGAGTGCAATTCTTACCTGTAGTTCTTGTGTAGGTCCACCAGAGGCCGCTGTTGACTTACTGACTCACCGATCGACTGACCCACCCCGTTCCCTAAACCCAACCAATAGTGTTTTAAAAGCGCCGATTGACCAGCGCCAACCCACTTCCCAAAATCCAACCGACAGTTTTAAAAAGCAGTCCAGAAAAAGAAAAGCCCTCGCCTGATTTTCACCACGTTTTCAGATTTTGTCACATTTTTGGCTTCTGTTTTTGTCTTGCCTGCTTTCTGGAACCGTTCTTTGATGGACTCAAATCCCGTTGTAGTGATCAACTCCTCTCTGCATCCCAAGTCAAAAGATGTTATACCATGTAGTTTTCATTTTAAAGACAAAACGCAGCCATACATACTTCTGGCTACATAATTTGTGATCTCCAGGTAAACGCAAACAGGAACCGTGTCATACCACACACGTAGCATATCTTTTAAAGACGAACTGGAGCCATAGGTACTTCTGGCTACATAATTTGTGATCTTCCAGTAAATGCAAAAAGAACGGCGTTATACCGCCCTGTAGTGTTCGTTTTAAAGAGGAAATGCAGCTATACGTACTTCTGACTACATGATTCACGTTATCCAGGTAAGCACAAAAAGGAACGGCATCATTGCGCCCTGTAGCTTTTGTATTAAATACGAAATGCAGCCATAGGTTCTTCTGGATACATAATTCGCGATCTCCAGAATTGTATATGGGGTACGTTTTCAGAATGAGCCTATGTTGGCAGTTACACTATAAAAGCAATCTGATCCAATAGATTGAATTTAGTCGGACAATCTGAAAATATTTATGTGTTTCTAGTGTCGAAAATTGATCTTAATATCTGGTTTAAACTGACATACATTTAAACCCTAATCCTTGAAGAACAATTGAGCAGGATATAGATACATAGTTCTGTATTATAAATTGTTATCATTATAAGTAGAGAAGGAACAACATCAGCACTATTTTGAGCCTCAGAGATTTACCAAGCAATGTATAATATGAAAATCCAAGAAGACTTAATTTATTTTAACCATGAAAGGCCAGGATGTGTGTGTGTGTGTGTGTGTGTATGTTTTTTTATTTTTTATTTAGATTTTTTTATGCTGGTAAGCCAACTGTGAAATTTTCCCTGTACATTCTTGATAAGTCCACTTTAAGACGCCTGTCTTTCTCATTTAAGGTGATACAAGGAAATCCTCCACGTTGGATAGGAGGTTCTTAACCGTTATCCGCCCGGAAAGCCGAGAGCAATTTGGGTGTAATTTCTAAAACGGCAATCTCTGTAAGTGCAACGGAGCGAGGAATTATGGAAGCTTGGCTCGTAGACATTAAAAACGATGAAATAATTAACTGCTCAGAGCCGACTCTTCAACAAAAAGGACAAATGAACATTAGAATCCTCAAATGGGACAATAACAACGATAAGAATGTTTGTAATTGCATTTAGCGAACTTTCGAAACGAGTTGCGTCATTCTCACCACGTCATTATTAAAGAAAGCCAGTACGTCCAGTGAGTCTTCCTGTGAAACTGAAGCTAAACAGGAAGTGTTATACCTCGGATTGAACCCAACAGAGCAGTTTGAAAAAGTAGCTGAAAAAGTACATTGATGCCACATCTGGCGGGGGGCGGTGACTCTTGAGGTGTTCAGAAGGAAGAGGCAGTGTTTCATTTTCAGTTAGACTGCGCTGGAAAGAAAAGGGCAACCCTCTCAGAAGAAACTACTGATGCCATTCATTTAAGAGCTGCTGGAGTGTGTCATCTCATTCCAATAAAAAGCCCAAAGGTTACCGTCCCAGCCCCCTCCCGTCTCTCTAACACACACTCCCCATCTATTTTTTTCCCCTTCCTTTTCACAACCACCCTCTGTCCATTAAGTTAATGGATCCATCGTGATGTAGCGCACATTTCCAGTTCTCCAGTGTTGACAGATATTCTAGGTGACGATGGGAAGTGTTTGACTGTGCATCTAAAGTGTACAATTCAATACTTTCGCACTCGCAGACCCCTTTCAGTGCTCCACTTCTCCTAAAGTAAAGTTCTTAACACGATAAGCCAGTAAAGAATAATGGAGGAAATCTCAGCGGGCTCAGATGGGGGGGATTCCCTCCTTAAAGAGGGTGAAAAAAGCCTTGACTTCTTAATCAATGCGTTCCGCGCCGATACAGAATCTTAAAAGGAAAAGCCTTTCAGGATGGTGTCATAATTAGTTTTTTTATGCGCGTGTAAAATTTTGAGTTTCCCTGCTGACAACACTGGAGCATCAGAGGCGGAAGAAATCAGTAGTTCATGTGGGAATAAATTCAGATGAGAGGAAAGCTCCATTAGACTCGGGCATAATTGATAATTACCCTGTGTATGCGCAAGTACATCTCGCAGGCCAGCGCGGCTATAATTTATCTGCCGTCCCATAATGCCTCCCAGAGGTACAATCCCAGGCAAGTTTTTGAAGCAATAAAAGCGTGATTTCAAAGATATGATCAAACTAAAATGAATCATGTTTACTTTCTTAACCTAGAATGCATTAAGGGTGCAAATTGACCTGATATGGTGCATTTATTAAGACAGGGCAGGGCATATTAAAAAATAAAGAGTTTATTTAAGAGGTTTAAAAATGCTGAAGAGCATTTCATTTCTATAACTCAACCAGTGAAAATTGAACTCCATATTTGACAGCATATGACAATGAAGTCTGTGTGAAATTCTGTGAAATATTACAGATTGTTTAGTAGTCTGAACCAACTATGCCATCTGAAAATTTCTTCTAAAATTACAACCCCAAATCAGAAAAAGTTGACACAATATGGAAAACTAAATTTGGATTTTTAAATTTACTTTGACTTGTATTTCATTGGAGACAATACAACTAACATTATGTAATGTGTTCCTCATGATTCTTTTTATTTTTTTCAGATTACACTTGTATTCTAATTTTGGTTCTTGGTTTAGGGACTGAAGACACAGAGTGATAAAGTGTTTCAGGTGTAATTTTGTCCCAATCTTCCTGCAAATAAGCCTTAAAGTGGGCAACAGGGTCTTTGTTGTCGCACTTTGCTCTTTAAAATATGCCACCCAATCTCTATTCGAGACAAGTTGGGACTGCAAGCAGGCCAGTCAAGTACCTCGTCTTGCTCCGTAGACAGGACTTTACAATGTGTGCAAAATGTAGTTTTGCAGTGTCTTGTTGAAATATGCATAGTCATCCCTGAAAAAGAATGCAGTCTACTGTGCTCCAAAAACTCTATATACTTTTCAGCATTAATGGATCCATCACAGAAGTGCAAGTTACCTTTGTCAAGGGTGCTGACACAACTCCATACCATGACAGACCCTGACTTTTGGACTTGTTGCTGGTAACAGTCTAAATGATTATTTTGTTCTTTGGTCTGGAGCACACAGCATCCATTTCCCCCCCAAAAATACCTGTAATACTGATTCAACTGACCACAGTATGTTTCCATTGTGTTATGGTCCATCCCAGACATCTCCTAGCCCAGAAAAGTTGACAGCTTCCTTTTGGTACAGTGCAGTTTTAATTGGCATTTGAGGATGTAACTAAGTATTGTAGTACTTGTAAAAGGTTTGCCAAAGTAGTCCTGAGCCCATCTGGTAATATTGCGTATAGATGAATGACGATTCTTGATGCAGTGCTGCCTGAGGTATCGGAGATCATGGTTGTTCAGCTTTGTCCTTTATGCACTGACATTTCTCGAGATTCCTTGAATCTTTTAATTTTGTTATTCTTTGTTGAAGATGAAATATCCAAATGTATTCCTATCTTTCTTTGAGGAACATTCTTTTCAAACATTTATTTTTCATGTGTAATTTTCTCACGTATTTGTTGGCAAATTGGTGATCCTCGGTCCATCATTGCTCCTAAAGGACTAGACCAGGGGTGCTCAATCCTGTTCCTGGAGATCTACCTTCCTGCAGATTTCAGTTGCTACCCATATCAAACACACCTGCCTGTAATTATCAAGTGGTGTTCATGTCCTCATTAATGATGAAATCTGCAGGAGGGTAGATCTCCAGGAACAGGATTGAGCACCCCTGGACTAGACGTTACCTGGATGCCGTTTTTGTACCAAATCGTAATTAAAATCACCTGTTGACATCACCTGTTTCAAATCACATCATTTAACCACTTTACCTGATTACTAGTCCTAAATTGCATCTGTTTAAACTTTTTATGGAATGTGTTGCAGGTCTGAAAGGATGTATATTAACAAATGAAATGAAGTTGACCAGATAAAACATTAAATATTTTGTGTTCATGTTGTGTGCAATGAAATACAACACATTACCCCATAATAACAATGTGAAACAATGAGATGTTTCAGCAGCTTAATTGGAGTTCACCTGTGGTAAATTCAGTTGATTGGACATGATTTGAAAAGGCATACACCTGTCTATATAAGGTCCCAGGGTTGACAGTGCATGTCAAAGTAGAAACCAAGCATGAAGACAAAGAAATTGCCTGTAGACCTTTGAGACAGGATTGTCTCAAGGCACAAGGCTGGGGAAGGTTACAGAAAAATTTCTGCTGCTCTGAAAGTTCCAATGAGCAGAGTGGCCTCCCTCGTCCATAAGTGGAAGATATTTGGAACCACCAGGACTCTTCCTAGAGCTGCCCGGCCATCTAAGCTAAGTGATTGGGGGAGAAGGGCCTTAGTCAGGGAAGTGATCAATAACCTGATGGTCACTCTATCTGAGCTCCAGCGTTCTTCTGTGGAGAGAGAAGAAGCTTACAGAAGGACAACCATCTGTGCAGCAATCCACCAATCAGGCCTGTATGGTAGAGTGGCCAAACGGAAGCCACTCCCCGCCTGAAATTTGCCAAAAGACATCTGAAGGACTAAGAAACAAAATTCTCTGGTTTTATGAGTCTAAAATTGAACTCTTTGGAGTGAATGCCAGGCGTTATGTTTGGAGAAAACCAGGCACTGCTCATTATCAGGTTAATACCATCCCTACAGTGAAGCATGGTGGTGGCAGCATCATGCTGTGGGGATGTTTTTCAGCAGCAGGAACTGGAAGACTAGTCAGGATAGAGGGAAAGATGAATGCAGCAATGTACAGAGACATCCTGATTGAAATCCTTCTTCAGAGTGTTCTTGACCTCAGACTGCAGGACAATGACCCAAAGCTCACCGCCAAAATGTCAATGGAATGGCTTCACAACAACTCCAGCCAGAGCTCAGACCTAAATCCAATTGAACATCTCTGGAGAGATCTGAAAATGGCTGAGCACCGTCGCTTCCCATCCAACCTGATAGAGCTTGAGAGGTACTGCAAAGAGGAATGGGCAAAAATTCCCAAAGACAGGTGTGCCAAGCTTGTGGCATCATATTCAAAAATACTTGAGGCTGTAATTGCTGCCAAAGGTGCATCAACAAAGTATAGAGCAAAGGCTGTGAATACTTATGCACATGTGATTTTTCAGGTTTTTTATTTTTAATAAATTTGCAACAATTTCAAAAAATCTTTTTCCACATTGTGATAATGGGGTATTGTGTGTAGAATTCTGAGGAAATAAATGAATTTATTCTATTTTGGAATAAGGCTGTGACATAAAAAATGTGGTAAAAGTGAAGCGCTATGAGTACTTTCCGGATGCACTGTATACATCTGTAACATGGGACTATTATGGTCTTTTTGAGTTCCAAAAAGAAAGAATGCATATGGATTAGAACCAAACTATCCCTTTAAGACATTCCATTTTAAAATTACAACACCAATGGCTTGGGAATTTTACTAGGAGTAGCCTATGTGACCCTGAGAGATGGATATGAACACACATTGATCCTTCATCACCATTATCTCCTCAATGAGTGCTGCTGACGTATTGATTTTAATTACGATTTGGTACAAAAACGGCATCCAGGTAACGTCTAGTCCAGGGGTGCTCAATCCTGTTCCTGGAGATCTACCTTCCTGCAGATTTCAGTTGCTACCCATATCAAACACACCTGCCTGTAATTATCAAGTGGTGTTCATGTCCTCATTAATGATGAAATCTGCAGGAGGGTAGATCTCCAGGAACAGGATTGAGCACCCCTGGACTAGACGTTACCTGGATGCCGTTTTTGTACCAAATCGTAATTAAAATCACCTGTTGACATCACCTGTTTCAAATCACATCATTTAACCACTTTACCTGATTACTAGTCCTAAATTGCATCTGTTTAAACTTTTTATGGAATGTGTTGCAGGTCTGAAAGGATGTATATTAACAAATGAAATGAAGTTGACCAGATAAAACATTAAATATTTTGTGTTCATGTTGTGTGCAATGAAATACAACACATTACCCCATAATAACAATGTGAAACAATGAGATGTTTCAGCAGCTTAATTGGAGTTCACCTGTGGTAAATTCAGTTGATTGGACATGATTTGAAAAGGCATACACCTGTCTATATAAGGTCCCAGGGTTGACAGTGCATGTCAAAGTAGAAACCAAGCATGAAGACAAAGAAATTGCCTGTAGACCTTTGAGACAGGATTGTCTCAAGGCACAAGGCTGGGGAAGGTTACAGAAAAATTTCTGCTGCTCTGAAAGTTCCAATGAGCAGAGTGGCCTCCCTCGTCCATAAGTGGAAGATATTTGGAACCACCAGGACTCTTCCTAGAGCTGCCCGGCCATCTAAGCTAAGTGATTGGGGGAGAAGGGCCTTAGTCAGGGAAGTGATCAATAACCTGATGGTCACTCTATCTGAGCTCCAGCGTTCTTCTGTGGAGAGAGAAGAAGCTTACAGAAGGACAACCATCTGTGCAGCAATCCACCAATCAGGCCTGTATGGTAGAGTGGCCAAACGGAAGCCACTCCCCGCCTGAAATTTGCCAAAAGACATCTGAAGGACTAAGAAACAAAATTCTCTGGTTTGATGAGTCTAAAATTGAACTCTTTGGAGTGAATGCCAGGCGTTATGTTTGGAGAAAACCAGGCACTGCTCATTATCAGGTTAATACCATCCCTACAGTGAAGCATGGTGGTGGCAGCATCATGCTGTGGGGATGTTTTTCAGCAGCAGGAACTGGAAGACTAGTCAGGATAGAGGGAAAGATGAATGCAGCAATGTACAGAGACATCCTGATTGAAATCCTTCTTCAGAGTGTTCTTGACCTCAGACTGCAGGACAATGACCCAAAGCTCACCGCCAAAATGTCAATGGAATGGCTTCACAACAACTCCAGCCAGAGCTCAGACCTAAATCCAATTGAACATCTCTGGAGAGATCTGAAAATGGCTGAGCACCGTCGCTTCCCATCCAACCTGATAGAGCTTGAGAGGTACTGCAAAGAGGAATGGGCAAAAATTCCCAAAGACAGGTGTGCCAAGCTTGTGGCATCATATTCAAAAATACTTGAGGCTGTAATTGCTGCCAAAGGTGCATCAACAAAGTATAGAGCAAAGGCTGTGAATACTTATGCACATGTGATTTTTCAGGTTTTTTATTTTTAATAAATTTGCAACAATTTCAAAAAATCTTTTTCCACATTGTGATAATGGGGTATTGTGTGTAGAATTCTGAGGAAATAAATGAATTTATTCTATTTTGGAATAAGGCTGTGACATAAAAAATGTGGTAAAAGTGAAGCGCTATGAGTACTTTCCGGATGCACTGTATACATCTGTAACATGGGACTATTATGGTCTTTTTGAGTTCCAAAAAGAAAGAATGCATATGGATTAGAACCAAACTATCCCTTTAAGACATTCCATTTTAAAATTACAACACCAATGGCTTGGGAATTTTACTAGGAGTAGCCTATGTGACCCTGAGAGATGGATATGAACACACATTGATCCTTCATCACCATTATCTCCTCAATGAGTGCTGCTGACGTATTGATTTTAATTACGATTTGGTACAAAAACGGCATCCAGGTAACGTCTAGTCCAGGGGTGCTCAATCCTGTTCCTGGAGATCTACCTTCCTGCAGATTTCAGTTGCTACCCATATCAAACACACCTGCCTGTAATTATCAAGTGGTGTTCATGTCCTCATTAATGATGAAATCTGCAGGAGGGTAGATCTCCAGGAACAGGATTGAGCACCCCTGGACTAGACGTTACCTGGATGCCGTTTTTGTACCAAATCGTAATTAAAATCACCTGTTGACATCACCTGTTTCAAATCACATCATTTAACCACTTTACCTGATTACTAGTCCTAAATTGCATCTGTTTAAACTTTTTATGGAATGTGTTGCAGGTCTGAAAGGATGTATATTAACAAATGAAATGAAGTTGACCAGATAAAACATTAAATATTTTGTGTTCATGTTGTGTGCAATGAAATACAACACATTACCCCATAATAACAATGTGAAACAATGAGATGTTTCAGCAGCTTAATTGGAGTTCACCTGTGGTAAATTCAGTTGATTGGACATGATTTGAAAAGGCATACACCTGTCTATATAAGGTCCCAGGGTTGACAGTGCATGTCAAAGTAGAAACCAAGCATGAAGACAAAGAAATTGCCTGTAGACCTTTGAGACAGGATTGTCTCAAGGCACAAGGCTGGGGAAGGTTACAGAAAAATTTCTGCTGCTCTGAAAGTTCCAATGAGCAGAGTGGCCTCCCTCGTCCATAAGTGGAAGATATTTGGAACCACCAGGACTCTTCCTAGAGCTGCCCGGCCATCTAAGCTAAGTGATTGGGGGAGAAGGGCCTTAGTCAGGGAAGTGATCAATAACCTGATGGTCACTCTATCTGAGCTCCAGCGTTCTTCTGTGGAGAGAGAAGAAGCTTACAGAAGGACAACCATCTGTGCAGCAATCCACCAATCAGGCCTGTATGGTAGAGTGGCCAAACGGAAGCCACTCCCCGCCTGAAATTTGCCAAAAGACATCTGAAGGACTAAGAAACAAAATTCTCTGGTTTGATGAGTCTAAAATTGAACTCTTTGGAGTGAATGCCAGGCGTTATGTTTGGAGAAAACCAGGCACTGCTCATTATCAGGTTAATACCATCCCTACAGTGAAGCATGGTGGTGGCAGCATCATGCTGTGGGGATGTTTTTCAGCAGCAGGAACTGGAAGACTAGTCAGGATAGAGGGAAAGATGAATGCAGCAATGTACAGAGACATCCTGATTGAAATCCTTCTTCAGAGTGTTCTTGACCTCAGACTGCAGGACAATGACCCAAAGCTCACCGCCAAAATGTCAATGGAATGGCTTCACAACAACTCCAGCCAGAGCTCAGACCTAAATCCAATTGAACATCTCTGGAGAGATCTGAAAATGGCTGAGCACCGTCGCTTCCCATCCAACCTGATAGAGCTTGAGAGGTACTGCAAAGAGGAATGGGCAAAAATTCCCAAAGACAGGTGTGCCAAGCTTGTGGCATCATATTCAAAAATACTTGAGGCTGTAATTGCTGCCAAAGGTGCATCAACAAAGTATAGAGCAAAGGCTGTGAATACTTATGCACATGTGATTTTTCAGGTTTTTTATTTTTAATAAATTTGCAACAATTTCAAAAAATCTTTTTCCACATTGTGATAATGGGGTATTGTGTGTAGAATTCTGAGGAAATAAATGAATTTATTCTATTTTGGAATAAGGCTGTGACATAAAAAATGTGGTAAAAGTGAAGCGCTATGAGTACTTTCCGGATGCACTGTATACATCTGTAACATGGGACTATTATGGTCTTTTTGAGTTCCAAAAAGAAAGAATGCATATGGATTAGAACCAAACTATCCCTTTAAGACATTCCATTTTAAAATTACAACACCAATGGCTTGGGAATTTTACTAGGAGTAGCCTATGTGACCCTGAGAGATGGATATGAACACACATTGATCCTTCATCACCATTATCTCCTCAATGAGTGCTGCTGACGTATTGAATAGATATTGAAAACCATCATGGTTTTATTGCAAATCATATTTCAGGTAACTAATCGTTTATGGCTTTTATGCGCAAGAGCTGTACGTCATATTGTTTGCGACGTGTGGTGCCGCAAAAGCAGTAATGGAAGCATAATTGGCTATTGAAAACAAAGAAATTATGAGGCTGGAAATGAAGCACTGTATGTGTCCTGCCTATAAACAGCTCAGGGAAGAAATGGCCTTCAGATATAAGAAATGTGAATTTACAGGCTTGGCGGGGATATTCACATTGCATCATCGATCAGAGAAGTCTATAGTATCGGTATTGTGATGAATTTGAACTAAAAGCTTTGTTTTAACTTGTTCCCCTTGACTGAATCCTGCATTTGAGATGTGACATGGGTCTTTTTCTCGCTGAGGCAATCATCAGCTCGATGAACCGAACGGACGCACCAGTTCTCCATCCGTCCTGGCCCGGAGACACGGACGTCTCCCGCTCTGTGGACGCGTGTCCTGACCGCTCTGACGTGTTGATAGGCTTTCTAAAGATAGAAAGCCCCCCCATGATAAATACCCCCAGTAGCCGACAGACCCGAAAGCATTTTCTGCATTTTACTGTTCAACTGCTGCACTGCAGTGGCTACAAGACAAAAGGCTATGAGGTGAATAAGTTCAAAGAGGAAATAAGCTCTCAGCGATGCGTGAGAGAGAGAGAGAGAGCCAATGGGTTTAAGATAATCAGATGAAGCTGAAATCCACATCAATTGCTGCAAGAAAACAGCTGCTTGACTAAGAGAGCAGTGATAATGACTGTGGATTAAAGAAGTCCTGTTTTTACACATTTAAAGGTTCAATTTGTATGATTCTATAAATTAAAATATACATTTTTTGCTGTATTTTGCTGACTAATACACTTATATTATCGCACATTTTTCAAAGAGTTTTCAAATATAGAATTTTAACTTGTGATGCAGTTTGTGTCCTGTATGGTCCTGAGTCACCATGCTAATAGTCTCAGTCATGGTGGTTCTAGTTAAAATAGCACCTCCCCATTCCCCAAGAAATAAAGTCACTATATGGTTGACTTTTATATATATTTTAAAAATTCAAATATATAATTTAAATATATACATTTAAAATAATTATTATAAATACATTTAAATATATTTATTTGTTTTTAATAAATATAAATTATTATTATTATTATTATTATACAATTATTATTCTAAATAAATAACAGAAATCAATCCTAAATGGAACTGAAAAAAATGTAAAGACACAACTGGAGTAATATTCTAAGACTTTTGCATGAATTATGACAGTTCTATAGAATACAAAAAAAATTATCTGTTGTCTTAGACCCGACTTGTGGCTGAGAATTAATGTTATGAAGTCTTCGTTACCTCCCTGACTGATTATTCTTCCTTTCTGCTTCATAGCCATGCTTGATCAAATAAATCAACATCATATGATTTAAACTTTAGTTCTTTAGTTCTTTAGTGTTTTTTCTATTTGCATGTCATAGCATATTGGTGTGCCTGTACAGTAAACAACCTGGATCAGGAGTAGCATGTGTGAGGTGTGCGGGAATGGCTTTCAGCGCACATGCTTCACTTTGTTTTCACTACCATTGTTTCGGTTGCACCGTTGTACATAAAGAATAACAAACTTGCGCATGTAAAAGGCGCCAAATGTGAATAGCCCCTAACATCTTTATTTTGGGATGACCACTCTAAAATAATACACTTGCATAAAGTAAATCTTATGTCAAAGCTTTTATTGGGGCACTTTTTTTTTCCCCAGCAAGATGCCGCCCTGGGCAATTACCCATAATGCCCATGCCTAAATCCGCCACTGGTCTCAGACGTCATGTCACACCACCCATGGACCTTTGGCTAAACGGCTGATGCATATGGCACACTTTTATAAAAACACTTTTGCAGATCCTATCATCTGATTGAACGTGGTTTGAACAACCCAGGTTTATTCTGAAAACGTATCTCTATATACATTTCTGGAGACAGTCAAATATGTCCCAGGAGCTAATTTTATTTAATTATTTATTTTTTGCATTTTTTGTTGTCGCAAATCCACCAGAGGCCGCTATGTATGCTTTTTGAGATCTCAAATTTCTCTCGCGAGTGCTATTTACACCTGCTGTTCTCTCGTAAATCCACCAGAGGCCGATGTCGACTGACTGATTGACTGATTGATTGACTGACTGACCGATTGACTGACTCACCTCCCTCTATCCCTAAACCCAACCTATAATATTTTAAAAAGCACAGCTTGACCTGCCCACCCACTTCCATAAACCCAACTCACAAACTTAAGAAGCAATTTTAAAAAAAGCAAAGCCTCCTGATTTATTACTATGTTTTACCACATTCTTACCCTGTTATTTACTTATTTATTTTTTGGCTTCTGTTTTTTTTCTTACCTGCTTTCTGGAACTGTTCTTCACCATAATCAAACCCTGTTGTCGTTGTCATCTCCTCTCTGCGTCACCAGTCTACCGACCTACATGGTGAGCTAACTGGACAAACTGGTAACAGCGGGAAAAAAAAAAAACTACAATATTTGATAAATGATGCAAATGAAATTTTTTGATTTCACGGTGACTGGGAAGCAAAAACTATGTTTACATTCGTTTCAGCTGATTTTAACCAGTGGATCAGCCATGCATTACTGTTTCTGTTGACTATCGTCTGTGCTAAGAAGTCCTCAGAGAAACTGGAGAAAAAAATGTAATTAGACTATTGAGAAAAAAATTCATGTGAGTGTCTGACCTGTGATCCGAGAGGCAGTCTATTAACTGGTTTACTAAACACAGTAATGATGGACAGCCGGCGAGGGTCAGGGTGCTGCATCCACATTCACAGAGGCCAAGATGAGAAAGCAGAGTAAAAAAACTAACACGCTTATCAGTATAAAAACAAGTAAAGAGTGTGGTTAATGCATTTTATAGCTTTTTTTCATAATTGGATTTGCAAATGTTAAGCAAAACTGTTGGGCAGGGCAAGGGGTAAAGTAGTGTGTGGCTTTTTAACAATTTAACAATGACTATTTCTATTAAATATTGATTACACAAGATTGTGTAAAAAGCAATTATAAAAGAAGTTTTGGTAACTTTAGGTCACAATTCACAGTATTAACAAGCCATTAACTAGCACTACTAACTTAATAAACTACTAATTTGCTGTTTGTGATTAGTTAGTAAGGTAAAAGTTGGGTTTAGGTTTTGGGTAGAATTAGGGATGCAGAAAAAGATCATACTTTGAGTTAATATATTTATAATAGGCAGGTAATAAGCCAGTAGATAATACAGTAGCATGAATTGTGGCCTTAACTAAGTATCCTCTGATTGAAAGCAAATGTAAAGACATAGAGGGGCAAAAGGCCTCCTGGTGGACCTTAATGATAAGTGGGAAAATTTGGGATTTTGTTATAAATTGAGATTGATACATTATCTGAAAGCTGAATCAATAATCTTTCAATTGATGTATGCTTTGGATGCAACTATGTGGATGTTGATGCAGTATTGGAAATCTGGTTGAGGTTACAAAAAAAAATCTAAATAATGAGAAAACCATCTTTAAAGCTGTTAAATTCAAGTTGTCACACTGTAAAAAATAATTGCGCCAGTTAGCCAATTTATCACAACTTAATATTTGACTTAAGTTAAAGTATTTGGATTGAATGTGTTGACAACTTGCATATTAAAGTTTTACTTGGCTGAACATATTAAGCTTTTTTTTGTAAAAGTCAGCTAAACTCATACACACTCACCGGCCACTTTTATTAGGTAAACCTGTTCAACTGCTCGTTGACGCAAATTTCTATTCAGCCAATCACATGGCAGCAACTCAATGCATTTAGGCATGTAGACATGAGCAATTTTCTGGAAAGGTGTGTATGTGTGAACAGGCTCTTTTTGAAAATACCGGTAAATTCATTCTGCCTATTTTCCGGATAGAGAAGTTGTAACATTACCGGTAATTTGCCGAAATGCCGCGCTGTGTGAACACGAAAGGAAGTTTGCGGGAAAGAGCGCGTGCACGTCTAGAACATGCTGACGTGAGACGTCTGCTATAGTCCATCAGAACAGACAGACGCAATCACGTCTGCGCGGTTTATGAGAATAAAAGCCTTTGAATATTTTTCCAGACACATTTAGCTGCTAGAAATTAGTCAGATAACGTTTATGTGTTCATCTTAATGCCAACCGTGTAATTAATTATCGATAAGATGCTTATGATAAGCCGATGTTTATCTTTAAGCTTTGCGTGTGCCCATGAAACAGCCCATGAGCGCCAGCACACACATATCATGTACATCTCAACATGCGAAAGTGTTTCTCTATAAGTTTTCATCGAAGTTGTTCACAATACTAATCCATCCACAGAGTTTGTGATGTAGTCAAATGTTTACAAATACAAGCGCAGCCGTTTAGAGTCATTTCTGGCTAATGATGTCAGAATTTACCGGTATTACTAATAAAAAAATTTGTTTCGATATATTTACATGAGGAAATGTTCAAAATATCCGCACGAAACATGATCTTCACTTAATATTCGAATAGTTTTTAGCATAAAAGAAAATTAATATTGTTTGTATTTTTGCCAAATATAAGCAACATAGATCCATTCTGAAAACATAGCCCTATATACGTTTCTGGAGTGGACGAATTATGTAGCCAGAGTTCAATATGTATGGCTGCATTTCGTCTTTAATATGAACGCTACGAGGCAGTATTATGCCGTTCATTTTCTGGCTTACCAGCTGACCGCTTACCTCCATATGGACAGCTTTTCCTCTGTTACCAGTTTGTCCGGTAGCTCGACACGCACGTCGGCGGACTTGCCAAACAGAAGGGAGATGACCGCGACAACAGGGTTCGAGTCTAAGCTGGTAAAACAATAGCTAAAAAATCTAATAAACAAGTAAATAACACGGTGAGAATGTGGTAAAATCATGAAACATGATAAAAACCAGGCTGGCGTAAGGGCTTTTTCTGCATTGCTTTTGAAAACACTGCTGTTGGGTTCAGGAAAAAGAGGTGGTCGGGTCAACCAGTTCTTTTTAAAACACTATTAGTTGGGTTTAGGTACGGAGGAGGGTGGCGGGAATCGATTGGTTTATCAGTTGGTCAGCTAGTCAGTTGGTCAGCTAGTCAGTCGACAGCGGCCTCTGGTGGATTTACACAAGAACAGCAGGTGCGAATGGCATTCAAGAAATTTGAGATCTGGAAAAGTGTACATAGCGGCCTCTGGTGGATTTGCAAAAACAAAAACTGCAAAAAAAAAAAAAACGTACCTCTACTGGGATTTTGCTCTATTCAGAAATGTATATAGCAGTATGTAATCAGAATAAGCCTGGGTTGAATGTAAGGTTTTAGGCGGCTCACTGGTTAGAACTGTCACCTCACAGCAAGACGATCGCTGGTTTGAGTACCGGCTGGGCCAGTTGTCATTTCTGTGTGCATTTCCTCCAGGTGCTCTGGTTTCCCTCACAGTACAAAGACATGAGGTATGGGTGAATTTGTTAAACAAAATTGGCCATAGTGTATGAGTGTGTGTGAATGGGTGTATGGGTGTTTCTTGGTGCTGCGTTGAAGCCTTGAAGGGTATCCGCTGCATAAAGCTTATGCTGGAATAGTTGCCGGTACATTCCGCTGTGGTGAAATATAAAGTTTTGCAGTCCATGGTTAAAATAAAGCAATTAATAGATATAGTATAAAATATATATATTTGATATATTTTTAAAATATCTGTAAGCATACCTCTTTTATGTTTTCTAATTTCAAGGGAAGACCTCATTAATCAGTGTTGCAGTTCATAAAGTGCAAATTTTAATTGCAATTTAGACTTATGCATTTGATCAGACTTTTCAAAGCCATCAAGCTACTTTCCTTCAAAGCCTCAGGTATAGGCTTTGTTATTTTTTGTAATTGTTGTAAATGAAGAGTAATATATTTACCTGTTTGTTAACTGTGGTGACTTCACAGGACTCGTAAAAGCAAGGATGTGTCTATGTGTGCTGGAGCAGACTGTCATTGAGGTGCTGGGGAGACACATGGGAGCTAATTGGGGTCAAAAACATTTCTGCTGGCGACACAGATGGCAGCCGTCTGGGGCCTGCGAGACTCAAACATCATAGCGGTTGTGGCCTTGAATTATACTTCTCTAAAAGGATTCTGCCTCAAGGACTAGCAAATTGTAGCATTTTGCAATTGTTTATCATAATGTCTGGTTGAATGTTATCTTTTATATATTCAGCTGAAGTCAGAATTATAAGCCCTCCTGAATTATTGGACCCCTTGTATATTTTTTAAGCTTCTGTTTAACAGAGGGTTTTTTAAAACACATTTCCATATATAATAGTTTTAATAGCTTATTTCTAATAACTGATTTATTTTATCTTTGCCATGATGACAGTAAATAATATTTTAGTTTTCAAGATACTAGTATTCAGCTTAAAGTGAAATTAAAAGCTTAACTACTGTAGGTTAATTAGGTTTACTAGGCACGTTAGTGTAATTAGGCAAATCATTATATACCAATGGTTTGTTCTGTGGACAGTTGAAAAATATATAGCTTAAGGAGGCTAACAATTTTGACATATAACTTCTTTTTTTTTTAAATAGAAAATTGCTTTTTTTTCTAGCCGAAATAAAACAAATAAGACTTTCTCCGGAAGAAAAAAATATTATCAGACATACTGTGAAAATTTCCATGCCCTGTTAAACATTATTTGGAAAATTCTTGAAAAAGAAAAAAAAAACTCATGGGAGAGCTATTCATTTTGACTTTAACTGTATATATATTAAAAAATATATTTAAATAATTTAAAGTAAACTTATATAGTTTGAGTATTTTTGCATTAAAATTTTAAAAAATATCAACTGCCTGGGTCCACCTGGGTGTCATTCTGAAAGCATACCTTTATATTTATTTCTGGAGAGTGCCAAATACCTCCCAGGAGCTACGTTCATTGCAGTTTTTTTATGTTCGCTTTTTCAATCTCAAATTTCTCTCGCGAGTGTCATTCGCGCCTGCTGTTCTTATGTAAATCTATTTTTAAAAGCACCGATTGACCCGCCCACCCCCTTTCCTAAACCCCGTCCAATAGTATTTTCAAAAGTATAGATTGACCCACCCACCCCCTTCCCTAAACCCAACCAATAGTGTTTTCAAAAGTATAGATTGTCCCACCCACCGCCTTCCCTGAACCCAACCCACAGTTTTAAAAAGCAATCCAGAAAAAGAAAATCCCTCGCCTAATTTTTACAACGTTTTCAGATTTTACCACATTTTCACTCTGCTATTTACTTGTATATTTAATTTTTCTTTATCGCACTCGAATCCCATCATCGTGGTTAACTCCTCTCTGTGACAAGCTAACTGGACAAACTTGTAACAGCGGGAAAGCCATCCATGTGGAGGTAAGAAGTCAGCTGGTAAGTGCGAAAAAGGAACAACCTCATACCGCCCCATATTGTTTGTTTTAAAGACGAAATACAGCCATTCGTACTTCTGGCTACATAATTCGCAATCTCCAGAAATGCATACAGGGCTACGTTTTTAGAATGAGCCTATGTTGAAAAATATTACTATAATTTTGATTATTATTATCTACCCATTTAGACTATCTACCCATTTATCAACCTTACTCTCACGCAAACTTTCTTGAATTATGTATATTTCACTATTTAGCATGTTTTTCCTTGTGGTGACAAGATTTCGCTTTGCAAGTGAATTCAAGTTTAAATATACTTCTGGGGACATTAGGTTTTCACCATGTAAGGAACTTGTGTTCGATTTAATTAAGTTCAGGGGACACTTTTGTCCTTGAAATATACCTAATTAAACACATAGGTGCACATCTCTCTTTCAAAAAAAGGTTTCTTAGAGCCTTACCAATAACGTGACGTTTAAAGCTATGCTTGAGTGTTTTTTTTATATAATGTGACCTTCAGATGTGCATATATTGTAATCTCAAAATAGATTTGTGACTTTTACAGGTGGTCTCTGTGTGAGGTCATGTGCTTATAGACGTCACCGAACAGATCACAGTGTTTCTCTCATGCTGCGCTGCTCTTACTGTGCACTCCGACTAAGCATATTGCAACCAGAGATTCATGCATTTCAATAAAATAGATTACTGGTAGGGAAAAAAAGCTTAAAAGCTCCATGCTGTTGAAACAGAATATTCACGACTGTCCTAAACTACACTGTACAGAAGTTTAAAAACCATTTTAGGGTCAAAATTGTTAGCGCTTTAAGCTATATATTTTTTTCATTGTCTTCAGAATAAACCATTGTTATACAATAACTTGCCTAATTACTCTTACCTGCCTAGTTAGCCTAATTAACCTAGTTAAGCCTTTAAATGTCACTTTAAGCTGTACAGAAGTGTCTTGAAAAACATCTACTCAAATATTACTTACTATCATCATGGCAAAGATAAAATGAATCAGTTATTAGAAATGAGTAAGTAAAACTACACTGTAAACGATTTCTGTTGTTTTCACGGTATTATACTGCATTTCTCAACAGTTGTTTACTGTATAAGCTGTGCACAGTGTGTTACTGTATATATTGCTGTTTTCACAGCATGATAATGTATTCTCAACATTTCCATACTGTGAACATGATTAACAGTATGCTACTGCAGATTTTACAATGAATTTGGGGAAAAAATCAGTTACTGTGCATCTAAATACAGTACTGCAAATGGCCATGAAAAACTCTACATACACTTTATATTATTATTATTATGTTTATTTTATTTTTTGACAAAGTATTTTGTGAAGAAAAAAAATTAACCAGTTTCTTCAGACTGTTCAGTGCATAAAACTGTCCCCTGGTTTTCCATTTTTGGGTGTACTGCACCTTAATTTTATAAGGTTAACATGAAAATATTAAATCATTTTTAATCAACATAACTTTGTGCTTAACCAAAACGTAAACTGGAACAAAAGTAATTGATTCATGAAACCAAAGTCAGCTTAAATGTCAGAATGACCAGCCTGCTTTAGACGGATTCATGAGGATTGGGCACCCGTCACCATGGAGGTCACATCTCCGCATTTTCAAAACAATATTTTAAAATACGCACCATCTCTATAAATAAACCACAGACTTGAGTTTAAAACAACTACATTCCCGCATGAAAAACGGTTAAAACTAAATTTCATAACACATTCATTATAGAGCCATCTAAGACCGGGGCAAGTCTCACATGTCTAGCCGATTATAACCTCGTTTCGCCGGATACATTAGTGATGATGGACACCCTGGAGGTCAGAATCTCCGCTATCGGCAAAGCACGCTAAAAATTTACACATGATATCTATAAATAAACCACAGATTTGAGTTTGTAAGAACTACATTCTCGCATGAAACACTGTTAAAATTTCATTTCGTGACATATTAAACGCAATATTTATAATATTAGCTGGGCTTTCTCATCCGCCATTACCATTTGCTTGTTGATGTGAAATTAATTCTGGGAGAAAAAAAATATTAATTCTCAAAACACTTCAAACGAACTTTATTCTTATTGTCAAGGTCAAATATATGTAATAATTTCGCTGGTAAAGTGAATAAAAAACAATGTTACTATATTGTAATCAATATCACGTTTGCACTGGTTCGGTTCAGCACTCGAGCGACTCTGAATCGTATTGAACCGTTTGCTCGGGAATTATTTGATCACACGTGTTCACGAGCACATTCAGCAATATGCATTTAGTGTATAATTAATTAGTGTATAAATGCGTGTGGCCAAGCAGTATAACGAAATAGTAATGAATCATATATAAAAAGGAATCGGTTTTAGGCGGATTCAAATCTTTACTGTTCACTAAGGAGCCGATTCATAGAACCGAACGGACACGACTCGACCTGCAGGCAACGGCTCTCCTAATTTGAAATTCACCTGTCGTCTTTCATCCAGCGAATTCAACCTCGGTAAGTGTTTTAAAGTCAAATTCTGTCCGTTGAAGGATTGTTTTGTATATATTTCTGTGTATTGAGTGTGTAATTTAAAAGAATTAACCAAGTGACATTAGTTGTAACGTTAGGTTCTTATGTTATGTCACGCTGTCCGTTAACAAATGGTATTTTAAACAAGAAATAACAGACGCCAGGCGGTCATTGTAGTGGTATTAGATACAGTGAGTTTATCTTGAGTGAGTTTTTGACCATACGCTAAGTTACCTGAAAAAAAAAACATAACTTTAACTTATTGTAACTGCATTAATGAATTCTCTATTTCAGCACAACACTGAGATGAAGGCGAAGTCACCATGAAAATTTAAACGTTTAAAGGTAAGCTCTGGTCTTCACATAGTCATTATGACTAAGCTATCATTATGGTAAAATTTTTCAACTGTAAGTTACGTTAGTTATTTAAACTAAACTCATAATGAAATGAGTCTTAACTGTTTTATTAAATGGAGCTGAAAATTAAATGCAGTTGAATTATTTTAAGCTAAAGTTAATATTAACAAAATACATATTAATTGTCTGTTTCTCAATAATGTTAATGAGCTTGATGTATAGTGTGTCATTAATTGTACGTTTAATTTTTGGTGTTCAGGTGTACCTGAGGTGAGTGTACGTTCTGAGTACACAGATATAAGCCAAAGTCATTATCACTATATATCACTATATTTGTTGGGGTCAGGGAATGATTTGTGTACAAATGTATTTTAACCCCATACAGATTGGTATGGTTGTACCATAGATTTAGATTAATTAATGTTAAGTCTTATTTTACTCTTATTATATTTATCTGTTTTTCAGCTACAGTAATTGATGTTGGAAAAACTGATGCTACCAATCACTCCTCACTTGATTATTCAAGGTAATGTTGATGTCTTCCTCATTTTTATTAGATTTTTAAATGTCAAGTTGATATTTTATGTTATTTTATGCTATTCATTTTTGTCTTAACATGGATTGCAAGTTGAATCGCAATATCAATAGTTACTGGTTACTAACATTCTTAAAAATATCTGCTTTAGTGTTCAACAGAAATTCAAACTAGTTTATAACACGTGGAGTAAATAGTGGCAAAATAGTAAACTATTCCTTTAAATATTTGATTCTGAGACTTTTATTTATATGTGTCTTGTCTTTTGTCATATTGTCCTTCTAGCCCAGATTGTGATGGACCTGGAATGCGACACCAGTTACTCTTAAGACAAGAACCGAATAAAGCACAGATGTGGAGGGATTTGCAGCCAAACTAACTGGAGGGAAGGAACCTTTAGGTAAAAACACCTGCTTTATTTGGATCAGAAGTATTTTATTTGACATAGAGATTTATTGTTTTAATTCTAATTTAAAGCAAACAAGGTTGAGCACCCCTGGAATAAAAGCTCAAAAATGCTGTTTCCGTGATAAGGTTAAATGTAGTTTAGAAATAGATTCATTAGGATCAATGCTTAAAGTAAACATTTTCTTCTCTCTGTAGACCAAACATGTTTACTATCCCTCACATTTTAATAAATTGTTTCTGTTTTTGTTTCTTACAGTGTGGGTGAACATACTACCTGGATGTCCAACAAAGGCTGCACAAGAGCTCATTTGATAGCACATATTCTGTCCTGTCTACATCTCTGATGACCTGGAAGTGCTTCGACATCAGTGAGTAATACATCTTTATTTTATCATGCATACAGGATTTCTGTAAGCCTATTTTTAATGTTAGTTTGTAATCAGCAGTGACTGTTTTAAAAAAATAAGTATTTAAATTATTCTAAACGTTTTACTGATACTGTGCACAGTAACGTTATGATGATTTAGTTTGAGGAAATGTCACTGGAGAGGTGTTCGTATAAAAAATAAATAAATAAATAAATAAATTGTATGAAATGACTCGATAAAATGTTTATTTGTCTCGCTGACATGCCATCGCTGCTGCATATTGAAATACAGTAATATGAACTGACAGCAGATTATTACCACAAACATTTCATGAAGTAGGATAGACTGCTCTTTAGTTCTCTACTCAACTTTAACACATTTCCTCATGTCGCTGAGCCTCTCTGCAGATTTTGCCAAAAATGAATGCTTAGTGATTACTTTGTTTTATGCAAACCATATATCAGTAACTTATCATTAGCATTATTTTTTTAAAAAATGACCCACAGCTTTCATGTTCTCTAAAGCAATCTTGTCTGTAAGTTAGAAGTGGATTTATACGTGTTAAAAGCCTAAAAGTATTTAATTAACATTAGTCATGTTAAATTAGATTATTTTATTTATTTAATTTTAAATATGTTAAATATGTAGCCTTTTAAAGTCAGAATGAACTGTGTTCACCCCTCTTAAATCCGTGGAAGCACTAGTAGTGTGATCATGGAATCAGATATTCGAGCTATACAGAGTCGGACATTAAGTTAAGATGAGACTTTATTTTTTACACACCTGACTAGCGATCTTCAAGAACAATGCCCGCTGATCTTTTCCCCATTACCGTTAGTGTAATTGTGAATTGACAACAAACTGTATTTCACCAACAAAAACAATTAAAAAACTGTTTTATATAACTGATATATATATATATATATATATATATATATATATATATATATATATATATATATATATATATATTTATATATATATATATATATATATATATATATATATATATATATATATATATATATATTTTTTTTTAAACAGCAGTGCAGTGTTTCGTTTCTGAATGAATTAAATGGTTTGAGGGATGATTAGTTTTTACTTCAGTGATTGATTTTGCCTGTCATTTTTGCAGGATCATCATCATGTTGCTGCCCTTTTTCACTGTCCCTTTCCACATCATTTGGCCTTCATCATTTCCTGTCTTGTAGCAGTATTCTCACCTTTTTTAAAATTGTAATAATTTTTGATGCATTAATTGTTGACTGGTTTTAATGATCAATTGTTTATTAGTGTTCTGTTGCTCTGTTATATTGAATTATTGCTACTGTTTTAGCATGGTTTACACAATAAACCTTTATTGTGAAGTTAAAAGTTTCAGTTTCTTTATTTTTCTTGTACGCCTTGAACAGTTAAAATAACACTTGTGCAATTTTTGAACATTTTTACCCATTATAAAGTAGCACTATTAAATAAAATAAAATAACATTTAATAACTGTAAAATACTATACAGTAATAATGAAAGTAACATTAAAATACCGTAGTTCTTCATGGTAAAAATGTACAATAAAATACTGTTTTCAGTTTTGCAGTATGTGCACCACTACTGTAATTAGTGTTACAGTAAAAATCAACAACAGCAAAATGATGTATTACATTTTACAGTAAATGTAATACTAATGTAATTAGTATTACAGTAATGTTACTGTTTTATGAAATACAGCAGCTACTGGATAATTGTTGCCAGTAACTTACTGTTAATTTAACAAGAAATCGTTTACAGTGTAGTATGTTTAGAAATGTGTTGAAAAAATCTTCTCTCCGTTAAATAGACATTGGGGAAAAAATAAACAAAGGGGCTACTAATTTAGGGGGCTAATAATTCTGACTTCAACTGTATATATAAACACATACTTTCGCACACATGCATGTTTTGCTTGCTTGTTACTTTTATATTATAGTAGTGGATTTGCAATATAAGAACACAGGACATTTCAGATGATAAAAAAAACCCTGTAACTTACATTACGAGAAAAGACGGTATAATATTTATATGGGAAAACCTCCTGATATAGATCTTTGGACATAGTTTTATTGAATAACTTTGTGTGTATTTCATTATTTTGCCATTACCATGGCTCTCGGTTTGGCCAGCAGGAGCCAGAAGACGCAGACAGATCCAGAGGCCTGTGTGTGTCTCTGTGACGCACATGACCAAAGTCAAATCAATGAGACGAGGTTGAATCAATGAGATGTCAATGGCATCTTATCATTGCCTGTTGCAGCTTGACGACCGTCTCACAGCTACGGGTAGAGGACGTTCTGGAGGTCTGGCTTTTTTCTGTCACTCATTACTCTCTGAATATTTGAATATGTTGAGGAACAAAACAAATCCAAGCCAAAGTGAAGACTGTCTGGTGTTGCTTTCCGACTAAAGGGAAAATGGAATTGGCTTTTAAGGAATAGATCACCCAAAGATGACAATTTGCTGTTAATTTACTCACCCACAAGCCATCCAAGATGTAGGTGTTTATTAAGTAAAATGGTCCCACTTTATATTAAGTGTCCTTAACTACTATGTACTTGCATCAAAAATAAATACATCGTACTTACTGTGTTCATAATGTATTTGAGAACACTTGTGGTGCTTGTGAGTTGGGATAGGGGTTGGTTTATGGACAGGTTTGGTGGTATGGGTAGGTTTAAGGGTGTGTTGAGGTGTAAGGTACGGTCAACAGTGTATTTACAAATGTAGTTACAGAAGTTAATTACAGATGTAATTACATACAGATATTTAATCAAGCATAAGTACACAGTAAATACATGTATTTACACAATTAATACATTGTAACTAATTATTAATTTCTTAAATAATATGTAAATTCTTTTTAAGTACATATTAGTTAAGGACACTTTATATAAAGTGGGACCAGTAAAATAATACTTGGTGTTCTTGGTGATAAATGTCCTGGGAGCACTATACAAATGTGGTGGCACTATTGACGCATTTTCAAGGTCCATGTGTGATAACGAGTGTATATATCTATGGTACATTAAATGCAAATTAGGTGTGTTTGCATCAAGTTTTTAGAGCACTGATTGTAGTATTAGTAACCTAGCAACCAACAGTTAACAAGGCATGTGGGTAAAATATTCACTAAGTCAGGCTTTAAATGCAGTTCAATATCCAATTAGTGGCATTTTTACTCGCAAATCTAAAACCACCTCAAGGGAACATAAAAACATTTTTCAAAACAACTTTTATGTGCTGTTCGGGAAGTTTTTTTATCCACTCTTGAGGTGATTTTAAGTCTTAATTTGTCAAAAGCTTTCTTTGTGTTTCAGTGAATGGAATGCATTTTGGTGACAAACCTTATTTTGAGACATATTTTGGGAAAATGCTTTGAAATTAAAAATGGTCAAAAATTCAACAATACACTCTGCATTTGCATCTGCTCACTCTCCATTGAGAAAGAGACCTTTGCGCACCTTGATATGTTTGAGTAAAATAAAAAATAAACAGCTCAGCTCTCAGAACATAGTAAACATAGTAAGTGTATTTATGCTCTCACACAATTATTTGTTGTTTTACTCCATAGAACTCCATATAAAAGTCAGAAAAGAAATAAAGGGTTAATGCTGCCAACTGATGATCAACAGTAAAAATGAAAAGTATTACCTCTTCCCAACAGCCAATCACCAACAGCCAAGAATGTATAATTATTTGGTGTCATGGCTTTGTGGATGGAAGTCAGTTTGGCAAAAACAGCCACGAACATAACAAACTGGTGGTCAATTTGAACAGTACACAAGAGTTAATGGGTTTTTCTAGAAACTTGTTTCTCATGCAATACTTTTAAAATGTGCACTAATGTTGGCGCAATAGCCTAGTGGTTAGCGTGCTGACATATGGTGCAGTAGCACTGCAGGGCGTCGCAAGTTCAAATCCCGGATCAAGGACATTTCCCGTCTCTATCCCCCTCTCTCTCTTCGACTTCGCTTCCTGTCTAAAATACATTGCTATCCACTTAATAAAGGCCAAAAATAAATAAATAAAATATATATTTTTTTACATTTGTAAATAAATTGTGCATTAACACAGGTTGATGGAAACCTATTATTGAGATTTTATGAAGTGAACTAATCTGTCTGTAAAAGAACATTATTTTTAAAGGTATTACCTTTAAATCCACATGCTTAAGATGTTGACTTCCATTATACATGAACCATCAAGGACCACACTTTCAGCTAAAAATTAATGAAAGTAAAATTAATAAAAAAACATCAGCTACCTCCTCAATGGTTTGATGGTGAGTAAATGAACGGCACATTTTGATTTTTGGGTGAAACTATTCCTCGTGTCCAACTATCATTCACTTGCCTCTCACACACTTTGGCTTCCTCTTTGCTACAAGTGAGATTGATGGGGTGTGCAAACTGGCAAACACTTAATGGGATTTCTTTATCACTGCAGTGATTCACAAGAAAGGCAGTTTAAGGTTTGAACTGGGCTGATGGAGAGAGCTGGCCTTTTGCTTCACGCACCTGGTCAAGGGGAGATACTCCTGATAAACCGTTAAAGGAAAGCTGCTGCATTGGCTTTCTTCCATGTCCAAGAGGAAAGTGAATTTTCAGAGCTGCTCTCAGTTGGCCTGTGATTGTTAAGAGGGTTGATACTACATCTGCCTTCGGGTCATTATACAGAAACAGTGCTATTAGGGCTCTTTTTGTGTCCTTATGATCATTACTTAAGTAAGAGGTCAGTGAAGCTAAAACAGATTTAGAAATGTGTTTAGTTTACAATAATTATTGTTTCAAAGCAGCTTTACAAAAGGTGGACATCAAATTAAAGTTACAATCAAATATAAGATATTATAAACGGTTAACCTGCAATTTTATAGCATATAGGTTATATCTGTGTACAATTAATGAAGCGTAGTTGTGTATTAAATGTTTTTGTTGTCCTTGAAGACCTCGATGGTTTACATCATGTCTTGATTTCTTCATATGTGTTGTCATTGAACTTTGTACAGTATAGTATATCAAGTCAAGGTGTAGTGGAAAAATAATTAATATTGTGTATGACTCCCTTGAGCTTAAAGAACTGCATCCATACATCTCTGCAATGGCTCACATAACTTATTAATCAAGTTATCTGGAATGGCAAAGAAAGCGTTCTTGCAAGACTCTTGAGTTCATCAAAATTCTTTAGATTCATCTTTAACGCCTCCACTTTCATCTTACTCCAGACATGCTCAATAATGTTCATGTCTGGTCACTGGGCTGGCCAGTCCAGGAGGACCTTGACCATATTTGCTTTTCTGAAACTTTAATGTAGAGGCTGAAGTATGAAATGTCTTGATACCTCAGGCTGTTGATGTTGCCATCCACTCTGCAGATCTCTTGCATGCCCCATACGGAATATACCCCAAATCATGATTTTTCCTTCACCAAACTTGACTGATTTTTGTGAGAATCTTTGGTCCATGCAGGTTCCAATAGATGTTCTGCAGTATTTGTGATGATTGGGATGCAGTTCAACAGATGATTCATGAGGAAAGAATCTACCTTCTACCTTTTATTTGTTGCTCTTACAAGTGGGAATGATGACAAGACTTTTTGTCAGGAAGTGTAATGGTTATCGCCTTCCAAATATAAAGAGTTGTTGTTTCCCTAAATTGTCATATTGGTGCAACCATAGTTACGTGCAATTTTTTTGTAGTTCAATATAATTTGCTCTCAGTTTCTGAGTGAAAATAGTGCCTTAAGAGTTTAAAGAGTTTCAATATTGCATAAGTGCATGGTGTCTTTATTAAAAAACCTATTAAATATGATCTTTTGTTTTGGCACTGGGATGACAAAACCTGTTGTTGACTCCTATATCCTAAATATCAAAGCACAATATACCCTTTCCATCACCTCATGCGATATTGCCCAAATAAGAAACGGACCCAGAGGGCTACTGACTGATTTTAGTAGAGCTTACATCATGCACAATCTAATTTGAGTCATTTTGTGCATGGTAAAGACCCAGATGAGGTTATTTGTCATAGGCAATGAGCCCTCCCCATAAACACACTCAATTCATTTGACTTGACAGAGTCCTGCATAATGCGAAATATTCTGCCACAGGACTCATTACAAAGGGCCATAAAAACAGGGCAATACACCTGCACCACTGAGAGCTCCGTATGTACAGCATCTCTAGAATTTCACTAATAGCAGGCGCTTTTTCTAATGCATCACAAGCAAACCTCAGATTTTAATTGCTGTTCAATAATGGAGTACTGATTGATGGTGTGATCAGCACTTTCAAGTAAAATTATGTAAAGTATTGTGATTAGCTTTGCTTCCATCCAACTATTTTTATGCATATTTTGGAATATCACATAAAATGCTTAATGGTAGCACTAAGATAAACTTTATATACGATAAAAAATGTGCATAAATTAAGATGGAAATGCATTTACCGAATAAATTCCAGCATGTCCATCAAAAAGTCATGTGATAGCAAAAATAGGCACAATGGGACAATATTAATGGACAAAACAGTGTACCAACCAATCTGAAATGTTGTTTTGTTTATTCTAAATTGGCACAGACTGGAAACACAAGTGTGTACGACAAGTTTTGTAAATCGCTGTTTTGGATGTCACTGCATTCCAAATTTCAAGCTTGGTGCACTTTGACTAGCAAAATCACATCACGTGATTGGATGAGACCATTCATTCATTCATTCATTCATTCATTCATTCATTTTCCTTCGGCTTAGTCTCTTTATTCACCAGGGGTTGCCATAGCAGAAAAAAACACCAACTTATCCAGCAAATGTTTTACAGTGGATGCCCTTCCAGCTGCAACCCAGTACTGGGAAACATCCATACACACTCATTCACACTCAAACACTACGGCCAATTTAGTTTATTCAATTTAAAGACTTGAACCAGTGACATTCTTGCTTTGAGGCAACAATGTTAAAACTGGGCCACCGTGCCACCCTATAAAGAAAAAGGGAGGAGTAGGGGTGGAAGGGGGGATTCTTCAAGATGAAGATAACTGAGGTAAGAAACTCTGGTTATTTATAGTGATTTTGAAATCTAAGCCATGGTCAATCATAAGCACGTGATCTTCTCGAAATTTGTTTATAAATAAACTTCACCTCGAGTTCAGTCATACAAAAATGTAAGATTTTTAAAGGAGGCATGGCACCAAACCCTGCCCCTTAACCTCCGCTAAACTGTCACTTCTTACAAAATTAGCCACTAAATACAAAAGGGTATTAATTGCAGTGAGATAACGTTTAATTGTTTATTTTGTTTTTTCCCACCCCTTAAAATTAGAAGGGTGGGAAAATTAGATTAGATTCAACTTTATTGTCATTACACATGTACAAGTAAAGGGCAACAAAATGCAGTTTAGGTCTAGTTTAGGTGCAATAGCAGCAAGTGCAGGATACAGGTATAAGTTATAAAGTGCAGTTATAGAAAAACTATAGTGATATATACAGATGGATGTACTATGAACATTATATCCAGGTTATAATAGCTGTGAACAGAGATTTACAATAAATGGTCAGGAAGTGATGATAAAAATTTATGGAAATGGTGCATTTTTTTCTAATTGTTTATGCAATATTAGTTTTGTTAATAAATCTAGTGTGCATCTTTAGATGGAATCAGCTATTGTCAATCAAACTAATGTTGAACCCTTTTTCTCATCAGTCCAACTTTTTTGGCATCAATTCAACAAGCTGCTGGAAACATTCCTTCAAGATTTTTATCTATATAGACCAGAATATGAGCTCACTGTGCTCATCCAGGGTTGAAGGTGGTCAGCAAAAATACACAGGTTGGCTGTGATGTTGATATGATTCTCAGTTGGTAGTGAGGAGACCAAAGAAGAGAATATATAAAGAAAATATCTCTTACACCACTAGCATTAGCACTAGCATAGTTGATAGAAGGCAGGACAGGTCAATGCTTTCTCGCTGTTTACACCAAATTACGACCCACTATTCAAATGTCACAGCAGAAATGGAGACTCATCAGACCAGGCAACACTTTTTCAATCTTCTATTGTCCAAGTTATTTGAGTTACTGCTGTCTCTCCATCAGGTTGAACCAGTCTGGTCGTTCTCCTCTGACCTCTGGCATCAACAAGGCATTTCCCTCCCAATTAAACATCACTCACTGGATGCTTTGTCTTTTTCAGACTATTCCCTGTAACTCTAGATATGCTTGTGCTTTAAAAGTAGATTTCTGATCAGCCCTTCTGGACTAGATGTAAAAAAAATCCTCTCAGGCATATTTTGAGTGAGAATCTTTGAATGACATATTAAAAGACTATTTTTAAGAATCACAGTGCAGCCCCAACATATTAATGAATGTTATTCATTCATTCATTGTCTTTTTGGCTTAGTCCCTTTATTAATCAGGGGTCGCCACAGAGGAATGAACTGCCAACTTATCCAGCATATGTTTTACACAGCGGATGCCCTTCCAGCTGCAACGCATCACTGGGAAATACGCTCTCATTCACACACATTCACTATGCCAATTGAGCTTACCCAATTCACCTATAGCGCATGTCTTTGGACTCCACACAGAAATACAGACTGACCCAGCTCAAACCAGTGACCTTCTTGCTGTGAGGCAACATCGCTACCCACTGCGCCGCCCAAATGAATGTTATTTGTAATACAATTTAAAATCTTTATAGCTTGCCACTATCCTATAAACCATGATGCTTTGTCCAGTTGTGAGCCAGAAGTTTTAATGATATAAATACAGCATTAGATAAAAAAAGACTATTCAAAGTCAGTGATAAAACCATATCGTAGACAGCCTTTAATACATTTTAGGATTGTTTTTTTACATTAATAAATATATTTTATTAATAATTGTCATTTTATTCTTACAAATATTATGAGAAACATTAAAAAAGACATGCAATTAACATGCCTTCAGTACATATAAAAACACATCTACATTTAATTTACCAATCACCGAAATGGGCCACACCTATTGTGCCCATTGTTTGTATATTAATCTATAAAGGATGCACAGCATAACTGAGTTCACCCTCTTTGAAAATTTTTATTTTTAATAAATTTCTCAAGGAATGTAAAATAGGAAAATGGATATTTTGGTGCATTTAAACAAAACATGTTTGTTAAGTGGCCATATTCATTAAAATAGAGTTTTAAATTTTAACATTTGGTCACCTAAAATATAAATAGAATATGGACTAAAAAAGAAAGAAAGAAAATAGAATAGAATAAAAAGATAATACATTTAAATTCAAATGTGGTGTTGCAAAAAAATACAAACTACAAAATTTCTACTAAAATTTGATATTTTGTATGGTTCTCGAACTTTCTCCTCTTTATTAACATTTATTTAATATTTAATATTTTATATTCATAAATTTTTGCACTTTGGTCTAAAGTTATTTTGTTAGATTAGTTCAAGTTTTGGCTTTGGTAATGACTTATCTAATTTATATACCCAAATATCGTATAGCATCCTAGAAAGTAGAAAGTATTAATTAAAAAGAGAGATCTGTGAGAGGTGGATGGCACGGTGGTGCAGTGGGTAGCTCTGTCGCCTTACAGCAAGAAGGCTGCTGTTTGAGTCTCGGCTAGTTCAGTTGGCATTTCTGAATGGAGTTTGCATTTTCTTCCCGTGTATGTGTGGGTTTCCTCCGTGTGCGCCAGTTTCCCCCACAGTCCAAAGAAATGCGCTAGGTGAATTGATCTAGCTTAATTGTCCTTAGTGTATGAGTGAATGAGAATGTATGGGTGTTTCCCAGTGATGGGTTGCAGCTGGAAGGGCATCCGCTGCATAAAACATATGCTGGATAAGTTGGCAGTTCATTCTGCTGTGGCGACCCCTGATTAATAAAGGGACTAAGCTGAAAAGAAAAGGCATCTGTGAGGGGTGTATTACTTTTTTCTGGCACTGTACATATTCAGTGTGTCTCACTTTTCTAACAATGTGCCAATGATGTCTCCTTTGTTTTTAGGTTTAAATATGGCCAGAAAAAGTGAAAAAAAAAATCTTTAGAAAATACAAAGCTGAGAACAGAAAGTGTAGAAACATTGTGCTGAGTGAGAGAAGATAGTTGCTCACCTCCGATTTTCCCAGAAACCCATTTCCCATCTACTAATCCTGCTCCGGCACAGTATGAGTCATCCAACACACACAGCAGCGCAGCTCCGTCTGCATTCTCTGCGGGGCAAGAAGGCCAAGAGACCGCATTCAATTTAGAGTTTTTTTTCTTCAAAAATTGCTGATGTATATTTCACCTTTTTACCTTAGCTTTAGCCTTTTCAGGTTTGTGATTCACACTTCCTGTGATTTCACAGGAAGTTTGTACACTGCATATTTGATGGTGTGAAATTGTGTTAATAGAGCACATCACATGTAAATGCATGATAAGTAATCACAATTTGATTGCATTTGTGTCAGTTAAAGGGCTAGTTCAACCAAAAATGACAGTTCAGTTCCAAACCTGTCTAAAGTTTATGTCTGAAGTAAATATACTAAAGAATGTCGGACCAAAAATAGTCACTGACTTCCATGGTAGTTTTGGTTTCTACTATGGATGTCAACAGAAGATTTTAACCATGCAATGTTCTTCAAAATATCTTGTTTTTCGTTTAACAGAAGAAAGAAACTCATAAAAGTTTGAAACCACTTGAGTGTGAATAAATGATAAAAAAACATCTTCATTTTTGGGTGAACTATGCCTTTTAGAAGCTTGTTTTGAAAGCAAACAGAATAAAATGAAATGTTTTTTTTTTGTTGTTTTTTGTAATTGTACTATTTTCCTAAAATTCTCACCTCTAAACTTTACTTTTCTATGTTTTGAGGTATCTTTGTTTTTGGGGTATCTGCACACAGACTTTTAATTTCAGTTGGCCAGCCCCAGGGCTTCGGGTTAATTGTCATCCCTTACAAAATCTCTGCGTTTAAGCAGAGTTTAAAAACTACAATCTTCACTGCCTGGCTTGAGATACAACATAAGTGAGCATCAGACCAAACAACAAGCGCTGCATTAAATTATATTTTTCCATGCCATGTCTTTAAAATATGGAAATTAATTTTACCCCAGTATTTTTAATGGAATTTCTCCGCTAGTGAAAGCGCCTGCGTTTAAACAGTCTTTTGTCTTATTTTAGGCTTTAACAACCAAATAGATGCTTAAGTTGCATTATATTTTACTTGCATTACAACATCAATGCTGTGAAAGGAACCTCATGAAATTGTCACATAAAGCTTTTTTACACTTAAACTACATCTGCAGTAAATAAGCTAATAGGAGAACATGCAAACTCCACACAGAAATGCCAACTGACCCAGCCGGGGCTAGAACCAGTGACCTTCTTGCTGTGAGGCGATTGTGCTATACTAATGCGCTACCATACTGCCCTAATAGAATTATATTGAAAACAAAATAAAAAGGTTAAACCTTTTATATCTGTTATATATTTTTTTTTCAGAGTGAAGCTCAAACCTTTGTTGTGTACTATAATTCAGTTTAACCTGGTAATGCTTGTATAAAAACCACCATTTGTCTATTGATGTTTGTCTGCGTTAGGTACAGAAATTGAGTTAAAGATAAACACTATTAACTTAAAAGGAAAATGAAAGTCACCAATACCCAATAAGTATTTCTGTTTAAAACATTGATAATAATAAGCCATGTCTCTGAAATACCAAATCATCATGTTAAAATGATTTCTGAAGGATCGCGTGACCCTGGGGACTGGGGTAATGATACTAAAAGCACTACACTGACATTTAAAAAAGTATATTGAACTGGATAAAGGTTATCATAAATTGTATTGTTTCACAATATTACTGTTTTACTGTGTTTCTGATCAAGTAAATGCACCTTTAATAATCATACATTCATTTTTCTTCAGCTTAGTCCCTTATTTATCAGGGGTCGCCACAGTGGAATGAACCGACAACTATTCCAGCATATGTTTTACACAGCGGATGCCCTTTCAGCCGCAACAGTACTGGGAAACACCCAAACACTGTCACAGTTACACCACTTATACATTACAGCCAATTTTGTTTACCCAATTCACCTATAGCCCATGTCTTTGGACTGTGGGGGAAATTGGAGCACATGGAGGAAACCCACACGAGCATGTGAAGAACATGCAAACTCCACATAGAAATACCAACTGGCACAGCAGCGACTCGAACCAGCGACCATCTTACTGTAAGGCAACAGTGCTAACCACAGAGCCACCGTGCCGCCCTAGCCTTAATGTTAAAGCCAGTTTTTCTAAACAATAGTTTTATGTATATTATATCATTGTGGCTTGACAATTATGGCATTGTGAATTGACCTAATTTTGTTTTTTTTCTGTTATCTTGATAAGAAAACACAGAGCAGTACTATATTCAGTTTATGCAGTCAGTTCATGACCTCTTTAGGACAATGTAAAAATATAGCTTGTTCTTGCATATTGCGAGCTGGCTATTCACTCAACATCACTTATCTTGTTTGTTTTTCCACACATTAAATGCTGCCTAGTCACGGTGATGATTTCGATGTCTCGATCCTAAATAAGATAAACCAATAACACAACAAGTGTAAACACCCGCAATGGGAACTTTATGTTGTCTTTTCCTCAACTTAATTCATCTTTATTATGAAGGGCGATAAGGGACAGTATTCCATGTAGGCGAAGGTCTTCTAGATTACTGGCCCCAAGGCGGCTTATCGTAGGGGTTCGTTAAGATGACACGATTAAGATAATTGTTCCGGCAGCTAATCAGACGGAAGCGTGGCAGGCAGAGGGTTCGATTTCAGGGACGACACTTATCTTAACAGAGAGGGTTCAGAGGGGGTAGTTGGCATGGGTAATCAATTAACTGTTCCCGGCCCTTGGAGAAGTGCTGTCTTATGAATGATCCTGTCCACAGCATTACTGAGAGAAGAGCATCTAAATCTAAAGCGGGACGCTTGACATGAAGCGCCACAGATGCTCTCAAATTGCACAATAATTGCTTATCGCACATGAAAATGTGTTCTGTGGTCTGTTGATGAATTTAACACCATCAAATATGCAGCACACAAAATAGCCAAGTATGAATCGCAAACCTGAAAGGGTTAAAGCCGAAGTTTAAAAAAAGTGGAATATCAGCAGGGTTTTATGAGAAACCTAAATTAAATACAATTTAATATTTGGTTATAAGAGTCATATAGCAAATCCCATCACCAAATAAGAGGTTTAAAAACAATTTTCACTTGTTGCATCATTATAAAATATAGGGCTAATACCAATGCCTCTATCTAAAAAACGATAATTATGGGAGTCCATAAAGAACTGATTCTGCATTTCAAAGACATTGAGAAGAGAGGCATTTAAGAATCGAGAGTTGGACATATTAAAAGAAATAATTCATAACTTGACTCTCTTGCTAATAATGATCAGAAATCACTAATAACACAAGCATAACCATGAACAGATTTGGGTGATTTCCTTGAATGAATTGGTTCAAAATAACCATGTCTGCGATTCACTTATATCATTTCTATGGTATGTCATGCTGCAGTATCTAAATTAAAGACCATATTAACGGATGTGATACATTTTCTTCAGGATTCTTTGATAAAAAAAAGTAAAAAAGAACAGCCTTTACATGAAATACAAATGTTTTGCAACATTGCAACACTTTCGCTGTGATTTTTGCTATTTTAAATAAAATAAATAAGAAATACCAGTCAAAGACATTTTGGTAAAACATATACATTCTCTCACCTACAGTAATAAGATAATGAAAATTTTGTTTGTTAAAACGCAAAAACAAAATGGTAACAAACATACTTTTTATCTACTAATAAGACAATAATCTATTTAATGAAGAAAGGTGTTATTTTTCTGACCTACAATAATCTATTTAATCAGACAATATAAGTAAATAATAGAAAATAAAATAAATAATACATAATAAAATGTATAAAACTGAATAAAATAATTTTTTAATTAATTTGTTAAATTAGTTTTTTTTCTCACCTAAACTAATCTATTTAAAATTATTTTAGGTGAGAAATTCTAATTTGTAAAAAATAAAATAATAATAATAATACCAAACCAAAATATTTAAATGATAACAAATAAAGCCTTTTTTTCTCACCTAAACCATTCATTCATTAATTTTCTTTTAGGCTTAGTCGCTTTATTAATCTGGGGTCGTCACAGTGGAATGAACTGCCAACTTATCCAGCATATGTTTTACACAGCAGATGCCCTTCCAGCTGCAACCCATCACTGGGAAACACCCATACACTCTTGCACACATACACTACTGCCAGTTTAGTTTATTCAATTCACCTATACAGTATATGTCTTTGGACTGTAGGAGAAACCGGAGCACCCGGAGGAAACCCACGTGAACACGGGGAGAAACTCCACACTAAAAAAAATGACAACTGTTACACCTGGCTCAGGGATGTAACATAGTAAGGGAGACGACAAGGAGAAGTATAATCAAAAAGAAGATTTATTTAACTCAATTTAAATTATATAATCAAAATATCAGTATCAGTATGTTCAATCAGTGTGAAATGCAAGTGTATGGATGCGGTAAATGTTGTCAGTGATAATATATGGATGCAAAACAAAGCATAATGTCCAAATTGAAGCGCAGCTCAGGCCAACTGCCAAGTAAATGGACAGCGGCCCCGACAAGCTCTCTGCCGGGGTTTAAATAAGGACGCCGACCAGCATCAGGTGCGCTAAAGGCACGCCCCCAATCTAGAAATCAAATCAACACACAAACACAACAATGCAGTCCTAACACAACTGACCCAGCCGGGGCTCAAACCAGCGACCTTCTTGCTGTGAGGTAATTGTGCTACCCACTGCACCACCCGTGACGCCCTCACCTAAACCAATCTATTTAATATCATTTTAGGTGAGAAATTCTTGTGTTACAAAAATAATAATAATACCAGACCAAGATGTTTAAATGACAAGTAACGTTTTTTTCATCACCAGTTCTACGGTATGTAATGTAATGTGTATTTATATAGCACATTCATTGTGTATGGCCATACACCCAAAGCGCTTCACAATCATGAGAGGGGTCTCTCCACACCACCACAAGTGTGCAGCATCCAACTGGATGATGCAACGGCAGCCACAGGACAACGGCGCCAGTGCGCTGACCACACACCAGCTATTGGTGGAGTGAAGAGACAGTGATAGAGCCAATTCGGTGGATGGGGATTATTGGGAGGCCATGAAGGGCCGATTAAGGGACTTTGGCCAGGGCACCAGGGTTACACCTCTGCTCTTTACGACAAGTGCCATGGGAATTTTCATGACCACAGAGAGTCAGGACCTTGGTTTAACGTCTCATCCGAAAGACGCCGCCCACTGACACTATAGTGTCCCCTTCACTTTTACCGGGGCATTAGGACTCACACAGACCACAGGTTACGCGCCCCCTGCTGGCCTAACTAACACCAACCTAGTGTTCACATGTGGTCTCCCATCCAGGTACTGACCAGGCTCAGCCCTGCTTAGCTTCAGTGAGTAACCGGTCTTGGGCTGCAGGGTGACATGGCTGTGGGGTAATAACATATGCTATTGGCAAATATTATTTATTATTTCTTTGACCTTATGATCAGGGGCCTGTTTCAGTAAGGAGGTTCAAACAACTCAGAGTTTAAACTTGAACTCTGAGTTGATTTACCGAGAGATTAAAAACTCAGAGTTTTCGGTTTCAGAATAGCTGATCTGAGTTGGGTCAATCAACTTCGAGTAGACCAACTCAGAGTTAAGCGCGCACACCGTGACTTTAAAAAGGCATTATCAATGGAGCGCAGACATTACGAGTGACTATGGCAATATCTTATAAAAGAGATCACCATTTCTTTCTCCAGCTGAACTTGATGTTCTCATGCAAAGTTATAGCAAATATGAGTGTATATATTTGAAAAGAAGCAACCATCAGTGAAGAAGAGACAGTTAGAGTGGGAAAACAGCTGCTCAAGTTAATGCCTAATTTCACTTTTTAAGTATTTAAATATTTAAGTATAATAAAATAAGTAATGTAATTTGTGACGTTTATATTTTTTTTCTAAACTTTTTTATACATTTATTAGTTTTAAATGATTTAACAGTGCACTTGTGTGTCTGCCTTTTCTATTGATTAAGTGATAGAGGTTAATATATAAATAATTTTTCGAAAGAATAATAATTCCATTAATCTAGTTACAGTGCATGTCGAAGGTGAATTTAATTTAATTATTTATTAAAAAAGGATAAGCCATTCTAGTACAGTTCTTCTGTGTGTGACTAAAATGTAGGCAATATGTTTCCATCCAAATATATTACATAAATGTATGTGCAAAACTGGAATATTGCATAAAAGATGCAAATAAAATTCCATCCAACGAGTCAAAGAGAAAAAAATTGTCACTTCCTGATTAAACTGGCACCAAATATCAACAGTAAAAACAGAATTTACTGTGGTAGAAGAAGCTGCGTCAATTAATTCTTTATTTAGCCTAATTAATGTACTTGCGCCACGATGTCAGAAGACAATGCTGTCAGAAGACAATGAAGCCATGAGACTCGGAGACTCTTGACACGCACCAGACGTTCGGAGGTAATTAATAATATACACTAATACTGAAACAGTTAAGGCATTTTAGAATGACTAAAACAATATTTAAGACGTGTTACAGTGTGCTCAGCCTGCTGGTTTGTTCATTACACACATTTTCATTATCATATGATCATGATCTTTTTTTTAATGTACATACTGTAATTTGTTCAGTAAAAGTGTTTCCATCGTAGTTTATGCGCACATTTTCTATCGAATAAAAGTTTATCCAACTCAGTTATGCGCGTTTTTTATACATATTTTAAAAAGTTATGTGCATTATGACGTTTCTATCAATCGTTTTTATGCACGTATCCAAAATGAGCATTAAAATAGGTGGGTGGAAACGTAAGGCTAAAGCGAGAAATACCGCTTTATCTTTAAAAAGGGGAGGAGACCAACAGAAACTCTGAGTTTAGAGAATAAAACCTGCTTCTGACCAGGTTAGATTCACAGAGTGAGTTACCACAGTAACTGACTCTGAGTTAAAGTTACCTCTCTTTCAGAAACAGGCTTCACTTACCCTGCTTTCTTGAGTTTAACAAACCTGCCATTTTGAAACGGAAAACCCAGAGTTTCTCTCATTTCAGGGTTAAAATACTCTGAGTTTTCAGTTAACCGCCATTCTGAAACAGGCCCCAGGTATTTGTCTAACCACAATAAATAAACAACCCATAGTAATGCAATGAGCTCATTAAAATTACTCTGAGATGGATGTGGTTTGTTGCTCTTCTCTAATAGTGTCTTCAGGTATGAGAGGAGGTAAAAGCGTAACAGTGGGGTGGAGGCTGCCCGTGTGGAGGGATTCAAAGCAGATGCCCTTTCCCCTGGAAGACCCTCCTCCTGCAGCCACACAGATCACAGGAGTCCTCCGTCAGACCCCTCACGCTCTAACATTTACACTAAATTGCCAAGCTTCAAAGTGCACTGTATGTACCCAGACTGAAATGATTAAGTCATAGATCTTGAAAAAAGAAACATGCATAAGGATTCAATTTCACAGTGGAATTTTGCTTACGCTGTGATTAATGCTTTGTTCAGTAAGCTGATCTAAATCTAATTTAGACTTTATTAGAGCCAATGATTGCACAATTGCGGCGGCCCCAAATTAATGACATAATCAGCAAACGTCAAATCCTATTTACATTTCAACCCTAATCACCACAGACGGCTGTTTAAATTGTAGTTTGTTTTCTCCGTATTGTGACTCTGTGTGTTTTTTTTGGAGCAGACGTATTTTCTCTGCGTACAACTTTTTCCTTTTACTGAAAGGACAGTCAAATTAAACTCACAACAGAAGAGGCACTTCTTCATCTGTAATTATTCTACCTATTTTCAACCTTTATGTGCAGGGTGGAGCATGACATTTCAGTTACAGACAACTTACTCATGTAAGTGCAGTGGGTGTGACTGTACGCCAATGGTGACTCAGCTTTAAGTAAACTCAAGTGAGAGACTTGATCAAACTTTTTGGAGACTTTGTTTTTTTACAGTAATGCTAAAGTATGCAAACTATTTTTGTGAGAGCAAAGAATGTAAGTGTAGAACACCTGCCTTAACTGTTATTTTATAATGCTCTGACCTTAAAAGTAAATTCGAGGGGTTTTATTTAGGAATTCGGCATCCTCTAGTGGGATATGTATGTATTACATAACCAATAAATACAGGATCATTCATTCATTTTCTTTTCAGCTTAGTCCCTTTGTTAATCAGGGGCTGTCACAGCGGAATGAACCGCCAACTTATCTAGCATATGTTTTACGCAGCGGATGCCCTTCCAACTGCAACCCATCACTGGGAAACACCCATACACTTTCATTCGCTCACACATACACGACAGACAATTTAGTTTATTTAATTCATGTCCTTGCACTTGGGGAAACCGGAGCACCTGGAGGAAACCCACCTGAACACCGGGAGTACATGCAAACTGGGGCTCGAACCAGGGACCTTCTTGCTGTGAGGTGACAGCGTTAGCCACCGCACCTCCCTAAATACAGGATCATCATCATATAAAGTTCGCACTGTCACCTCACAGCTAGAAGGTAACTGGTTTGAGTCCCGGCTGGGCCAGTAGGCATTTCTCTGTGGAGTTTGCATGTTCTCCCCATCTTCGTGTAGGTTTCTGCTGGGCAGGGCTGGACTGGGGCAAAAAATCAGCCCTGGCATTTTGGGCCAGAGCGGCCCACTAAATTCAATCAAAATGCTATCTATTTATGCATGTCCAATATTTTTATCAACTCATATTCTATAAAACACAAAAGCCATATATATGAAACAAATAAATAAATAAATACAAACTTTAGTCTCAATTTAATTTCTGTATACTGTCCATAAAGATATTTGTTGAGTTCTAAAAAATACACTATTCATTCATTTATTTTTCTTCGCATTAGTCCCTTATTTATCAGTTATTTATCCCTTATTTATCGGTGCTCTTGTTTCCCCCAAAGTCCCAAGACATGCGCTTTAAGTGAATTGGATGAACTAATTTGATTGTAGTGTATATGTGTGCATGTGAGAGTGTATGGGTGTTTCCAGTACTGAGTTGCATCTAGAAGGGCATCCGCTGTGTAAAGTTGGCCGTTCATTCCACTGTGGTGACCTCTGATGAATAAAGGGACAAAGCCGAAGGAAAATTATTGAATGAACATGATGAACATAGTATATGTTCAAATTACAATTACAACACATTCATTCCATAATACACAATGTACATTCATAGGGGTTTTTGCATTAACAAAAAAGCAATTATTTACAATTACATAACAAAGGTACCTTTTTTAAGGTTTGACCTAAATAAAGATGCTAACAAAATGAGATAGGATAGTAAAAAAGTTGAAAAAGAAAGTTGTATAAATATATTTAATAATATTTAAAATTATAGTCCACTTTCATTTTTTGGAAACAACCATAGACTGTAAAAAAAGAAAAGAAAAAGAAAAAAGAAGACAGTCTTTATTTATCTGTAGAAAAGTGAAGCCAAAGGCTGCATCCAAAATCTTACATAAGCAAGCTACATCTGTATAACAGTATGTGACAAAATAACTATATCTAAATTCACAAGATTGTTTCAAAATGGTGACATCACTCGTAGAAGAAGTGCAAAAAGGTGGAGCTCAAGCTTAAGCTCCCCCTCCTTGGAGCTCAGCTCTTCTCAAATGGCTCTGCAGCGAGCACCACTTGAAAAGTCATGCAGGTTGGTCATTTTAACAACATTGTTGTTCATATTTCATTAGCACAACATACAATAATATTGTAAAATCGTGCTTTATGTACATAAGTAATTATGTATTAAGCTACCTTCTAAAGAGAATGGCGGCTGTCATCTTGTAATTGTCATTCGGAGTGCGAGTCTGCGCAGTCTTGATCATCCGCCGCTGTATCAAGTTCCCGCCAAAACAGAACCAATCACAATCACACAATTATGAAGCCGCAGTCAATTATAAAACAACAACAACAAAAAACACTAATAAAAGTACATAAACCATAAGAACACATCGACACGATAAGTGGTAGTCTAACTGATTAACTGGTTTGAAGTGTAATTTGATTATTCAAATTTTGTCTAAAGTTCAATTATTTTACACGGAGAAAAAAAATCACAAAATCTATCTTTTTTTTTTTTGAAGGTGAAAAAATGGCAGCACATTCAAAACTGCATTTAGAAAAAGTGAAGCTGAAGTGGTGAACAAAAAATGCAATTTATTTGACAACGATCTGACTTTTTTTTTACTTTTTACATCCATATGCTTTTTCTTATTTTTCAGAGTATATTTTTGTTTGTTTTCACAAAAATATTTATGTTTGTCACAACAAGATTAGACCCTTATAGGAGGAGAATTTTTAAACTGTTCTACAGCACGCCGCCAGGGGGCGGTCAAAGTTTTCTGTAATATAAGTACATGTATGGAAAGTGTGATTTAATAATCTAGATGCGACCAGCAGATGTCGCACAACATGAACAAATAACGGGTTTATGTTAAAACCCTCTGTATTTAACCTCCTAAAATGAGTGGTATGAAAGAATATTGTACATTTCAAAAGCTAGTTGCAGTGCGTTTACGTGAGGACTGGAATGTGCATCATTGCAAATGATATAAAAAGTCTGTACACCATTAAAATATTAGACTAAAAGAGACAATTCTCCCAAAAATGAAAATTTACACACCCCCAAGTGTTTCCAAAACTTAAAAAAAAAAAAATTCAATAGTTACAGGTTTCCAGCATTTTTCAAAATATCTTCTTTTGTGTTCAACAGCAGAAAGAAACTTATAAATGTTTGAAACATGAGTAAATGATGACAGAATTTTCTTTTTTAGGTGAACTATCACTTTAAATGGGAACTACCAAAATGAATCTGACAGCACCACAACTTCCAAATCATCATCTTTTTTAAAAGAGGGTTGTGGGGCTTTCCCAGGAGATCAGCTGATCACAAATAAATGACATAGTTTCAGTTCTGATATTTGGTACCTCATAAAATCTACATGTATTTAAAAAAATCTATGTACACTTACTATTAATAGAGTTATTACTTTAATAATGTTTATATCAACATTTCTTTCATATTTTTTGAAAACCATGACAGAATTTACTTTTAATAATTAATTCATGAGTACAAGATTTATTTTAAAGAATATTAAAAACTTATTTTCCTGTCGTCCTTGATCTATTGAATGTGTCCTATAACCTTTTTTTTAAAGCTTTTGAATATTTAATGTCTAACAAATGTTTTGAACAATTATAATAATACATTTTTTTGAACAGCAAATCAGTAAAACAGATTTTACTGTAGATTAAAAATATATAATATATTAATAATATAATGAATAATATTACTGTTGTTAATTATTGTATTTGTGATCAAACAAACCCTGAGCAAGCTTTGGACTGATAGTGTATAATAATAATAATAATAATAATAATAATAATAATAATAATAATAATAATAATAATAATAATAATAATAATAATAAATAATAACAACAACTACATAATAATAATAATAATAATAATAATAATAATAATAATAATAATAATAATAATTATTATTATTATTTTTATTATTTATAATAATAATAGTATAAATGTCAATAATAACAACAACAATAATAATAATAATTAACATTAAAAATTATAAAAGAATAACAACAACAATATTATTATTATTATTATTATTATTATTATTATTATTATTATGTTTGTTGTCTGTTAGTCCCTGTTTATTTATTTACTATTCATGTTTTCGGTACTTTTATTTTAGGGACTTTTACTTTGAAAGACCAACTTCCGCTGGGCTACCCAGATCACCGTTAACATCAGCGGCTTCACGCTGCTCAGTCATGAAATAAAGCGGCTGCTTAATACGACCGTAACATCCACGCTGGAGCCCTTAAATCGGTCCGATCTTAATTTTCTTGGATTCGTTGGTTCTCTAAAAGCCTCGTCTCCGTGATGTTGGATGCTAACTCTGAAGATCTGCTGAACTGGATGGCAATGTAGAGCAGCACCATTGTTTTAATCAGCTCGTGAAGTTGGACCCAGCCTGAAAAGCAACCAAAATTCATCAGATACTGTTGGATCTCCTAATATTTCATCAATAATTCGCACGGAATTAACTGCCATTTTTGGATTTATTTTGTGTGTGTGTGTGTGGTTTTCTCCTGTCGTTGACATTTAACGTTAATTCTTTTTTGGTCCTTAACATTACCCGGTTTGTTTGCCATTTTGTTCATGTTAAATTGCTGCATTGACAGATCACTGTGTGACAGCCTAACATTAGTCTAATAGTCATGCGAAAGCCAAATCAGGCCAATGATTTTGCATAAACACTTCACAGATCTTAGATAAAAAACGATTTCCTAATTGTAAATATTATTATTTGTTTGTTTTTTAATGCAAAGCCAGCTCCTTCAAGCGTAATGTGGTAGTTAGACAACCTCAGTCAGCCATGAATTATTTAAGCCCTGCTAACTTATTAGTTACTCGGTTTCCTGCCGGACAAAAGTCTTGACATTTGCAGTTTGACCCAGTGTGAGTGTGTCAGGAATCCAGGAGGGAGTTGGCTGTTCTCTCAACTCTGTTTTTGATCCAACTAAAGCTCCAGCTGTCAAGACATTCCACCAAACTTTTCTTTTAAACATTTTTAAAAAGCGACCATGTCTCTACTGTGCCGTTCAAAACGCAGAAAAACAACCCGGTAAGGACAATGCTGGCCAATTTTGGACACGACACGCTTCAGATATCACGAATTATCCGGGACTCCGGTGACAGACAAATCTAGATGAGTTTGATTTTATGAACTCGAGGCTGTCAGCAAGCATTTTGGTCGTATTATAACACGTCTCCTCGTGGATATATCGATACATTATGGGTGACGCTAATTTGAACGACTCCAACGTCAAGGTGGCGGTTCGGGTTCGGCCCATGAACCGGAGAGGTGAGTCGAGTTTCAGTTCTGTCACTTGATATCTCCTTGCTGTCTAATACGAGTGTGACTCTTTCCTAGACTTTGAGATCGTTCCCTTGATGCCCTAAAGGCTGTCTAGGTTTTGTGAAATTGTGACACATCCTTTAATCTTGTGGTCAGTAAAGGGGTTTGGCAAAGTCCATCTGACCAAAATATGCCAGCTGGATTTTCAGTATGTGTTTGTGTTAGGTCACATGATCTGATTGAGTTCATTTACCACTGTCTGACATCTTTTTCCTGAGTATCTGTCTGGGTTTTTTTCTTCTTGACTGTATGTTTACATACCTATCATCTTTTTTGTTCATCTGTCTGTCTATCCATTCACCCATTTATTCATCCATCCATCCATCCATCCATCCATCTATCTATCTATCTATCCATCTATCCATCTATCACCAATTTATTCATCCATCCATCCATTCGTGTCCATCCATCCATCCATTCGTGTCCATCCTTCCATCCATCCATCCATCCATCCATCCATCCATCCATCCATCCATCCATCCATCCATCCATCCATCTATCTATCTATCTATCTATCTATCACCCATTTATTCATCCATCCATCCATTCGTGTCTATCTATCTATCTATCTATCTATCTATCTATCTATCTATCTATCTATCTATCTATCTATCTATCTATCTATCTATCTATCTATCTATCTACCCATTTATTCATCTATCTATCTATCTATCTATCTATCTATCTATCTATCTATCTATCTATCTATCTATCTATCTATCTATCTATCTATCTATCCACCCCTCCATCCATCCATCCATCCATCCATCCATCCACCCAATTTCTTGCTTATCTGTTTGTCTATCTCTCTTTTTCTTGACCATATCTTTGTATACCTGTCTGTTTCTTGACTGTATCTATCTGTCTTTCTCTTCCTTTGCATGTTCTCTGTGTTTATGAAAAAGATCTTTCTGTCTCTCTCCATCCCTTAGTCATCCCATCCATCTTTCTAGATCACAATAAGTGTCATGCATACTTTTCATTTCCTTTCACTTTTTCTCCTTCTCCAAGATTATTTGCATGATTGCTTGATTGTCTCTTACATGAACGCATGGCATTAAAGCAGGTCTTGCCGTGGGAGAACATGTGTCTTGGTAAATCCACCAGAGCATGAAATATTTGCTACATTGTAGTGATGTGGTCACGTGTCCCACTGGAGCGTAACATTCAGTCACAAGACTCCAGCACGGATTGTGTGCTGACAGCCTGTGTGAGCTTTCCAAGTCACAAATATTATTCTAAACGCTTGCATGTCTCCATTTGTAGTGTTCGGGAAGTTATCGAACAGTTAAAATTGTTTTTCCAAATCTAAAGTTTTTAGCTGTTACTTTTGTCCTGTTTTAGAGAGACTGCAAATGACACTTAACTTTCTGTTTTACTTGCACTCTCTCTCTTTCTCTCATTCGCTCTCTCTCTGTTTTGGACAAAGGCAGGAAGGGAGTTTGAATGGACTATTTGCCAAAGTTGCATAAGCGAGCATGTTCCCATGGCCAAATGAGTTGAGTCCTTATAAGAAAATGTCCATATTCAATCTTCAGATTATGTGAGGATCACTTTGGGTGGATAAAATGGCTAGTTTGAACAAGTTAATGATTTACTGGTGCCCCACGTCAGTTGAGTACACAAACTGCCTGATTGTTTTCTTGCCTGGCAAGAAGAATGCAGTCAAAGTTTCATATAACTAACCGAAACATGCATTGTTTATAATTTTACTTCCAATAACTCACAGAAACAGTTATAGAAATGAGCCTCAGGGCAGCGGTGTGCCAACACAATCTCACGGCAGTTCGTAACTTTTTGATTTAGTGGCTAGTAACTCGTATGAATTCGTACAATCTAATTCGTACAATTTAGTACAATTTGCTCATCCCCCAATGATGGTTGGGTTTAGGTGTGGGGATAGGTGCCACGCCTCCTGTTTCAAATCATACAATTTCGCACGACTGAACTCGTACGAATTCTTACAAATTAGCCACTAAACTGGCAAAACGTAAAATACCTACGTTTTTTCGTAAGATCAGGCTGGGTGTGCTGCCTTTTAATATCTGTAGGTGTCTAGGTGATCAACGGGGTATGTTCACGGCCAATGTTTTAAGGTTCCTTTTTCAGCATCTATGTTGTAATGCAATTAAAATTCAACAGTTAAACAGACTTAAGCATTTATGTAGTTTGTCAGGTGTAAAACGAGATGAAAGCCTGGCTGTGTGATTTGGGGAAAATATCTACTGTAATTGCTCTTTTTTTTTTTTTTTTTTGACCGATATTGTATTTCAATTTGATTTGCAATTTTGATTTTGATGGTAAAGCTTCAGCTCAATAATCTGTATCATAGCTTCTTAATGCTAATTGCAGTGAGTGTTGGTTATAAAAGGAACAGAAAAGATATTAACTTACTACAACATTTATCTGTCTTTAAATGTTCTGAAATTAAATGCTTATTTTTCTCTAGAGCAAACAATAAACCCAAGAAAAATGACCGTACCCTTCTGTAAATAAGTTGAACTCTAATTAGCGAGATGGTGTTGCTTATTACAAACACAAAAAGACAATAATTATAAAATTAGAGAACATTCAGTAAACTAACATGACTAAAACAACTCTGAAACTCTGTTATCACTGGCAATATTTTCAGTTGACTTTTTAGCAAAACACTCCTGTGTATATAGCCACCTGTGGTGCTTTTTTCAGTACTGGTTGTTGTATTTTCTCATGCTGTGGCAACAATTCTTACAAATTACTTGGTTTTATCCGGTGCCTGTGACTTTAAAACCAAAATATTCCCATATTACCGGCATGCAGTTTTTCTTTGAAAGCGGCAAATGCCATCATCCAACTCATTTGTGGTTGGCTCTTTGTTTTTTTGTTTTTTTTGTTGTTGTTTTTTGTCGCAGCTCTGGGCTACTCTAAATTAAATAATACATATTTCATATTACAGCCTCTTGCAGTTTTTAGCTAATCACAACATTTCAAATGGCAATTGCGATTCGATTTCGATTAATCGCACAGCCCTAAAAGACAGTGTAAATGTAAGCACCATCAGTAGCTGAAAATGAAAATACTACAGTAAAATAAATTCCCATATTTTAAAAACTTGGTGTGAAAAAAATGGAATTTACTGCAGTGCTTCTTGTCCAGTTTGAAACCCACTTTATATCGTATATATTAATCAGGCAGTTAAGATCACAGATTTTTAAAGAAATCAAATCTTAAATGTGCCAATTTTGTAATAGTGCGACAGTTCACCCTAAAGCTTGGGCTGGATGATTGAAAATGAAAAGTTTGTGTGCAGAAATACCCCATTGTCACTTGATCTTGGATGATCTATTAGGTTCAGGATTGTGTCAGTCTTTCCAAGCTCATCAATGTTCCTAACATTACACATGCTTTTCTCTCTCACTCGAGTGACATAATGCAGGAAATTCAGATTTTTGGAATAGCTAGTTAGATTGGACCTTGGCCACCAATGCTGAGAGGAAACCAGTTGTTTCCTGCGCTAGCGGGAAGTTGTTGCAGCTAGCGTGGCTTCGGACTGCATCCTTTCCAAGGAATTCTGAGTCAGCTGCAGATGCTTTCTCTCCGCTTCCTTGTTGTTGTCCGCAGAAAAGTTGTGGTGGTTTCAGGCAAGCTTTGGCCTGTTGTTGGGTTGGGAGTGTTAGCAGTAGGCCAAGCCTTTTAGTTTTCATCTGTCGGTGCATCTCAGACTTTCAGCTGACTGAACCACAGAAGTTTATTTGGTATGCATTTATTGGACAGGAAGCTGCTTTGGGGGAATGCTGGTGCAGGTTGTTCTCGCTGTTGCTGCCAGTGCTCCCAGACTGAAATCTGTGCCAATCCCAGGGATTAACTTTAAATGTCCCGTGAAGTGCTTTGAAATATGCTTTTTTTTTTTTTTTTTGAATGTAATGTTTGATATAATTTCAACTAAAAAACAAAGAGAGGGCGCGACAGAGTAGCTCCTCCCCTTTAAAAAAGCTACCAATAGCATTTTGTTTTATCACAGCTCTGTCAATGAGGGATTACGCTCAAGTGCATCAAATGAAAAGCAAATGAGGAGCGTCTTGAAGCAGGCGAGGCATGTCTGATGCTAGAGAGCATTTGATTGGTCAATACTTGATGAGAAACTGAAGTGTGAAGTGACAAAAGTTGATCCATTTAGGCGGAAGAGACAAACTGTAAGCTTTACATGTTTATATCAGTTTGATCTCTTTTGTACCACTCTAGTTTTTATATCCTTGAAGACTAACATACTGATACTAACATCGAAAAAACATTATTTTAATTTCACTGAACCTTTAAAGATGGCCTGGTGGCACATGTCCAGTGTAAGAGAGTTTCATGGAAGTGTCACTTGAACTTGACACTTCTGCATCTTGTGTTCATTCACTATATATCATCTTCATTCACTAAAAATACCCCTGAAGTCATATGCAAAATGACACGTATAAAAAAATAAAATATGGGGATATTGTGAGCAGAGATAGCTTTGACTGCCTACATTTACATGAACATCAGTAATCAGTTTATTTACCTTAATCTAAACAAGATGATTAAGGGTTTTATGAGTTGGTTTTAGAGTGTTCCTTTCATGTGCCTGTATTATATGTTATACCACATTACAATATTTCGTTTTCTGCAATATGAGTTCCAATTAAGGTTGCATGATATTGGAAAAAACTGACATTGTGATATTTAATTTTTCTATGATATATATTGCGATTATTGAGTATAATGTCAAATTAATAGCTTTATTTAGAAAGAAAATGTATACTTTTCGATATATTGGATTGATTTTACAATTCACGGCCAATCACAGTCATTTCTGTTGAGCACGTGAACACAAGCACAACAGTGCTCAACAGCGCTCAAATGTTTGCTGGAAATGAACGCTTTAAACATTTTAGTACCGATTGGTATTGAATTCCAGTATCGTGAAATCCCTACTACAATTATGACTTCAGTCGGATTAAAGTACTCTGTTAATATAGTTGGGTGGGTTAAAAATACACCAAGCTATAACCCAATTATAAGGTTATTATCGCACCTTCCCAACTATGGGTCATTTTAACTCCTACTTTTAATTTTACAATTATGGCTCTATGAATAAATAAATGTCTCCGCTAGGCCCTTAAGACGAGAATGACGGCCGGAAATCTCAAATACGTGTATCATTTAATTCCTCCAAAGAAAAAATAGTAGAGATAAACATGGGAGGTAGAGAAAGCGTTTTATGTATTTAATATAGATCAGCTATGAAGCGCCCACTTATATCATCAATAATCAAGAGTGCTGGTGAAACGGGTATAAAAAACACGACACAGAGAGGTAATTTAATGAAAAATTAACAACAATAATTTTGTATTAGAGCTTAAATAAACTTTATAACGCAAAGAATTACGCACGCCTATTAATACAGCTGTTCTGTGTCAGTTAAATCAGTTGACTGCTGAAATTCAACTGGTTGAGTTAATATATAAATAACTAAATAAAGGTTAAAATAACAACAAAGCACTAAATATGTTTAACTCAACCATTGGGTTAAATAAATAACTTTTTTTTTTGAGTGTAATCAAAAATCTCTGTTTATATGGTAGATTCTTAATCAGAGTATTGTCTTAATCATATTAAAACTAGAGTATTGCTGTCTATGTAAACACACTCTGTGTTGCTATATGCATAGTGTCTAAGATAAAAACAGAACATTTCCATTTTTAGTATATCATTGAATTGTAACAGGCGAGGCAGTGGCGCAGTAGGTAGTGCTTTCGCCTCACAGCAAAAGGGTCGCTGGTTCGAACCTCGGCTCAGTTGGCGTTTCTGTGTGGAGTTTGCATGTTCTCCCTGCCTTCGAGTAGGTTTCCTCCGGGTGCTCCGGTTTCCCCAACTGTCCAAAGACATGCGGTACAGGTGAATTGGGTAGGATAAATTGTCCATAGTGTATGAGTGTTTATGTGAATGTGTGTGTGGATGTTTCCCAGGGATGGGTTGCAGCTGGAAGGGCATCTGCTGCATAAAAACTTGCTGGATAAGTTGGTGGTTCATTCCGCTGTGGCGACCCCGGATTAATAAAGGGACTAAGCCGACAAGAAAATGAATGAATGAATGAATGAATGAATTGTAAGCACACTACTAAACATTGTCTGTATTAATAAATTGCACGATAAATCATTTCAGCATCTATTTTGCAACGTGCAAATCCTCAATAGTCACATCACAGGATGTGCAATGTCGATTTAAGATTATAAATGGGCAGATATTACAGATCAGGACATAGTGGAGCCTTTTCCGATATTAAGCTTTTTCATTTGCATTTGTTTACAAGGTCTAAGACTGTTTGAGCATTTTAAACTATAATTTAAGCGATTTTTAGGTACAATAAATGAAATATTTAAAGCTAAAAGATTGATATTATATAAGTATACAGTGCTGTTTTGCATTTGATTACTACATTTCTGTTCCTGATTATTGTTAAACTCCCCAGAAAACCATAAAGCAATGTTTATTTAGTTTGTTTCTTTACTCTGTTGTATGCTTGCAATGTGTTTATTATATTGTATGCAGATATACTTTCATACAAAATCAAAAGATAATATTTCAATGACATAATTTTTCTGCAATATCATGCAGCCCTAGCCTGTAATACCAAAAAGATTATCAGAAAATAAAACAAATGGTTTTACATCATTATTTATAATAGTTACTTATTATAACTCACTTTTTTTTCTCTGCTCTCATGCGAACATATTAGCCCTCCTTACCTTTGTTTATATATATATATATATATATATATATATATATATATATATATATATGTATATATATAAATAAATAAATAGTTTTTGTTGTGCAGAGAATATAATTTTGTATGTATATGGAGAAGAAAGTGGGTCATTGCTGATGAGGTCATTGCATTACATTGAAGTGAATTATATTTTGGACAAATCCGGATTTTAGAACTTGCTGTTAAAAACATTCATTAATAAGATTCCCATATGGCATCTAGCATGTGTACAGTTATTTGGTTTCACAGATTTTGGTAATATAGTTAACAGTCTGTCAGGGGAGATCAATTTGATTGTCCTAAAATGGCATTTAATATTCTGTCTGAGGACATGTGTTTGTAAAACTTTTTTTTGAGTTCTTTCCATAACTCTGCGACTATAGATGTCAATAAAACTCTTTTGTGTCACAATAGGCTTCTTCCAGTGTCAAATTGCACAAAACGATTACTTTAGCAGGTATAATAACCCAAAATTGCTTAGTGTATTGATTTATTGCAAATAACTGTTTAGAGTAAAAAAATATTTAAACCAAATTAAATTACAAAAGGATTATAAAGAACAATAAGTAACACTTTATAATACAATCCTATTAGTAAGCAATAGGTAATGCAATAAAATCAGCTGTTAAAAAAATTGCCTATAGTTATGTTTTTGTTTTTAAATAAAACATAATTTTATTAGATATTAACTCCATTTAATAAAAAATGTTTAAAACTTTTCATTTTAGTTTGCTATTAGGCATTAGCTAAGAAATTAATCTGACCTAAAATAAATGTTATATTGCTGGGCGATATGGCAAAAAAAATCTCAATATTTTTTTCATATCAGTCGATAACGATAATTATCACGATAAATGTCAAGTCTTTATATCTCAATTTTATAGAATTTTCAGCATGCCAATCCTTTTTTTGCAGTGAATGTGTGATTTTAACAAATTTTGTAAAATGTTTTAGTTTTCTGACAATATAAATTAAAAAATAATAAACAAACAAAAAAAGGAAAAAAAACAATCTTATTTTTTAACTAATTTTTTAATCTAAGTTTTTAACAACCAAAGACATTACCCTACAAGTTATTGTATTATTGTTCAACATCAAAACAAAGTAAAACAGGTTTGCAACAATAAAAGGTGACTTAATGGTGAAGAATTTTCAGATTTGGATGAACTGTTCTTTTAATGGTGAGCATGATGAATCTAGGGTGAAATCCTTTAATATATTTTATTTAGGGATGCTAACAATTACTTGCACTGTAAAAAATAAATCCGTAAAATTTACGGTAAAAAAACGGCAGCTGTGGTTGCCATTACCATTAAAAACACAGTACAAACCGTTAAAGTAATTTCTCATTTTATTAATTTATAGAGATAATATGTCTTTATTTTGAATGACCAACATCTACACATCTTTTGTTACACAGTTAGACACGTTAGCACATCCACATGGAGGTGGTGATGAGGAAGTTCAATAATGAGCCAATGCTCATCACAATCAACTTTTCCCACAAGCAGAAAGGAATATCAGCATATAGTAGGTGCTCCGTGTCATTCACACAGCTACTAAACACCACTATCGTAGCACGCATAAAATTAAAGTAATTAAATAAACATTGTTTGTCTACATTAGATGTAACATAAATCTCTAATGTACATAACTGATTGGGAAACAACTAAAAAGATCCATATTAATGTCAACAAAATGCATAAAAAGTTATGTGCCATGCAGGGAATTCTGGGAAAGTCAATTTACGGTTATTCGCCATATATATTAAGGTAACATACCGTTAACCAGGTTACGGATTTGTACTGTAGCATTTTTACAGTTTTTTACCGTTGAAATCGCAGCCATTTTTTACAGTGTGATGAACTATCGATTGTCAAAAACCCTTTAATCAACAGACCTTATTGATGACTGATTAAGCAAAGGGTAAAATATGCTTTGCGCTGTAAAATGCATCCACGCATTACATAATCAAGTGTGTACAGCTTACCTTAGGAGTCATCCTCTTTACATTGCATATTGCAGGACTCATAAAACCCTGTTATCCGCAGATCTTGGTTATATCTGCAGGTGTTTTAACCAATTTCATCTGACAGACTGGCATTAAGGGGCCCATGCAGATTCTTATTTTAAAAATCGCACTTTTTGTGTTGGATTGCAGAAACCATGTAGCTCCAGACTACTGAAGTTCTGTAACGTTTCTTGCCAACAATGTCTGTGACCTAATTTTTTATTGTTTTTACTCCTCCAAGTGCAACTAACACCGTATGGCTGTAAACTTATACTACGTGTGGCATTCGGAAGTGCAGGCTGCAAAATTCCTCCGCACAGTGCGCAGTGTTACGCATAGTACATAAATATTATCGTACACTTTGCGAACTGTCATTATCGTTTTATCAACAAAATATATATTGTGATAATTATCGTTATCAAATTATCGCCCAGTCCTAATTGGTTACGGTATTTTAAAGAGCACACAATATCAATATAATACATGTTATTTAAAACTGAATCTATAATTGAATGTCAGCATGTGTATACTCAGAATGCTGGTTTGAATACACTCCTCAAGCATCTTGTACTGCTGTGAAATAAACACTTGCTATTGATTTCAGATCCTTGTTTTGTGTGTTTAAAACAACAATATCTTAATAGTGTCACTTTCATCTAACAAGACAAACACATTTACGATTGAGTTTATGCTTAATATGATCTGTTTTTGAAGATTTTAAATTGTTAGTGAACGATTGTCTTCTTAAACAGCCTTAATGTGCTTTTTTTCACAGAAAAGGACCTGAACACAAAATGCGTTGTGGAAATGGAGGGGAATCAAACATTTCTGTACTCAACAAATCTGGGAAAAGATTCCAGGTAAGCTGAATTTGAAAGTCTGACACACAGTCCAAAAGTTTGGGGTCAGTAAGATTTTTCAGTGACGTTTACATTGTTTCCAAAAAATCAATTTCAGATAAATGTTGTTGTTTTGATCTTTCTATTTATCAAGATCCTGAAAAATAGATCATCGTTTCCACAAAGATATTAAGCAGTAATGGCTTTGCTGTTTTTAGCAATGATGATAAATATTTTATGATTATCAAATTATCAGGTTTAAAATTGTAATAAAATGTTCCCATTGCTCAATTTTTGATTTAATAACTGAAGCTTTCCAGAGAAGTTACAAAATCAAATGAGTTTTGTGTAGGCCTGTCACAATAATCAATATATCAATTTGTCGCACAACACATGGACATGACCTTAATCATTTTGGTGATGCAATATATATCGCCCATACTTAGCAACGCTTTAGCTGATTGCACAGCCTCTGTCATCTCATCCAATCTCTATTTAAGGTGTCAGTGTGGTTTAAAAACTATGGTATGTACTATGGCAGTGGTTCTCAAACTGTGGTACGTGTACCACTAGTGTTATGCGGGCTTCCTTTTAGTGGTACACGGAGGAATGAAATATGTCATGTACATGCTACATATAATTCAAAATGTATTAAAAATGATGTATATAATATGCCATATATTATATAGGCTATATTTCTGAATTAATCTGCCAGGTTTTTTAACTGTGCAGAGTTGTAGCTGCTTTACTGGGCCTACTACGCTACTGTATTTCAATACTTCTTATTTTGGTGGTACTTGGAGAAACAATTTTTTTCTAAGGTTGTACCTGATGAAAAAAGTTTGAGAACCACTGTACTATGGAATTATTTACTACAAATTATTATAGTATATTTGGGTGCATAACAACTGAAAATCCATCTGGTCGAGGATGTGGCCTGTTCAGTGTCCTGTGCCTCATGTTTAACAATGTCAATTTAGACTTTTAAACACAGTTACTTTTTTCCTAGTTCTTGGTATACCTTGCACTTCCTGTTGGCATATTTTATTTAATTGTTTAGGATATAAACATTTTCACATTCTGATTCTAATGCCTAATTGTTGAAGTTGCTATAATTATATTAAATATTCTCAAGAATAAAATATTATCTGTTCTTTGTAAGAGGGTTCTTTTGTTATGATGCTATTACATTCATACTTGCATTATATAAGAGGTATCAATTGATTTTAAAAGGACAATAATATAATTTATCACAATAAATTGTACAACAAAAATTTGATATCATGACAGGTCTAATATTGTGTTGATGTGATGAATAGAATTACAAAATAAACTATATATTTTCATACTACCTACTATTTATTAAGGATACAGTACACTTATTTTCTGACTTGGCGAACCAGAAATAATATCTACAGCTGTTCATAACATGTTTTGTTCACTACACTCTAAAAATGACATTTGCTGTTTGTTCAAGCTGTTTATTTAAAATGAACTAAATCAACGCAGCTCTTGAGGGTTTTTTGCGACAACTTAACTTTCTTGTTTAATCCACTTAAATTTGTAAAAACTAAGTAAACGTAATTCCTTTGTGTCATCACAACACAAATCGATTGTGTGGAACCCAGCATGTTTTACAGTGTTATGAATGCATAATTAGAGCCCTACAAATTTGTTTTATTTTTTTTTATAAATAATGGAAAAATAATTTTTGTTTTAAAACTCCGTTTTAATGTTTACATTACATTTTATTAAACAAAATCATGTCTAATTAAACTGAAATAATGAAACTTCATAGAAAAAGTAGCCCTGTTTAGGATCTTTAGGCATTTCTTTTAGATTTTATTATTTTGTTTTTTATTCCATTTTAATTAGGGGTAAATCAAAACCAAGTTAATTGAATTACTTAAAACAACTTAATATACAGTGCTCCGCATAACTGAGTACACCCCATTTTGAAAATGAATATTTTTATCCATTTTCTCAGTGAAGATAGGAAATGTATTTTGATGCATTTAAACAAAACAGATTAAACGGATATATTTATTAAAATAATGTTTTAGTCACCAAACATATTTAGAAATAGAAAGATAATACAATTCAATTCAAGGTAAATATTGCAAAAATAAATTGCAACCTACAAAATTTCAACTAAATAAAAAATAAGCAATTTTGCCTCTCTCGTTTTTCCTCTTTTTTTAAAAAAAATTTGTATTTAATATTTTTCTATACCATATAAATTTTAATCCAATAGTTTTTGGACTGTTATCGTAAGTTATTTTGTAAGATTAGCTCCAGATTTGGCTTCAGGAGTGACTGATGTAAATGTACAAATATAATATGTATAGCTTTCTATTAAAAAAATAATTTGAAAGATATATTTGTGAGTGGTGTACTTATACATGCTTAACTTGTACACGCTGTGTATATATTTTTCCACTAGCCCATATCTAAATTAGATTAAAGTGCGTGGACCTACTTTGTTTTCATTCATTCATTCAAAATGTAAAATATTCAGTTATTTTTCCTGTCAAAAGTAAAATCCAAATTTTAAAATGAGTTCTGCGATTCAATCCATGTTTTCTACAACGTGAAAATCACCGCCTATTATAACATTCTATTCATTATTTGTCATGCTCATATTTACTGTACACCAGGGGTGTCCAAACTCTGTCCTGGAAGGCCGGTGTCCTGCATATTTTAGTTCCCAGCGCAATTAAACAGTCCTGAACCAGCTAATCAAGCTCTTTCTTTCTAGGTATACTAGAAAATTCCAGGCAGGTGTGTTAAAGGAAGTTGGAGCTAAACTGTGCAGGACACCGGCCCTCCAGAACCAAGTTTATACACCCGTGCTGAACACCCACTAGTATATATCTGCAGTACAGTGGTGTTTCATTTAATTCCGTCTTTTGGTTTCTCTTTCTGTTTCAATCTGATGCTGCATATTTGGGCCCCTCCACGAGATATCTGAGAACTGGGTTTTTGGGAATGCTCGGTTTATTCGTAGTATGGGGGCTGAGGGAGATCAGGAATGTGGACGTGCGGTTCTCTTTAACGCAGCCTGCTGTTCGCTCCGTCCTGCCGTGTGTCGGGGCATAACTCTCCTCCGTCTGACTTCCTCTCTTTTTTCTCCCCTCTCCGTCGTCACGGAAACGCAGAAGGAGGGTTAACCCTAGGTCATCCATAGCCGAGGAGCTCTTGTGTCGGCAAAAAGGGGAAAATACAAGCTAGCTTTAGCATCTGTCGGCCATAAACATTTCCTCTGACGTTTATGGCGGGTAAACAAGAGAGTGCAATTATTTTTTTGCCGCAGCTTTTCTCTGGTCGTGGAGTGCAAACAAAGACAGAGGTTGAACAGGTTTTAAACTTGGAAGTGAATGGTCCAGCCGCCTGCTGCCTTCACACAACAGACAGTTTAATTGCAGCGTTGAGTTCATGTGTCGTGCTGCGCTGAATCACCGGCCCCGTTAATGGCCCCTGCGATGCAGATGCCTCAAATGGCAAGGTTCACATGACCAAAATAGCTTTGCTTATGCAGATTATTGCTGGCATTTCATATTAATTATGATCTGCCAGAATTGCTACAACACCAACCAGTCTTTTATGATGGTTACAGATGCTGTGTTTATATGTCAGTTTAGACTCGTCTTTCAGTGCTTTGTGCAATCGTACAGCTCTCAGCATGTCCAATGGCATCAGGCACTCTGGCTGAATGAATCTTAGAAAAGAAAATGGCATTTTAAAGATTTTACATTTGCACGCAGCTACTTGGGATGCTTTGGATGAAGATCCATGTTTGAGATGGAAGCTTGAGGACAATTCAATAGACTTATAACTGTAAATGTCACTTACAGTAATATGGAGAAATATAATACACCGCTTATACGAATTACAAGTTTCTCTGGATATCCAATATATAGCTGTAGTAAAATTTAATTGCTATAAGTAAATATTAGAGTAATTTAGTTGACATGTTTCTAATAAAATAGAAATGTAATTAAATGGACAACACAATACCAATGATAAAACTTCAGAAGCATTACGAAAATAGCATTTGGTGGAATATGTATAGGTATGTGTGTATATACAGTTGAAGTCAGAATTATTAGCCACCCTGAATTATTAGCACCCCTGTTTATTTTTTTTCCCCAATTTCTGTTTAACAGAGAGAAGATTTCCTAAACACATTTCTAAACATAATAGTTTTAATAACTTATCTCTAATAACAGATTTCTTTTATCTTTTCCTTGATGACAGTAAATAATATTTTACTTGATATTTTTCAAGACACTTCAGTACAGCTTAAAGTGACATTTAAAGGCTTAACTAGGTTAATTAGGGTCACTATGCAGGATAGGCTAATTAGGCAAGTTATTGTATAATGATAGGTTGCTTTATAGAAAAAAGAAAAGAAAAAAAATCAAAAGGGGGCTAATAATTCTGACTTCACCTGTATATATAAAGGAAAAGGAATAATGATGCAGTCATGCAAACATTTTGATGGCTAATATGCCGCTGATTTGATGCTTCACAAATGTTGCAGACACCTTTATTACCTTTACAAAATAAATTTGAACAGCCAGATATGCCTCACACCACATCATTAGGAAACTTGAATAGGCCTAGGTTACTATAATAAAGAAAATCTGCTAAATTGCTAGATACTCGACACATGGAAGTGTAAAGCCTGCAGCCCACAACAAAGGTGGAAAGTTATTGCGTATCATTTTTAACATTTACTATGGATGTTATTTAATTTTGCTCGCATGAAGAATTGAATATTATTTAGAAGATGTTTTATAACGCTGCTGCACCGTCAGCCAATCGTTGCGTTGCTGATCATGATTTCGAGGATCGATAGATCTGTCCTTCACAACACATGCAGCAATCTCAAATCGGTTTATTCAGACATTTTAATCTTATTCGCAAACTTTTTCGAAGAACCAAATTAGGCAGAGATTGTTTATCAACATTAAAAGATCAAGCGTCTGCCAAATCATCTTAGATCATTTAAGCTATGTATGAGGAACGGACCCCAGTTGTCATTTTGTGATAAATAAATGAGAACTTATTCTGTAAATATGCTCTCAAATTCTGTAAAAATGCTCTAAATAGATTTTTATTTAAAATATTTCATTTTTATTCAAAATTTAGACGAAACATTGACACTTTAATAGAATAAAACAAATATAAAAAATTTCCTCAAATATGCCTGTTTATTATCAAACATACCATACCAGAGAAACTGAAGTTTTAAGCATTAAGAATTTCCATGACTGAAAAACATTCAGATACATTTTTCATTTATGCACACTAATAATTGCTTGTCACTACCGTCTGTTTTTAAATTATTAGCATATTACTGCATAGCTGTGACCTTTCAGGAAAGGCGTAGGTTAGACATCTATCTCTCTTATCGCAGATTATGTTGTGTTGCTCATTCAAGGAGTTGCCAGCTCATCAAGACTATGACCATCCCACACATGCATTAAAGAGCACCTCAGACGTGGGTGTGTTTCTGGCTTGCAGGAAATCAATGAGACATACAGTACACTAGTCAGAATCGGTTCAGGTGTGTTGAGGGCTCTGCACTGCATTCTCATACTTTTAAAATCACAATTGTCATTAATTTACAAAATCTAAATGCAGTTCCAACAATGGGTGGGATGGTTGTGTGATGCACATGGATAGGCATCAAGATTTTGTATGCTAGACAATGTCGCTATAAGGCTGACAATATATTGTTTGAGCATTGATAATGCAGTGTGTGTATCTGCAGTATAGTGGCAGGATTAGATTTATTAAAGATTAACAGATAAAGATATTATTAAATATTATTTTTGAATCTTTTATATAATGATGACCATGTTATTTTACATTTGAATATGTATTTCTGTAGTTGAATACGGTTAGGCTTCCCAGAAAATCTCAATCCACTGTTTATTTATTTATTGATTTATTTTTGCTTGTAATTTATTATAATTTATGCAAACGCACTGCAAAGAAAAAGGCTTGATCATCCCAGTCGATCTAAATAAATGAAGTCTTTCCAAATATAGCTGTTCAACTCATCTGTTGAAATTATATTCATATATTGCAGCAAAACAAAATATTGCAATGTCAGATTATTCCAATATTGTGAAGCCCTAGTCACTAAACAGAGTATGCCATTATATTTAACAATATTAGGCACAAAACCAATGTTTTTCAGTTAAATATTTAAAAATAATTTAAAAATAATTTTTTTATCTAAAATTATTTTAGGTATATTTATCTTGTTTCAAATAATTGTAGATATTTTTAGTAGCTGTAAAAAAAAAATACTATTATTAATGTCTTAATGATTTTTAATCAGCCATGCTTTGAACTGTCCTTAACATTTAAAAATTCCAGACAGGTTTTTGTGTTAAGGGTTTATTTATTCTTGCTTTTTAATTTGATTTCGGCCCCCTGAAACACCTTAACTATACCCAGCAAAAATAATTTGACAATCAGTAGCATTGACATTATTGTCTAATGAAAATAAGTTTCTGATGATAACCTACATTTAGGTACACAAAGCAAACATTTTTGCCATTTAAAGTGCAAAGAACACAAATAATTCTAAAGCCCAGAAAACCTTCACATTTAGATGTGTAACATTATTCACACAATGCTCAATGTAATGTGCTTATTAACTGATAATAATCAAAGCGTGTGCTATTTATCATCCACAAAAATATCTGGTTCCAATTTATATTAAGTGTCTTTAACTACTATGTATTTGCATCAAAAAATAAATGCAATGTACTTACTTTGTTCATAATGTATTTGAGAACACTTGTGGATTCGATACCAGTCGGTACTGAAATTTTAAAAACATCCATTTCCCACGGACATTTGAGCCTTGTGTAGCGCTTCCTTAAACCGTTTCTGCCAACACTTGTTTCTAAAACTCCGGCAGACCAGGTGTGTGTGTGGGGGGGGGGTGTTCGGGGGTGAAGTGTCTAAATACCTCTATGGATGGGGTTTTGTTCAGCTGCTGTGATTGGATACTAAACCGAAGTTGGCGGCTCGGGGGTAATGCAGATTGTACCAAAAAGCTGAGGGCTTGGGGGCATGGTTAAAAGTACGGGAGTTTTCTGGGAGAAATAACAAAATGGGAGTGAGGCAGGAGATGGGTCTGAAATACGGGAGACTCCTGGGGAAAAGGGTCTTAAACATGTCTAATTTGCCATTTTGTTCACATGCTTAACAGAAATGACTGTGATTGGCTGTGAAGGTCATCGGTTCAGCAAACTCACCACTGTTTACTTTAGTGTAACCACAGATACAGGGGCTGTTTCTCAATATGCGTTCTTCAGCGGTCTTGCGTCCTCGTGTTCTCGTGCAACGTCATCATCAGCTGCCTAAGTTCAGTTCCAATACTCAAGACCGCAAGTACGGAGGACGCGTGAAACTTCCCGGATGTGATCTTGATATCGAGGACGCACTGATGCAGACTTGAGCACCGAACTCTCACTGGAAGTCCCAGAAGTCATTACGACTGAAGGTGGGAAGCGCAGCATTTTATTTAGATTTATTATTAAAGTTCAGAGATATCACTTATTTACCTCAGGAGTTTCCCTAAATGACACCGTGAAAGTAAACATTACCATGGACATCTTAATAAAGAAATAAACACATTAAGGGTGTTTGTTTGCTGAAATTCGTATTAAAATCAGTTTTATTTATATTGTGCAACATATATTTATAATGTTTTATGCAATTTTGAAAAGGGGAAAAACAATAAATCATTGTATGAAGGCTGTAATGTTTAAATAATTTACCATTTAAAACACGTGAAGGTCATGTGACCATCAGGAAGAACGCAGCATCTCAATTCTCAAAGGACGCGTCCTCTGCCCTCGCGGTCTCCTGAGTTCGTTCTTCCGAGGACACCTGGCAAGACCGCTCTCCACAAGAACACAAGTCCGTTCTCTGCGTTCTTGGAATTGAGAAACAGCAAGGGACTCTGGAGCGTTTTAAAGTCACATGGATCAGCTGGTTTGTCTGTAAACTGAAATAGTGATCTGCTGATGATTCGAGGCTAGAACGCTTCAGTCTTGCTGTATGTGGTTACACTCAATAAACAGCGGTGAGTTTAGTGAACCGATGACCTTCACAGCCAATCACAGACATTTCTGTTGAGCATGTGAACACAATGGCAAATCAGCGCTGTTTAAGAATGTGCTTAACATCACTCAAATGCAGGAAATGGATGTTTTTAAAATTTTAGTACTGATTGGTATCGAATTCCAGTATTTTGACAACCCTATATGGTTATGGACAATTGTGGTGGTATGGGTAGGTTTAATGGTGGGTTAAGGTGTAAGGGATGGTCAACAGGGTAATTAAAAATGTATTTACAGATGTAATTACATGCGGGTATTTAATCAAATTTAAGCACGATGTAAAAACATATGTACACAATAAGTACATTGTAACAAATGATTAATTTTGGTGTAAGTACAAATTAGTTAAAGCCACTTAATATAAAATGGGAACAAATATTGCGTTTGATTTATTGGTTTAATTATGTGCAATTTGACATTATCAAGGATGACACTCATTTCGTTAAACCAATAAAATCTAAAGAGTATAAAACATTCAATGAGTAATGAAGCTAATCTGATGCTCCTGTAACTCAAGATATAAAATCAAAAACAAAAAAAAAGACAGGCCTAATAAAATGAAGGTGCCATCACAAAAACACACTCAGCAAAATACTTTTTAATCATCGTAATTTGAAAGATTCCCCAAAATGCTGAAATATATTTGTTTTGTTTGTATTGCGCATCCCTAGTTGGCTTTACATATGAACTATTGCATTTCATTGAATCAATCAGTAGCAATTTTCATCAACTCCCTGATGAGTTTGCTTGCGCACATTGTACTTTTCATTACGCTTTTGTTTTAATTACCAGGACAAAGAGTCACAGCTGAGAAAAATCATCTTTTGTTATGTGGAGAATGTGTCCTATAGTAAGCCCTTTAGCCCTCGGCCTGCTGGAGAGCATTAAGTTCAGCCTCGTCTGTCAGTGCGCATACATTCATTAGGGCCATATCTAGAGGTTCACAAATTAGGTCAAGAGTACAGAATGTCATTTTTTCCAGTCACGGGCTGCGCATTTGCAAAACAACTGAAGCGGATTTACATTTTTTAAATGACTCGACCTCAGACCCCGTGCATGCTCAGGTTGTCTTTCCGACTGGCCCGTTATGTGAATGCCAAGCATGAGGTGTTAGACAGTGTTTGGCACAGCCCTCGGTCTCTGGCATACTCACACTGACAGCTGTCACCGTACTGTACATCACTAACCCATGAGAAAACTGCAGTGGACCAGAATGAGGCTTTCGTTCCTTCCTCCCTCTTATTCTCAGACTTGAGCCTCTTCAAGAATGCAGACAAAGACACGGGGATTTACAGTCCTGGCCTTGAGTCGACACTTTTGCTCAGGAGTGGTCGATGCGCTCTCGACAGACAGATTTAAATGGTCCGATTTAAATGGTAGGAAATGCTTCTCCTGAAGCACTCCGGCCTATTAGGAATATTAGGATAGTCTGATGGAGCAATGAGGGAATCCATTAACTTGCTGGAAATGGAGTCGCAAGCATGTTTCTGGAATGCTTCCTGAGTTTGCATGAAAGCCTGATTGAGATGTGGTCGGAATTAAATGCGTGTTTGATGCTGTTTGGAGACCGTTTGAGGCCAGTGGCTATCTTTTACCTAAAAAAAGGGGGAAAAAAGGCTTATTTCTGAAATATTAAGTCATTTCCGAGTGCAACTATAATAAAGGTCATACAATATTCCCATTCGCACCAACAGACATTATAGGTGTGCACTGCATGTATGTAGTCTGTCTTTAATTGATCAGGCTCTTTTCAAATTCAGTAGATTAAATCTGACAGTCAACATTTCTCAAAAGTCTAACGGTATATGATATCATATATGAATATCATATTTGTTGTTTTAAAGTGGACCTGTTATTAAAAAGTCCCTTTTAAAAGGGGTTTAAACACAGTTGTGTGGCAACAGTATGTGAATACAACAAACTTCTAATGTTAAACATGGATTAGTTTGATTTACTATAGCAACTCTTCAGGGGCGAGGCGGTGGCGCAGTAGGTAGTGCTGTCGCCTCACAGCAAGAAAGTTGCTGGTTCGAGCCTCAGCTGGGTCAGTCGATGTTTCTGTGTGGAGTTTGCATGTTCTCCCTGTGTTCGCATAGTTTTCCTCCGGGTGCTCCGGTCTCCCAGACAGTCCAAAGACCTGTGGTACAGGTGAATTGGGTACAGGGCCGGCGTGTCCATTGAGGCGTCCTAGGCGGCGGCCGAAAAGAGGTCCGCGACACCTCACGTCATTTTTATAACTGGTCACTTTCGTTTTCACATTGGGGTTGAGGGCGACGTGATCGTCTTCTGCCTAGAGCGGCAGTTCAGCTTGCTCCGGCCCTGGTTGGGTCCATTTGAATTGTCCATTGTGTATGGGTGTGAATGATTGTGTACTCCCAGGGATGGGTTGCAGCTGGAAGGGCACTAAGCATCTGGCCCCATTTACACTCGTTTTAGTTTTGCTACTGTTACGCCCTTTGTCCACACTAAGCCGAGTTTTCGAGTGCTGAAACCAGAGCAATTTGAAAACGCTGAAGAGGCCATTTTCATTATAAAACGCTTCTGCTCCGTGTAAGTGTGGATGGGGGGGGGGAACAGAGACATTTTAAAAAACAGAGGTGGGGCTGCTGACATTCGCCTATCTGATTGGGGCTTTTCACTCAATATTAAGTGGCCTACACACAGTTCAGTCTTGCATCCTCTCCTTGTAAGTTCAGACTGTGCAAGTTTGATATGGAAAGCAAACTCCCGAGGACACGTCTGGTAAATCTTCAAAGGGAACAGTGTACTTTATAACCTCATTCACATCACCCGGGCTACATTGTTTTACTATCTTAATAACAAAATAAAAACATGATATAAGGAACTGCCTATTTTCATTTTGATATCAAGTTCACAGACACCAGAAATGTTGATGCGTCATGTAGCTACTTATTTATACGACCGTCATCTTCACTGTATGCATAACAAAACAGAGCCTATGTACATAACATAACAGCCTCCTTTTATTCTTATTAAAAATACAAAACATACCCTCTCTTTTGCTGAATATCAGTTTTAATAATCAATAAAGGTTATTCTAAAAGTATAACGTATAATATATACTATATTCTTATATGTATACTATATTATTATGTATAATAATTTATACTATATACTTTATATTATAATTTATAATATAATATAGGAAAAAAAGGCAAACAATCAGTCAGATGTGCAGTTAAAAATCGTTACCTGAGAACAAGTAGTAGATTCAAAAGACCAAAGTCAGGGAATTTGTTGTTAGAAATAGACAAGATGAATTAAATATCACGTTTATCAACTATAGTGAGATGAGATCCAGCGGTAGATCCTTGATGAACAGCCTGACCTGCGCTGCGCTACGCTGTTTTAATTTGGAATTGCTGATATTCAGTTTCAGTAAAAATGGACTAAAAGCAGAATTTAAAAAACAGGGGTGCAGCCATTCACAAGCCGTTTTCTGACTGGTTTTCTGGATTATTGCGTATTGTTTCCTGATTTATCAAGACCCTCTCATATGACAATTATGCAACAGATAAAAAGCAAGTATAGATAATGGTAAAATATGTACAGTGGGGGAAATAAGTATTTTACACGTCACCATTTTTCTCAGAAAACGTATTTCTAAAGGTGCTGTTGACTTGAAATTTAGATGACTTAAAGGCGACTCTCATATGCAGACTGAAGTCGCATGCATTACTAGGTGGGATTTGTTTGTTTGTTTATTTATTTATTTTCTTACAGACTTTAACAGTGTAAAAATCTTGATGGTTGTGTGGGTTTTGTCTATCCAAACTGATCTTTGTTTTGTATTCTCTATTGGATTGAAGTCAGGAGATTGACAGCTTGATTTTATTTCTCTGAAAGCATTTGAGAGTTACCTTGGCTGTGATTTGGATTATTGTCTTGCTTAAGTGTCCACCCTGGTTTCATCTTCATCATCCTGCTAAGGTAGAGACTCAAGCAGCTAATATTAATTCGCAATGAGGAAGGGCAGAGGGTTGCTGAATAACTACTGAGAGATTTCAGCTGCAGTCTGGGCTTTTTTCTTCACTGCTTTTCTACACCTTTCTTTCCTCATGTGTTCTAAACTTTTTTCTCTGTTAATTCATTTTATTATGCGTAACTTAATTTGTAAACTAAATAATATTGTTTTTTTTTTTTGTATATTTGGATTTCTTTGGTTGTTACCAACATCTGGTGACAAATTCAAGTCAACAGCACCTTTTAGAAATATGTTTTCTGAGAAAAATGGTGACAAGTTGGATATATATTTCCCCCACTGTACATGACCATTTAGCATGAATGGTTACATATCATGAGATTTAGGCTGTATAAAGTGGATGGAGATTGTTTTTCTGAAACGCATTGAAAGCAACAGTCTGTACTGGTAATGCACTAATGTAAACTCAGCCTAAAATCATTCACTGTGTGCTGAACCCAATCTGCACTACACCTTGACTCGTATTCATTTTTATTTTAGATATTTCTAAGATGATAAGTTCATAAGATAGTACAGGCATGTTTCTGGATTGCTTCTTGAGGTTTTTTGCTTCATGAAAGCCTGATTGAATGTTCCAGAATTAAACGAGTGTCTGATTCCGTTTAAAGACAGATTGAGGCCAGCGGATTGTTTGCTTGTCTGCAGACTTGAATCAACCACCACTTCTTAGCCTGTGTATGGAGGGTTTTCCCTTTAGTGGTGTCAGTGTGGTTTTTATTTTCCGCCTGTGGTGCTTTGGTCTCGGTTTGATTCGTGTACTGTTATAGCAGCAGGCCAGAGTGGTGATTTCCTCATTGTTTGCAGTGCCAGTGGAGTGATGCAGAGAATGGGGGAGGGGAGAAGACACTGTTGACACAGTCTTTCATAGCAGCCTCCTTCCCGACAGACACTTCCTTGGAGAATCAAAGTGTGACTATTAAAAGTGGAGCCCGTTTGTGGTGATTTTACTGTGGTAAATGTGTGGCAAAAACAACATCTAAGTTTCGCTTTGTGGTGGTGTTTGCCAAAATCTTGCCATAACATGTTTTTGTAAGAATGGTAAACACTCAGTTATTAATTTTGTCATTTGGCTTGTTGTTTTGTGCAACATGGGTAAAAGATTTAATGGCTAACTGTGGGTAGTGCTTGATAATAATAGACATTTGAAGTACTTCTTGTTTGCTAATTGCTTTATTATAGCTTTTAAACATGACAAGGATATGACTGATTTGATATGTATTAGTAGCAAAAAATCTGAAAAACATGCATTTCAATAAATCAGTTCTTGCACGTCTTTGCCCCACAGTAATGAGTTGCAATTTACAACCATAGTTGTGATTTATTGACTCAAAAAAAGTTCACAGAAGACTGCATGGTATTTTAAAATGCAAATGTTTTAGTAAAACAGAAAAATAAGTGTGTATAAATTAATAAATAAAAACAGGCTTTTTAAAAAAATTTTGTTTTTAAAATCTTGTTTATTTTTAATAAAATATAAACATTTTTTACAGTGTGTTTGGATTTAAGATTTAGTATTTAATTATTTACATTTTATTTAAGATACTGTAGTTATTTTCTTATCTTGACATGACAACTGACAAATCGTACAATGATAACAATGTTTAAGAGCTGTTAAATTAACAGTAGCATAGCGTAGCATACTTTGTGATTATGTTTGATCTTTCTTTGTAGGGTGTAAAACCCTCAACATCAAACCTGTAGCTCTTTTATGAAATAGCAGTAAATCGCATTTTGAAGTCGCAATTTTGATCAGAAAAATTACAATTTTTTTTTTTCTCCAAATCGTGCAGCTCTAATCCACAATGTTAATGTATCTGTTCATTTACAAAACATCAAAACATGACCACAAAAAAATCTGCGCGAAAAAAATTAGAAAACTTGCATTGTGTTTTTCTGTATTGCCGTATAGGACCTTGATCTCTGTTCTGAAAACTTTTAAATGTTAATAGTAATAGTAATAATTTATTAATTAGTAATACTTGTAACATGTAAATTGTAGTATAAAAACTGGGTAATGAGTGGCCAGACAGAATCTGCTGACATTTTTTGCTATTTCTGCAGAGAATTTTGTAAAAAATCTGCGGATTTACGGGAATGATTTTAGCAGTATCATGACTACAAACTTAATATATGAAATGCAAAAAATGTATTCATACTTTTTAGTTTAATGTTTACAATGTAAATCCTATTAGATCCACTTATTTCATAAAGCATGTCTCAAATAATATATCCACTAAAAGACAGAAATTTTACTTTACAAACTATGTTGAGAATAAATCATATTCCATTTTATTATTACTATTATTCATGCGCAGATTAGTTTTGTTTTTTATACCATTGCTTGTATGCAATTTTTGCTTCAAACATTGTTTCTTTTAAATTTAAATGTAGATGTAGTAATATAAATGCTCAGCCAGCCCTAACAGCATGCTTGCTTCCTGGTTTGGGGGAAGGGTCTCGTGAGCTCGAGGCTGTGCTGCAAGCTGCCAAACCATCACTCTCTAAATGAATGTTTTTGTGTGTGTGATTGCTAAATAAAGCGAGAGTTTGTGTCTTTCCCAGTAGCTGAGGACTCTGCTCAGCCAAATGCTGCCTCATACCAGGAAGACTCTGACTCAGTCTGACAAAAACAGTGTCATAAAGCACGTCCAGGATTTCTCGCGTGGCTGTTCGATGACATCATGAGAGAAACGGTGTGATTAACGGCTTTAGTTTGGGTATCTCTCAGCGATTGGTCTCACCTGTCACTGAGGTATTTTTGGGGGGTAATAACAACCACATGCCTTCTCCATGTCCTGTTGGGAAGGAAGGCGGAGAGGCAGTGTATGTGCATTTTTCTTTTGTACAGTTGGCTTAGGGATGATTCCAGTGCAGATGTACAGGACAGCCGTGTTAGGAGTGATGCATAGTGGGTTTAATCGAGCAGTGTTTGGAAACCAGACTGGGAACTTGGAAGCAGCTGCCAGATTTTTGGAGTTGGTCATTGGGTTGTCATGCCCGCCATCATTGAATGCTCAAAAACCCTAATCTATTTTTGCACTGATAAACCAAATTAGTATTTTAAGCTATTTCGTTAATCATTATAGCTATTTAGGTTTTATTTTTTTAGTTTTAAATATTTTAAATTTAAATTAATATATTTTTGCATTTCTTTTTATATTATTATGGATGCCATCATTGAATGTTTAAATAACTTAATTTGTCTTTGCGCTGAAACTAAATTTATATTTTAAATAATTGTGTTTATATTTATTTAGGTTTTATTTTTTAGTTTGTTGTTTCGTTATTTTTATTTTAAATTATTTTTTAAATAATTTATTTATTAAAGGGTGCATTATACAAGTTTGACACTCAGTGGTTGAGCTAGGTATTACACACCTTGTTTAAAACACAGGCAAGCGCAGGTTGCCAGATTGATGACACTAACTGGAGCGAGCCTGGCTATCGCGATAGAAGGTATATTTTCTATTTTAAAAGGAGTTTTTGTTCTAACCAACACCTAAAATTTATATTTTAGAAACGACTATTTCTTGCACTGACAATGCTCACCTCAGGTACACCTGCTTTATTTAGTGTTAAATGCTAATAATCCGAGTTTGAATGCCATTTTACATGACATTTATTGCCATACTACTGAAAGCAGCAGCAGATAGTTTACCTCAGATCTTAAAAATAAAGTAAACCTTTTAAAGTTAACCTTTAGAACTGTGACTCAGTGCAAGTCAACACATATCAGTGATTCAGCATATACATTTAATAATGTTAAAGAGGTTTAATATGTATTAATTAGGTTATAAACCTTATCATTTTGTTGGAGTGCAGTTAGTGTACTATTCTGTGCTTCTGCATGGCTTTATTTAAATTTGTCATTTTTCGTCTGTGCAAACACCCAAATTGTATATCACTGCTAATCTAGTCACATAGCTTGTTGTTAGTACAATAGGTTGCAATGGAACCTGCTCAACTAATGTTTATTTTCGTAATATTTATATTACTTGCTAATTAATAACCTCATATGAAACTCTCAATCTGCATTTCATTTCGGAGTCTGCTATCTGATATCTGACTTCACTTAGCATATTTTTAAAAAATATTCCAATATATTTAGGTATTTTTATGCTTTAGAAGAGTCAAAAACTTACATACAGCACCTTTAATTTGTACATTTCTTTTTTTATTTGTTTTAATATCATAATAAATTATCCTGTATTTATAAACTTTATGTCAAACTGTGTTTGTTTGTTTGTTTGCTTATGTATGCATTTATATACACTGTAAAACCCAACAGTCCACTTTATCAAATGAAATGAGTGTAACTCAAAATTGATTGAAAGTTAATACTCATTTGAAAAGAGTTTTGAACTCAGTGTTGAAGGTAATCAGTTAATTAAACTTCAACTCAAATGAATTAAGTTCACAGCACTCATATAGATTATTTTTTCAACTCAAATGGTTTGTTGCAATCGGTTTCCTCAAACGGTTTGAGTTACCTTTACTTTTTGGGTTTTACAGTGTAGTACTGTATGTATGAATATATTTATATAGTTACGACAAAATTCACTATTATTGTTTTTTATTAAAGTCACATGCATGAAAAAGCTGCCATGTATCCATTTTCAAAAGTCAGCCGTGTAGATTGGTACTTAAACAACTAAATAATAGTGCTATAATGATGATGGATTTGACTATAAACATTACATCACTTGTTTAGTATGATTAATTTCAGCACTTTGTCCATTCCATCAGAGGCTATATGTCATTGTATTTGTCATGCTTGCAAATCAGATATGATAAGATGTGGCAGTAGGTGTAGTTGGTATACACTATGGCAGATAGTACAAGGTCAAAGTCACAAGAGCTGGTAACGACTGTTTGAGAAAGGAGGTGCCATCGGGGGAGTGAGTGTGTAGCACACAACACAGAGAACTCATGCACAATTACACACATACATACCACAAGAGAGCTGGTGGAGGCCTCTTCCTGAGAATTAGTGATCTGTACTTTCTATGACTGAACAAACGCAATGCTTGAAATTTGATTAGTTATACTCTGAAAAACCTGTTAGTCACTTTATGCCCTGCAGAGTTGGATAAAAGAAGAGATCTTGAGAAACTGATATCATGGACTCAGCAGAATTTTCTAAGAAAAGCCTCATTTGTTTTACTAAGTTAAGCGTGTGTGTAGGGCTGGGCGATTAATTGAAAAGTAATTGAAATCAACATTCAGAACCTACAATCAATCGAATTTTACCAGATCAATTTTTACAATTACTTTCCCAACCATTTGTGGAATCATGTGACCCTGCTTTGTCAAAGCTAATTTATACTTATTATATTATGATTTATAGTTATTATATTATTCTAATGATATACTTCTGCCAAGCGCACGCGTACCTGCACACTTCTCAAAAAACTACTTATCATAATGTCACGTAGCACAAGCTTTGTGATTGCTTGGTTTGCTAGCGGTGTTGAGGGTGGGCGGCGTGGAGAGCTGCGTTTAAGGCAATGTGTGTTTTAATTTCAGTTGTTCAGCATTGCTGTTCAATAAATAATCATAGATAGTAGATAGTGTGCGTTAATTTCAATTCTTTTAAAATCAAGTAATCCACTCTTCATTCAAAACTCTCTCACTTGTAATATGGGAGCATATTTACTATACAAAATTTGTCAGTGAACTTTGAGGACAATCTTTCATTAATCGTAATCGAGTTAAAATGTTCAATTAATTGAGATTTTGTTTTTTAAGGCCAAAGCGGCCAGCCGTACGTGTATGTGTTTTGTTAGAACTTTGACTGGGTAATTAAGACCAAAAATAAGACCGGAGTTTGAGAAATTAGAGGTACAGTGAAAACTGGATTGGAAATCTGCATTTTAATGTGATGAACTTAATAAGCTACATTTTAAATCAGTAAGTTATTACTATAATTAATTGGTAAACTTGCATACTATAAACACACAGCCAGATTTTTGTAACTGTGCGTTGATGTATAAGCAGCCGAAACAAGTGCTTTTATTGGATTAGCACTTCTTATATTTTAATACAATATATCACCAAAACTGCAAGCAATAACTTATTTTTATTGATATTTTATTCAGATTATTTTCTGTCTCAGACATTGATCATAATACAGTGTTCAGTAACATACAAAAAGGAAAATATACATATATATATATATATATATATATATATATATATATATATATATATATATATATATATATATATATATATATATAAAACCATATACAAGCAGATGAAATTAAAGAGAATAATTGAATAATTCAGTCAAGCTTGGGATGCTCTAAATAACTGATTAATCCATAACCAAAGGGTGCGTTTTAAACAAAATAATAATATCAGATAATGATTAAAAAATATTATATATATTTTTAAAGTTTGGCTGAATAAGGGGCCAATTACAGCGAACACACTTTTTGCACTGAGAGGAGCATGTTTATAATGGTTTACTAACGGCGGAAAGCAAATTGCGCCGCCCTGCGTGCCGCCCGTTTTCACTTGCGCACTGTGTGCACACAGATGAAAAAAGGAAATTCTAAGCGGAAAAAGCATGTTACGTCAGTCGCATTTTTTCATTCTTCAATCAAATGAAAGCAGAGGCAGGGTTTCCGTTGATTAAATGCATATTTTACGTAGAACGATAGATTTGAGGTAGCCTGCTATTTTTATTTGACAGAAAAAAAAATCATTGGACAAACAGCATTCACTGTTTATTTTTTTAAAAGGATTCAGACAGTGTTTTCATTTTGTAATCTGAACTTTACATTTAAGTTAAAAATATCTATGGCAGGACTATTTATTTTATTCTTTGTATTTAGTTGATTTTTTTTCTATACTGTTGGAAACTTTGCAAATGCTTGAAGATGTGCTGTTGTTAATATGTTCTGTATGCTGTTGTTCACATTTTAAAATAAATCTGTATTTTTAATGCAATATGTATGTGTCAGACACAAAATCGACACGTCAATTATTATTTTTTATTAAATGATCATTTAATATTAATCTGACCAGTTAACTGTTAATGAGCATCCCTAATTTAAGCAATTTGTTCAAAGCAGCTGATTCATTTCGAAACCAAGCGAGAGGTTTCATGTTTGAATCGTTGGATTACTTGATTCATTCAAAAAAACTTCTTTCATTCTGGATCAGAAATTTGCAGTGCTGCTCTGAGAGACACAAAAGTTTAACTTCGTGTTTGTTTGCATTATTTATAATGTAACTGTTTGTAATTGTTGAACTGTTTTCTTAAATTCAAAATTACAATTGTCATTGCTACAATTTCGTTGCTTTTGTGATATTAACAAAAAAAGTTATACACAGAAAATGATGTTTGCTGTTTGTTCAAACCACATATTTAATACAGCTGAAGTTTTTATTTTTATTTTATTATAATGTTTTTGGCCTTTTACACAGAGCTACCAACTACCTATGGCGTTATTTCTATGACAAATGTTGTGAGTGCAGTATTACAAGTCGAGATTGCATTCATGTAATATGAACATGCAAATCTCTTTTGTTCGTGCAAAAAAACTTCTTGCACACCCTCAAACAAAACAAACCAACAAAACAGGTTTTCTTGTGCGCTCTCAAATAAATGCTGCTGAGGTGCAATTTAGACCGTTTATGTAACAAGTCTCTAACATTTGTTAGATTTGCTAGGAATGTTTATGAATTACTCCAATAGATATTCTACATACTAGTACTAAATACTATAAAGTTTTATCACCCAGTCAACGCATTTGGACTGCGTTTTTTTTTTTGTACTGTTTTCGAAAGTGAGTGATATATTCCACAATGTCAGCTCAAACACTTTATAAAAACAATGCCATAATTACTGAAGATGTGGCACACCCCTTGTGAGAACTGAGGGTCTGTCACTCAGAAACATTATTCTTAGTGTTACAGATGCCTCCACAACAGCTCTCTGAATATCTGCCATGTGTGTTTGTTCAGCCCGTTTGCTCGACCTCCTCCAGGAACTCGAGATGAAGCTCAGCCTGACACTTCCTTTAGGCGCCAACGTCTCCCCCAGTTCTCAGCGTGGTGTGATGAGGGGGGGGACGTCATCGTGCAACTTATTATACCACAAGTGTGGCATGGCCTGATTTTAAACGACAAGCTGAGCCCGGGGTCTTGGAACTGAATCTAAGCATATTTTTTTGCCCCAGCTTTCCATCTCTGGCTTGTTTATTTGTACGCATGGCATGGCCGTATACGCTTCAGTGATTTCCATAAGCTCTTGTGGATATGGATTTTTCTAGATTGGGATCATAAAAAGGGTCGCCATTGCTGAAGATGGTCATTAAGGCATGGTTTATGTTTTGCTAAATGTGCAAAGAGCATGAATAAATTGCCAATAATTGCACATCATAAAGGGTATCATTAGTTACGAGATTCATTAAGTCAGCTTGAAATAGATCCAATTTATACTTTAGCTTTTTTTTTGTTCTTATTGGGACTGATTCATCCGTGTTTTCAGTTGCAAAGAAGTTTTCTTTATTTTTAGAATCAATAACATAACTTTCCAGCTGACATCCCAAAGCCCTGTTATTTACAGTATTTAGCCTTTTGTGACATTTAAACGAATAGTGTTTCATTTATGTATTAATTATTATTATTACTATTATTATTATGTGCAATTTTGTTTTAATTGCTTATTCATTAGCATTACTGTGCGTTCACACCGAAGGCAGAGAGTGGTATAAAAAGTTTCCTCTGACGACAATGCTGTTTGCCTTTACTGCTCCACCAGCGAGAGCGTCAAAATTTGCTACATATATCTCGTATTTAAAGGAACCGTTGCAGCATATCGAAAAATCAGTTACATTCCCGCAGTTACATTGTTTACATTGTTTTAGCGTATCAAGTTGTTGCTTGTGATGTGGCTTTGCTTCACTTATCCAATATGTGTCCATATGTCTCACATTTTCTAAAGCAGCAATACTGTTTTTCACGGTCTTACGGTTACCATGAGATTCCTGCTTTTTTAAGGAAAAAAAAACATTAATGCACATCAGTAACTTTTGTTAATGTATGTCCCTGTAAGAAAACATTGTAAATAATTGAAAATCCAGCGACTGCAATAATCAAACCCTTGGGAACAACTGTGGTCTGAACCAAAGTTCACAGGACTGTGCTCTCTTGATTCTTCTCAAGCGGTGGACTACTACATTACATTACTCCGATTGCTTGCTGCCGAACCACATCATATCTCATTACTAGGCCCACATGGAATCTGGGCATGACTTTATTTCACTTATTCTATAGTTCACGTTAAACTTCTTTGGAACATTGTTTTTTATTTATCATCCTTATTTAAATGATTTAAATTAGTCTATAAAATATATATTTCTGTATTTCTCTGATAACGATCATGCTCTTGATCTTATTGTAAAAAAATTTTGTGTTACACTAGGAACTTATTTTTTTTGCACAAATACTAGGGGGTGAAATAGTTCAATAGAATTCTTTTGATCTTTTACTACTAAACCGTACTTGATGTATTATCTTCTTTTATTTTGCTTTTTAAATGGTCTCTGTCTTTTATATATATATATATATATATATATATATATATATATATATATATATATATATATATATATATATATAATTTTTTTTTTTTTTTTATAACCACGTGAAGTGTGTTATATTATTTCCCCCAATTCTGTTCATTGTTTGGTCTGCTTTCTGTGGTTTGGAACAGAGATTTGGATTAGTGTTTTTTTTTTCATTACCCAGAGAACAACACCAGAATTGAATTAATTGGGCTTGGAAAGGCACAGTCCTCTGCGTGTGATCAGGATCCTTCAATTCTCTCTCACAGTCAGTCAATACTGCTTATATAGGTCATTGTGTTCACAGAGTGCTGTTTAAAGCCATTGAGGTGCCCTCTACAGATAACACAGCGTTTAAGTCAGGCCTCCAAATGTGTGTTTACCCTGTAAACGGCAGGGCTTTCTCACCGAGAGACGGCCTGTTTGTGTTCAGGTCCACTGAGCAAAGTACAGCTGATGACATGGATTCACTCAGGATGTGTGATTGTGTGCAGAGCCTGCAGTTCCTAGTTCCCGTTTGAGTGCCTTTATAGTGATGGCATGCTATTTTGGTCAGCCGTGAGTCAGTGGATCCACAGAATTGGAACATTTGTTTTTACGTCCAGGGATAATTAAAGCTCATTCTAGGAAAAAAAAGTGCTGTTTATTATAGAAATAGTTCATCAATAATGAGAATTCTGCTATCATTTACTCACCCTCCTCTTGTTGCAAGCTTATTTGAGTTTCTTTCTTCTTTCTTTCTTGACTACTTGTTCAAGCCCACTGATTTCCATAGCTTTTTACTATTATGAAAGTCATTGAAAACTATCGACATTCTTTTACCGATATTCTCTAAAGGTGCCGTATATTAAAAATCAGGGTATACCAAGGCATAGTAGAATAATAAAAGATCAGTGAATGGAAATGGCAATACTGTGAGCCTCTGTTTCCTCGTTCTCATGTAAATTCCTTAAGTGTAATACCCTGGTGGACAACAGGCCAATCAGAAGACAAAACAAACTGTGACAAGACTCACGGGCCATGCCCTATGCATTTGCATGTATACCAAATTTGGGTGGTTCATTCGGACCTGATGAGCAGCCATGTCATCAAGCACTGAGATCATAAAAAAGCTTTGAGATCAAAAAAATTAATAAGCTTGCCTCATGCTGCACTTGATAAGCAACATTTTCTAGTGATACAACAATGATAATTTTCCTCCCCTAGTTATTTTTAAGTGTACATTTCACTTTCTATGTATGTATGACTTTTATTTTGAAAACGTGAGCACCAATTTTCTTACTGTGCGATACTGGGCAACGACAGCATGAGGCACGTTCAAACTGGCCTCAGGTCGCAAAATGCAAGATTTACAGATTATACATGTATTCATTTCCACTCTGAGAAGGTGGTTTAAGGTATCTTTAGTTACGTCTTTTGTTAATTTTTTGTGTTTATTGTGAAATTTGATGCGTATGTTTCAGCAAACATGTGTAGGCTGCTGAATCATGTCAAATAACTCAACTGTCATCTGTTTATGCAGGCATAATATTAATTCCTAACTGTGTTTTCTTTGACTATAGCTTCAAAATACAAAACTATACCTCTCTACTCTTTTTTTTATTAAGTTTGATTATAATTTAGCCTTCATCCACGACAGATCTGGTTAGCAAAATGGGTTAACATTACTCTGATTGGGTTTATATTTGTCCGTATTCAGCGTACATCATGCTGTGTGTGTGTCTTCTGTAATGCTGGGTTTACACTAGACACGGAAGAAGCATCAAGCGCGAGTAATTTACATATCAAGTCAATGCAAAGATGCGAATAGACATCCTGCGGTGCGATACGTGGGAATGAGGCGGCGCGAATTGCGTGAATGAAGCGGCACGAGTTGAGCGTTTTGCTCAATTGACGCACGTAACTTGTGTTTCGCGCAAATCACTTGAGTTCGAAAATCTGAACTTCTGCAGACATTTGCAATGCCTTAACCAATCAGGAGCTTGCTCTTGTAGGGGAATGATTATAACGTAGCGCCTTTTGTTGGTGTCCCGGGAGAAAATCCCCTTGCCAACACCAAGAGCAGTTCATCAAACTGGGCTCGGCTCAGTAGGAAGCACTGCTGAAAGCTTCCATTATCCAGGTTAAGTTACTGGAGGAGCTCATGAGCTCACAGAGCAGGGTGCACCTCTGAAAGGATCTAGTGCTAGATATTTTCTCAATAAAATCCATGTTAGCCATTTAGCAATGAAGTCACCGGGCAGACAGAAACCCTGCCTATCACACGAAACCGCATCTGTTGTAAAGTGAATTTGATGCACGAATGAAGAGAGTAAACTCAATGTTCACGCATTTATTTATGCATGAATAGCGTCATTTATCCGTGCTTGCTGCATCTGGTGTGAACACAGCTCATTAATATTAACGACATGAGCCATATATGGTCAATCATGGACCTTCTGATTCGACGGGTATTTTATGTAGTAATAAATGATCTTAGAAAACCGTTTCTGGAGATTTTTGGATTTTACTGAAGTTGTAGATATCAGAGAACAATTAAACTTATTAACAAATAAAGTATATGGCACCTTTAAAATGTTCATTTGTCTTCAGCAACTCATACAGGCAGCAATTCAACAGGGAAGTGAATGTGGTGTGAAGGCCAAGTATTTTGACCCATACTCTTTGAGTTTGACCCATCCATAGTGCACATAGTTAATTGTCAGCCAAATTTTATAATCGTGAACTATTAATTGTACTTTAGTTGTATTGTACTTCTGTTTATAGTAATATCAATTTAATGCTATCATTTTATTGTCCCATCGTTTTTTTATTTTACTATTGACATACAAGTGCATTGAACTGTCACTTTTTATACTGTCGTTCTGCAGTTCAATACATAGTACAATGTATGGTACATTTAAACATTGTATTGTGCATGTCTTATTTTTAATCTATTGCATGTTATATTGTTCTGTCTATACTACTGTTAACCTTCTATTACTTTCATTTGGTATACTGTTTTGTCAATTGTTGTACCTTTCATGCTATTCTATGTATATATTAAATTACATAGCAATAGTACTGACATGATATGTTGATAATATGTTTGTTTATTTTTAGTTTTGATATATGTTATGCTTTATCAATGCCACATTGTATGTACTATCTTCTGAAATGCATCCAAAAAAGTTTTTAAACAAGCTCTATTTTCTGTCTTTTTTATTCTATGTGCACTCTCTCTCTCTCTCTGGATCTCATCTTGCAGCAGGGGTCAGCCAAAGGTATGCTTTCTTTTCTTTCTGATATGAACATGCTTGCTTCATAAAAAAAAGAGAGTTTGACATGAATAGGACTAACATAAACACAAAGTAACCTTATTTATCTCACATTCTCTCTCCTTTCTCCAGACCTTCGCCTATGACTACTGTTTTTGGTCGATGGATGAGTCAGAGACAGAGAAGTTTGCAGGTCAGTTTCTGGAAGCGCTACTTTATGCAGCCAGATTGTTTATGTCCTGGTTCAGTACCAAGTATTTCATCTGTATCTTCTTGTTTTGATTTGTTAGTTCATTCCCTGGTGCTGGTGGTGCTAGTAAAGATAAGGTTATGTTTACACATCAAGTTTGCCTGTACTGTGTGTCACCTTAAGGTTGACGGTAAAATTAGAGTCAAAGTCATAGTGCTCGTTCTGCAGGACGAATTTAATTTAAATTAATTTTTAGACAAATAATGCAATTTTTTTAGGGACATTATTTTCACGAAAAAAAAATCTTTCAAGTTTCAGTAGTGCATTCATAGATTTTATTTTTGAGGATTTTTTTTCCTTTTTGAAAAAGAGTTTTCATTGGTCAGGATAACTAGGATAAAGGATTTTAAATAGCAAGTAAAGGCACATCAGGGAAATTTGTGTTTATAAGTGGTCTATGTATAGGAAATAATTGTAGAAAAATAAAATGTTTTTTATATTATTGAAGAAGTGTGTAACACCTTAAAATAATGGTGCTTAAGTTGATGTTAAAAGTATTTACTAACATAAACAAATCATTAGCTGTACGTTGATCATGGTTTTTGTTTAACTTTGTTACGTTAGATAATATTGTTTATGTTGTATAAGGTTAGTTCGTGTTAACTCACTGCGCATTAACTAATTTTCACTAGCACAATTTTAGATTTTAATAATGCATCAGTTAATGTTGAACTTTGGTTAATAAATGTTAGTAAATACATTAACATGAACTAATGGACCATTATTCCAAAGTGTTACCGAAGTTTGAGATGCTACATAAGGTGGAAGTAATGCGTGTTTAGAAGTGTTATAACGCATGAATGTATTCTTTTTATTTAAATTTGATTTATGTTTATGGGTTTTTGTTTATGTTGTGTTATTTTATTTATGTTTTTTTTTTTTGTGTGAACCCCAGGAAGACTAGCAGTGCCTTTGGTCATAGCTAATAGGGATCTAAATAAATACAAATTATTCAAATTATTTTGAAAAGCATTATTATTATTATTATTATTATTATTATTATTATTATTATTATTTTAGCTTTTTATTAACAAAGCCTTGGATGGTTCTACTGTTTTCCCCAGTTTCTCTCCTTTACATAATGAATGTGAAGACACGGTCAAGCTTACTTTTAGTGCCATAACCTTAGTTTAGATTAATTGTCACTTTAGATTGACACATTGAAATGCTCCTCACAGGTTTTCTGTCAGATTTACCCCTCAAGACTAAAATCCTAATTGTCATTCAATCATATTTTCCAGGTCAAGATGTAGTGTTTCAGTGCCTTGGGGAGAGTCTTTTGCACAATGCCTTTCAGGGTTACAACGCCTGTATTTTTGCATATGGGCAGACTGGTGAGTAATGCTTTGTACACGTGACCTTTCAGTGTTTTTTCTTTTTAGCCAATCATATTTTTAACACGCTAGAATCCTAACCATGCCTAATTATTTTTAGAAATAATTATTTATATTAAGCAACACAAGAACGTGTATTTTCCTCCAGGATCGGGAAAGTCGTACACCATGATGGGTTCGGTTGACCAGCCCGGCTTGATCCCCAGACTGTGTAGTTCCCTGTTTGAAAGGACTGTACTACACCAGCGAGAGGAAGAAAGCTTCACAGTGGAAGTCTCTTATATGGAAATCTACAATGAGAAAGTCCGGGACCTGCTTGACCCCAAAGGGTGAAGCCTATTGTGTCATACGTTTAATCTCGGAGCCGTACCCTGCTGTAGACGTCCGTCTTACACAATATCTGTTTGCTTTTTTCCCACAGGAGTCGACAGGCCTTGAGAGTGAGAGAACATAAAGTTTTGGGGCCTTATGTGGATGGTCTGTCCAGGCTTGCGGTAGAAAGTTACAAGGTAACATAATAGGAGGAAAATAGCTTTAATGGTGGAATGACATGCACACACTTCGCATAATCACTGACCTCTTACCTCTTTTACAATATATTCAGTCATTCAGTTGGTCATGTGGCTTATTTATCCTCTCATTGGGCCTGTAGTTGATGCTAAGTAAATCCTACTTGAGGAATGTTAGTAGTCCGCTCACAAGACGGCATGTCACTGTTGAAGTTTTAGGTATTAGGGGACTGTAAATCATTATAGATCAGGGGACGGGAACCATTATTTAGCAAAGAGCCATTTCTGATAGTTTTTTTGTTTTTTTTGGCAATACATTTTTTTATGTGTGTGCGTGTTTATATATATTTTAATCTGTATATCTTCAACTGTAACTTTTACAGTTGAAGTCAGAATTATTAGCCCCCCTAGATTATTAGCCCCCTGTTTGTTTGTTTGTTTATTTTTTTCCAATTTCTGTTTAACGGAGAGAAGAATTTTTCAACACATTTCTAAACATAAAAGTTTTAATAACTCATTTCTAATAACTGATTTATTTCATCTTTGCCATGATGACAGTAAATAATATTTGACTAGATATTTTTCAACACAGTTCTATAGAGCTTAAAGTGACATTTAAAGGTGTAACTAGGTTAATTAGGTTCACTAGGCAGGATAGGGCAGTAAGGCAAGGTTATATAAAAATATAGCTTAAAGGGGCTAATAATTATGACCTTAAAATCGAACATTAAAATTAAAAACTGCTTTTATTCTAGCCGAAATAAAAAAATAAGACTTTCTCCGGAAGAAAAAATATTATTAGACATACCATGAAAATTTCCTTGCTCCGTTAAACATCATTTGGGAGACATCTAAAAAAGAAAAAAAAAAATTAAAGGGGGGGCTAATTCTTCTGACTTTAACTGTATATACTTATACACTATTAACTATAAATAATACTGGTTTAAACAAAACAAAAACAAACAAATATGAAGCATCACATGTTGAGCAAGTCTATGAATGAAAAGCAGCAGTCCTTTTTTCTAAAAAGAAGCACAATTTAATATGAAGAAACATTTTACTTGTTAAAAAACACTGTTACTTCAAATAATTCAAAATAAAGTATTGTTGTAAAAAAATAAATGAATGAAAAGTGATTCCAGTCCAGGAGACTTCAAAACAAGCAGAATAATTTATTGAGACTTGTTGGTTAGTCTGCAGTCATACAGCGTTTTTAAGAAGTCCATGAGTCTGTAAGAACTTATAGGAGTCACTTAAAAGGTCTACAGTCTGCAAGTTCTATCACAAGTGAGATTTGAGACAAAGCTGTGCGGTCTATAATGTGCTCTTAGGAGGAGGGGAGTGGCTATGTGGAGATGGGTAAACAAAGTATGCAAATGAAGTAGGTAGGTAGGTGAATAAAATTGCCAAGCCACTGACCACACAAGTTTATCAACAAAGGGGTTTATTTGGCCTGAAAGTGTCACCTGAAGACATAGGCAGAGTCGTAATAACCCTGCCTATAGTATTTTGCATCACTCTGGCTCAGCCAGTAGTCAGGAAGGTTTAATGTCCCTCATGGCTGGGTTGTTACGGTTTCACATGAAATTATAGAATTAAAAACTAAAGACTATACATTCTTCAGTTATATGAATTTTGAAAATGCACATAAAACCATAAGCGCATAAATATAAACATTTTATTTGATTAAAAAAGATGTGCATAAACTAAGATGGAAACACTTTTACCAAACAAATTCCAGTATGTGCATTACAAAAGGTCATGTGATGTTGTTGTAAGAGATAATGTGATAACAAAATTGTGTGAATAGACAAACCAGCGGGTTGAGCACATTGTAAAACAATGTTGTTTTGGTCATTCTAAAATGCCTTAACTTGTTTAATATTAGAGTTATTAAGGTCATTATTAATGACCTCCAGAATCAAGAGCGTCTGTGCTCCGCGTCTCACCCTTTTATAACGCCACTACATGTTCATTGCGTGTCAGGATTGCCTTCCAAGGCACAAGTCATCTATAAAATGAAGAAAAGATTCACACAGCTTCTCCTACCGCAGCAAATTTTGTTTTTAACCTTTGTTAATATTTGGCGCCAGTTAATCGGGAAGTGGCAATTTTTGTTCTCTTTGACTCTTTGGATTTAAATGCTGCTTTATTCGCTCGACTTTTATTCAATATTCTTGTTTTGTGCATAAAGTTAATTTGCATTTTTGGATGGAAACATAGCTATTGTGACTAGTTTTAAAGAACAAAAATCCTATTTTAGTATTATTTATAAAATAAAGGGCAAACAACGTATGTTTCTGTGGTAATCCTGTGCATATGAATGCCGGTTATTTGCTGTTTTATTGGAGTTGCGATTCAAGTTAATCTACAGCGCCACACACATGCATTGGTTGAGAAATCTTTTTATTGTAAGTTTTGAGTTTTTATTCATCTTGCTGTAATTAATAATACAATTCAATATTTTAAAATATTATTGAAGGGAGACAGCTGGAGAGCCACATATTTTTGGTCAAAGAGCCACATGTGGCTCACGAGCCATATGTTCCCTACCACTGTTTAAATTCTGCCCAGATTCTGCAAAAAGCAGAATGGGGAAATATGGAAATTGTTTTTTGCCTTATGTATAATAGGTATTATATTTAAGCATTAAAATACCAATATATATTGGATTTAAGTTATAAAATATTTTGGGTTAATCTGTTCATCTAAAATTAAATCCTTTTTATGGAACTCCAAAGTGGTGTAATTTTTATTACCATTAATAGTTTTGATTAGTTTAAATAATTAATTAATGTTTTGGTAATTTTATTTTTTCTATTATACTTTTATCGTAGCGATTGTTTTTTTTTTTTTTTTCTTTTAAATAACAGGTAAATTTTTGTAATTATATATAATACAGAAACATTTACATCTATCTGAAATAAGTTTAAAAGGTAAAACATTTTGTTTTATTTTAGCTGGAAAAAATAAAAATAAATCTTTTTATGCTTTTAAAGGTCTCTCGAAGTGCTTTGAAATGTGCATTTTTTTATTCAACGTTTGACGTAATCTTAATTGAAACATGAAGATGGGTGGATACTAGAGAAGATTTGATTGGTCATGATGTGATGAGAAACTAAAGTATGAGGTGACGTGAATAAAACTGTTAATCCATTTATGCAGAAGTGACAAACTTAAGGCTTTACATGTTTATATCAGTATTATTTCTTCTAAACGGGAATTTTGTCACTGTTTTGGTGCTTACTAACTGATAGATAGCCTAAAACCTAACAATACTAACTTCTAAAAAACTTTATCTTAGTTTTATGAGACATTTAAATTGTATTTTTAATTATCCATAATAACACTATTCTACATTCAAAAGATGCACAATAAGTCCTGTTTCAGTTCAAAATCTAAAAGCTGTTTCTTTGCAGTAACCATAATTCATTTATTTTCCCTGCCTCATTTTTAGAGAACTTTTTGTTTTCTTTTTTATTTACAAAATATAAATGTGCATACGTGTTCTGTTGTTCTGACCTTTTAAAGCATATTTGAGATTCTAATCATATCCCTTTCTCCAACCCACAGGACATCGAGTCCTTGATGTCTGAGGGGAATAAATCCCGCACTGTGGCGGCCACCAATATGAATGAGGAGAGCAGTCGTTCACATGCGGTTTTCAATATCATCCTCACACACACTCTGAAGGACCTGCAGTCAGGGGTAAGGACACACTTACACACACTGTTCTGAAGCCCTCAGCTGATTTTCATAGATTAAGATTTAGATGCGAGATAGGACTAGTGTAAAATCACTTAAATGGGTCAGACACTACACATTTGAAGCATGACGTCTTTTCAAAGTTCACTTTTAATGTTACTTAAAGTTCTGTCACCATAAAAAAGTCATGGCCATTTTTCCATTTCGATTTTACTACTTTACATTCTCTATGTAAATCATCTCCTTTATAAATGGCAAGTCTTTGCACGGTCGAGGCTAGGTCAAATTTCTAAATCTTGAACAAATAACATGCAAACTTCGCTGGTTATATGTTAATATGCTTATAATTTGGCTACCGTGAACGCTGATTTACTTTTTCATACTAATTTTAGCTATTATAAAAAGTCTTGGAGGACTGTACATGATAGAATATTTGGAAAACTGTGTTTTCCCTGATGCATTATGCTTTAAAGGGATAGTCCACTCAAAATGAAAATAAACTAACAATTTAAACCCTTTTGTGGTTTAAAACCTTCAAGTTTCTTTTTTCTATTGAACACAAAAGAAGATATTTTGAAGAACGCTGAAAATCTGTAACAAATGACTTCCATACAGTGCATCCATGGGATCTTCATTCTTTCTTTTTGGCTTAGTCCCTTTATTAATCAGGGGTCGCCACAGCGGATTGAACCGCCAACTTATCCAGCCTTTGTTTTGCGTAGCGGATGCCCTTCCAGCCACAACCCAACACTGGGAAACAGCCATGCAGGCTTACATTGACACACATATAATACTGCCAATTTAGCTTATTCAGTTCACCATGTCTTTGGGCTGTGGGGGAAACCAGAGCACCCGGAGGAAACCCACGCGAACACGGGTAGAACATGCAAACTCCACACAGAAATGCCAACTGACTTAACCGGAACTCGAACCAGCGACCTTCTTGCTGTGAGGAAACAGCGCTACCCACCGCGCCACTGTGCTGCCCTCTTCTGCTGCGTCTTGCCCTCTTCTGCCCAGGATCTTAAAAAGTCTTACATTAAAAAAAAGTAAGCCATTAAAGTCTTAAATAAGTAACTTGAATATAGTCTTGCAGTTCTAGAAACATGTTCAATTCTTCTATTTCCAACACCCTACGATTTACCAACAATCCATTTAAAAAAAAAATCGTTCTTTTTTTTATTCTGACTCTTTAAAAACAGTCTTTATCTCTATTTACCAATATGCTTTTATCATATTCCTTACAATAATATTATTTGTTTAAAAGTTCTTCATATATGTATAAACAATATATGGTCACGACACTGACCTGGACAGACTGTATAGATCACAGTTGTCAAATTCAGTTCCTAGAGGGCCGCAGCTCTTCACAGTTTATTTTCAATCCTAATTAAACAAACCTGATTAAACTAATAGAGTCCTTCAGATGTGTTTGAAACCTACAGATTAATATGTTGAAGGCTTGGAACTAAAATGTGCAGAGCTGCGGCTGTCCAGGAACTGGATTTGACACCTGTGGTTAAAATTAATATAGTTTTTTATTATAATTTTTCATGCGTAATGGCCTTAAAAAGGTCTTTAAAAGTCTTAAATTAAACTTGGTGACACCTGCAAAAACCCTGTCTATAGTAGGAAAAAAACGGCTACAATGGAAGCCAACGATTACAGTTTTTCAACATTCTTCAAAAGTTTTCCCTGATGCATTATGCTTTAAAGGGATAGTTCACTCAAAAATGAAAATAAACTAAAAATTTACTCACTCTTGTGTGCTTTAAAACTTTCAAGTTTCTTTCTTCTGTTGAACACAACAGAATGGAAGCCAACGGTTACAGTTTTTCAACTTTCTTCAAAATATCTTCCTATTTGAAAAAGATTAAGAAACTAAAACAGGAACATTAAAGGGTCTGAATGTTCAGTTTTGGGTTAACTACCCCTTTAAATGTTTAACGTTTAATTTGGGGATAGTCTTGCTTCTGTTTGCTGATAAAACTCAACTCTTGTAATGTCCTCAGGAAATAAAGCCAAGCACTGCAGGATTTAAAGGTCGAGAGATGAGTCATTGTGTCCAGCCCTGATGATCTCATAGATGCACGTGTCTGAGTGCTTTTTATCAGCTGATGCGGACCTGTGCTGGCATAATACAGCGATTAGTCTCAAATGTTCCTCTTAGCATTTTACACCACCCTTGCTTTTGATCTTTACACTTAGCATTATTATAGGTTACTGCATAATTGGTTTCATGCATGCAACTACCTAGATCTTAGCAGCTGAAAATGTCAAAGAATGTTTGGAAATAGTCAATTAAATAAAATGTGCAATTAAGTGCAGAAACCCTCCCTTATCTGCTTTATCGTGAGCTCATGCAAAAGGCAGGAAAATTGATGAATAAATGATAGAGTGTCCGGGTTTAGATGTCAGCTGATCTCCTCCGGCGCTGGCCTGGTGTCACTGTGCTTTTCTTTTGTGCCGTATGTCACGATCACCTGACTCTACTCGTGTCCAGTCCCTTATCTATTATTCATCAGGGTCTGGATTGTGCTGGTCGCTCAACAGGTTCAAGACTTGCAGCAGAGATCTTAACTTAGCATGTTAGCACTATGTAAGTAAGTCAAATGAATTTATGTAGCATCTTTCATAGACAAGAAGTCACAAAGTGTTTTGCAGTAAAATAAAACATACAGTTGAATTCAGAATTATTAGATTATTAGCCTACCTGCTATTTTTCCAAATTTCTGTGCAAGAGAAAGATTTTTCAACACATTTCTAAACATAATAGTTTAATTAGCTAATTTCTAATAACAGATTTCTTTTATCTTTGCCATGATTATAGTACATGATATTTTACTTGATATTTTTCAAAATACTAGTATTCAGCTTGGAGTGCAATTTAAAAGCTTAATAAGGTTAATCAGGCAAGTCATTTGCTACATCTCCATCCACCTATTTTCATGTGTATTTTGGATATGTGCATAAAACATTGATGGAAAACCAAGATGCACATCAATTTTGAAAATGCACATGAAAAACGTATGTGCACAACTGAGTAGGATTAACTTTTTATTCGATAAGATGTGCATAAACTATGATGGAAACACTTTTACTGAGCAAATTCCAGTATGTGCATTAAAAAAGGTCATGTGATTTTGTTATAAGAGATCATGTGATGATAAAAGTGTGTGTGAATGGATAAACCAGCAAGCTGAGCAAACTGAAATGACATCTGAAATGTTTTGGTCATTCTAAAATGCCCTAATGTTATTTTATTATTAATTACCTCCAGAACTGTCAAGAGTGTCTGTGTTCCGTGTCTCACGCCTTCAAACGTAACCACGGGTTCATTGCATTTCCTCATTTGTCTTCTGAGCAATAGTATCTGGATGCAGCCTCTATGATGCAAGCTGAGATTGCATCACTTAGCGATGCAATGTCAGACACAATGCACTCAATGGAGCTAGTGACGTCACTGTGACGGGTAGGGTTAGGGGTGGGTTTAAGTGAGCACATTAAAAAGCATTGGATGCAGCTCAGATTGCACTGCATCAAGTCTGCAGCCAGACCGCTCTCCTTCTGAGGCGCAAGTCATTTATTAAATAAAAAAAGATTCATGCAGCTTCTCCTACCTTAATAAATTGAAATTTTTACTGTTGATATTTGGCGGCAGTCAATCAGGAGTTGAGGACTTTGTTAGTATTGACTCGTTGGATGTAAACTGCTTTATTAGCATGTCTTTTATGCAATATTCCAGTTTTGCCCATAAATTCAGTTCGCATCACTGTATGGAACCATAGCTAGTGTATAAAAGTGGTTTGTTCTGTAGAAAATCTAACATATATATCGAAATATTACTAAAGTGGGCTTATAATTTTGACCATAAAATGTTTATTTTTATTTAAATAAATAAGACTATCTCTAGTAGAAAAAATATTATAGTAAATACTTACTTAATTCAGTAATTTTAACAAATGTAGGCCTAATCAGGTTTAAATCCAAGTAAAAGTACAATAAAAGTTTACTTTGCCCATTGTATAGTTAATCAAAAGATGTCTCTAAATGTTAAAGAGTTCTCAATGCTAGAAGGAGAGAGCTCCAGAGACTGTAGACTGCAGTTCAGTTGTCTTGGTTCTTTTGGTCAATACAAACAAAGAAAATTTGACGTTTAGTCCTGGTTCAATTAGCGTTTGTTAGAGTTTTTTTATTTTTTATTTTTTATTTAAAGGGACGGTTTAAATCAAAATTTACAGTTGTCATAATTTACTCAATCGTCACTTGTTCCAAACCTGTTTGACTTCCTTTCTTTTGTTGAACTCAAAAAGATAATATTTTGAAGAAAGCTGTAAAAAAACACAGTTGTTTTTTAAAATGTATATATTTTTAAATGTTCAACAGAATAAAGAAGCTCATAAAGATTTGGGATCAATTTAGGGAGAAGTAAATAGTGACGATTTTTATTTTTGGGTGAACTATCTCTTTAAAGATGAAAACAACAACAACAAAAAGGCGTCTATGAATGTACTTGTTTTGTATATGTACATTTGTTGTTATTTTTATCATTTGAGAACTCATGAACAGCTTATACAATATCAAAGAGTCAAAACAGCTTCAGGAATTATAAAAGCACATAGACATTGATCTGCTGCAGCAAAACGTGTTTTTGATGACCGCTCTGACTATGACAATAAAAGTCAGGTTTTCATTGAATTCAATTCAGTTCAAGTTTATTTGAACATTATTGAACATTTTATCAATTATTATTGTTCCTATGCAGCTTTGCAAAAGGCGTGTTTTTTTGCATTACAATCAGAAAAAAAGGAAGGTGTGAGTAGGGTGGACAGTACAGCTGTCAAGAATATTTATATAAATTCATTCATTCATTCTTTCATTCATTTTTTTTTTCTTTTCGGCTTAGTCCCTTTATTAATCTGGGGTCGCCACAGAGGAATGAACCACCAACTTATCAAGCATATGTTTTACCCAGCGGATGCCCTTCCAGTTGCAACCCATCACTCCTTCACACACACACTCATACACTAGGGACAATTTAGCCTACCCAATTCACCTGTACCACACGTTTTTGGATTTGTGGGGGAAACCGAAGCACCCAGAGGAAGCCCATGCAAACATGGGGAGAACATGCAAACTCCACACAAAAATGCCAACTAAGCCAGCCGGGGCTTGAACCAGCAACCTTCTTGTTCTGAGGCGATTGTGCTACCCATTGCGCCATTGTGCTGCCCATTTATATAAATATATATCAATATAATGTACTTTTGAAAAAGCTGATATCTATCCTATTCTTTATTCTATTTATTTTTTTAAATATTTATTTTAGTTACCTTATTGAGACTTTGTAAAATTGATATTGATTGTTTATTAAAAAAAGTTTCTGGTTAATACAGAGAGGAAAGAGTGTTTCCCACTATTAAGTCTTAAAAAAATACTTAAATAGTTTTTCCATGGGAGCAAGATGTCTTAATATCATATGATCATGGCATTGCTTTTTGTGAGAAGTTGTTTCCTTATTCATCTCTTTCATTATAAAGTGATGCGAATGTGTAATTTCTGTGCTTCAAGCTCAGAAAGCCTGTTGAAACTTGCGCTAAATTCACACAGGGTGTCGGCGATCATCGTGAGGCACCGCAGCACAAAACAGCTTAATTTAAGATGCTATTTAGTGTGATTATTTCTGGGTGTAATGCTATTATATTAAAAAATGTCTTACACTCATAAAAACCTGCACTAATCCTGACTCACCTGTGTGTAGCAAGCTGTTAATTGTGCAAAGTTTTAGACTTTACATCTACTTATGTTGTTTTTAGTTGATTTAGACCACTCACTCAAATTTAACTCAATAACAAAGCATTCTCTCAAGGGTTTGTTTCAATTAAACCATAAGTGTAAACACACGGTAAAACAGAGCAATGTAGAAGTTTTAGCTTGTTCTTCATGCTCACACATCAGGCCAAGCCCTTATGTATGAAGTGTTTGTCAGCTCATCCTTCTTTAAGGTTGTGTGTGATTGTGTTTTTCCAGCATAGTCATCAGCGCTGTGCTTTTGCATGCTGTGGTTTCCCATGCAAACAGCTCTGTGAGGATATGAGACTGCTGGAGAGGCAGGAAGGGCAATGCATTACCTCTGATTTCCATATTCTTTTGTATTCAAATCTATTTTTACCACATGATGGAAAATGGCTTGAGATTTTAACATGGTCCATGCATGACGATATCAACTTGATTCTGCTCAACACTAATGTTTTCTTTCAGCGTTTGCTTTGCAATTACAAAAATATTCTTAGAGGTTAATAATGTGTATTTGCGAGAATGATTTGAGCAGTTTGCAGACTGTTGCTATGGGGTTCTGAGGATGATAAGCCATGCATCTGGTGTGCGACTGAGGGAACACTTACACTATGCTATCGGAACCGTGCCCAGCCCTGTGTCCCGATTTGTTTGAGAAGTGTGAATGCTCTGAATCAGGCTCAGGTGTGGCTTCCGGTTGGAAGAGATGTTCCAGAGCGCGGTTTACTTGGGTTCAGCTTGTAGTGTGTGCAAAGTGCGCCTAAGCCTGAAACCGAAGACAAGACGTGACTTTTAAAGGACTGTTTCATATGGACTTATTTATCATTCTTATTGTTTAATGAACTCAAACTGTCGTAGATTAAAGACGCAAACCCCTCACTGCACGACCGCTACACTTTCAGCAAACCTTGTAGTTCCTGTAGCACGAGGACTTTATGATTGTTTATGAGCATCAAAGGTGGCTGGTTTGTTTGGCGAAACTGCGTGTCACTGCATCTCAAACGACTAAAACGATATAAAGAAATGTCCTTTGTGCTGAGCGAGAGTGTATCTTAAACTGAATAGCACATCCTCGATGACGTAAGTGTGCTCAGGCCCGAACGCGATGTGAGTGCGGGCTGTCAGGGAAGACTGGAGGGTGTACAAGCATGCTTCGGCCCGGTTCAAGGCAATTGTACAGTACATAGTGTGAGTATGCCCTGACTTTAGGCCCTGTTTACACCTAATACGGTTTAGTTTCAAACACATACATTTTGCTACGGTTATTTCTTCTGTCCACACTACCCCGGAGCTTCGAGTGCTGAAAATGGAGCATTTTGAAAATGCTGAAGAGGCTGTTTTCATTTTAAAACACTGCTGCTCCGTGTTAGTGTGGATATGGGGTAAAACAGAGACATTTGAAAACGGAGGCATGGCTGCAGACATTCGCCTGATCTGATCTGATTGAGGCTTTTCACTCAATATTAAGTAGCCTACACAAAGTTCAGTCTTGCATCCTCTCCTTGTAAGTTTAGACTTTGGAAGTTTTATATGGAAAACAAACTCCAGAGGACACATTGGGTAAATCTTCAAAGGGAACAGTGTACTCTATAACCTCATTGGCATCACCCATCACTCTTAACAATAAAATGAAAACATGATTTAAGGAACTACCTATTTTCATTTTGATATTAACATCCTAATAGACACCAAAAATAATGAGGTGTTGTGTAGCTACATATTTATATGAGCGTCATCTTCACTTTATGCATATTAATAGACAAACAGAGCCTATAACATAACTACCTCCTTTCATTTTCAGTGAAAAATATGAAACATAACCTTCTCTTTTGCTGAATATCAGTTTTAATGGTCAATAATGATCATTATAAAAGTATAACCCATTAATTATAATTAAAGGCAAGCAATTAGTCAAATGTGCAGAATCGGTGTACGCGGTTACAAAAATTAATATATTAACTTATCTTACCAAAACACGTTACCTTAGAACAAGTAATAGATTCAAAAGTCCAAAGTGGGGGAATATGTCGTTAGATATAGACAAGATGAATTAAATATCACTTTTAACAAATATAGTGAGATTAAATCCAGCAGTAGATTCTTGATGAACAGTCTGACGTGCGCTGCTCTCACCTGGGGTTCTGTGCTTAAAGCACCCGCTAACTGCCTGGAGCTCAGACGTGCACATAAGCTGCATCGCATGCCAGAGTGTGTGCAGTCACGTTATTTGCATTTTAAGCGATGTAGTGTGGACGAGAGTTGTTCAGAAATGCTAGGTGAAATGTCAGTGTGGATCATTTTCATTCTAAAACGCTGATTTAAAGCTAAAGCGTATTAGTGTAAACGGTGCCTAACCGTACATTCACACCGAAAGCGGCGAGAGCCTCAAAGTTGCTGGAAGTCATTTTCAATGAGAGCTAGTGTTGCTAGGCGGCAAGGAACAGCATGGCATGTCTTCGCCGGTGTGGCCCTCGAGGAGAGTTGAAATCAAGTCAACTTTATGGTAATGAGCTATGACACAGTTCGGCGGCAAGCAATCAGAATGAAGAAGTCCACCGCTTGAGAGGAGTTCAGAAAACACTGACCTGTGAACTTTGGTTCCGACCACAGTTGTTCCCAAGTGTTTGATTATTCCGGTCGCCGGATTTCCAATATTTACAATGTTTTCTTACAGGAACATGCATTAAATAAGTTACTGGCAAGTTACTAATTTGCATTAATGTGACATATAATTATCTTTAAAAAAGCGGACTTATTGGATAATTAAGGGGGGTCAAAGCTACACCACAAGCAAATTGATCTTCCATTGTTAAATGAATTTGATAAGAAGTGCACAACATTTTTACGCTAGAAAGCATGTTTATGCAGGAATGTAACTGATATGCTGCAATCGCCCCTTCAAATACGAGATCAATGTAGTGATTTTTGATGCTCTCGCCGCCGGAGCTGAAGGCAGACAGGGTTGTCGCCAGGGCAGCCAGAGCGACTTTGGACGCTCTCACCGCTTTCGTTGTGAACGCACAGTAATTGGATAGCTATTGATTTATACAATGTAGATGATTCAGAGTACCCGGATTAGTCTGTGTTGTTAGTTTTAACAGTTGTTATCTGGGAATAACATACCTTGAAATGTCGTTACTGACCAATCAGAATCAAGTATTTCAGACAGCCATGTAATAATGTACATTTTAGCTTATTCTGCATAGTTGGCAAGGCATTTCTATACGGTTCCTATGATGTTCTACATTGTTGCCAGGGTGTTTACATACAGTTTTACATACAGTTTTTATGGTGATCCAAGGGATTAATGCATGTCAGGGCCTATAGATGTCAGTCACATGTAAGAGTTCTGTAAGGTACAGTAGCAATTACAGCCTGTTTATTGTAAAGGTCAGCAATAGTGTGAAAATGAGTCAAGAAGGATTGTATGTGGAAAATGTAATGCTAACAATGGAGTAAGCTTTTAAACAGTGAACGATTAACGAATGAACTCTATGGCTCTATATGATTCAGTATTCTCAGGCAATGTGCATGTGGAGCCTGCAGCACAAGGAGTCTCTTTGTTGTTTTAATGCACCGTAATCTCGGTCCAGGTCACCTCTCCCCTGCTTCTCTCCCGACTTCCCATATCTTCTCAGCTCCCGCTCGCATCCCTCTGCCTCTCCTCTCAATTAAAGCTCATCTGTGATGCTCAAACAGGGGGATTGTATACAGTAAGGCCTGATGCTGGGATATAATAAAGAACTCCACCCCACACACTGCTCCAGCGCTGTGCAATAGAGAGGAGAACAATGGACACTTGTCTACAGTCCACCATAGCCTCTCTTGCCTTTGTTCCTTCGTAATATAGGACTGCTCACCAGAATTTGTCCAGCCTGGTCATTCATACACAAATTTAACGTTTAAAGCCGTTTCCCTTGGTTTCAAAGGGAGCACCAGCACCGACAGGCTTGACAACCATGGAAATGTTCAGTAGTCTGGGATCATTTTGCTGTTTTTTTTTCCTTTAGTTATTAGTCCTACGTCTGTTTGTTTGGTTTTTTATTTCCAGGATAGCTTGGTTTTGTTCATGGAAATGTGTACGTAATGAAGGGCATGTGCTGCATTTTTGATTTTTAAGCAGTATGCTGGTGATAAAATTTAATGGTAGCATTTCTCATTTCTTTTTTTGTGCTCTCTTTTTACAGACAAGCGGGGAGAAGGTGAGTAAGCTAAGTTTGGTGGACCTGGCAGGAAGTGAAAGAGCTGCAAAGACGGGCGCTGCAGGCGAGCGGCTCAAAGAAGGCAGCAACATCAACAAGTATGTGCACTCTTGACTCATTATGCATGGAGCCTTTTTACGTCTTTTTTTGTTTTTGTTTTGATACTTTTATATGTAAACCTATTGAGGATTTTCCCTAAATCTGACGCCACATGTCAAGAACAAGTCTAGATCAAATTGCAGCCTAACAAAATAATAAAATGTATTTTACATAAAGAAAATCAAAGGCTTAAACTTCAAGCCAAAAAAGTAGACTTAAATCAGAAACTAATAATATTACATTTCTATTTTGCTGTTAGATTAATATTATTATACTGTGTGTTAATGTATTATGGTATTATACCCTACAGGGATTGCATTGTTTGCAGAATGAGGGTGTGCGTGTAATTTTTTATAATGTAACTAACAGTTTTCCAAATATAACACATTATTTCACACTTTCACATTTTTAAATATTATTTTATGTTTTCTAAATTTTATATTTTGTAAATGTTCAATTTTATTTTATATTATATAAATTTTCTATTTTATTTTATATTTTCTGAATTTAAAAATATTATTTTATATTTTCTACAATTTAAATATTATGTTATATTTTCTAAATTTTAAATATTGTTTTATATTTTTTACATTTTAAATACAATTTTATGTTTTCAACATTTTTATTTTCCAATTTTTAAATAATATTTTTCATTTTTCAAATTTTACATTTTATTTTTCATTTTTCAATTTTTAAATATTATTTAATATTTTCAAATTTTTAAATACTATTTAATAATTTCCAAATATTAAATTTTATTTTAGTATTATAAATTAAATGTAGAATATTTTTCTTATATTATATATGATTATATTAAGTTCATAATTATTTCTGTTATGTTCAGAGTAAAATAATTATTCATATTTAAAGTAAAATTATATATATATATATATATATATATATATATATATATATATATATATATATATATATATATATATATATAATTTTTTATTTTATTTTATTTTTTTAAAATAAATAAACATTTTTATATTTTTTTGGAAAAAAAATCTTTAACATTAGGGATAAAATGATGCAACTTGCTTAATTGTGTCTTTGAATGTCTGTCTCACTTTGGAATGTTTCCTATAGCTTGATTTAAGGTGTTTTCTTTTCTGTCTGATGAGTGCTTTACATTTTAACCAGGACATATCATGGAAAATAACTGCTTTGAAATATTTTGACTAGTATGTAGACATACTCTTTACCAAGCTCCTCTCTAATAGTGTGTCTGGACATTGTAGTCATCCAAAAATATATTTTAGGAACATCGATGCTCTTTTTTCTTTTAGTGTCTGAAAGAGGTGTTTTATACTGTGGAGAATCAGACTTTTAATATGGCTTCATCTAAGGGCACAGTTTGTTCTGAGAATGCTTTATAAATCTGGCAAAGGCTTTTGGCCCACCGGCGCATATTTCTGTGTGAAGAGTCTCTCTTTGCTTTTTTGCTTATTTTTTCCATCTCTATCTTTCCTCCTGCCACCGGACAGGTCTCTAACCACCCTGGGTTTGGTGATCTCAGCGCTGGCAGACCAGGGCGCTGGAAAAAACAAGAACAAGTTTGTGCCCTATAGAGATTCAGTGCTGACATGGCTGCTCAAGGTACCAACACTCATACCGTCCCGTAAACACTGGGACAGGGAATTTCCATAGTACTTTAAAATTTTTCCCAAATCACTACCAGACACACACACACCTTTGAATAATATACACTACCATTTGAAGTTTGGGATCAGGCCTTTTTTTTTTCGAAAATTGTCTCTACTCCTCATTAAGGCTGCATTAATTTGATTTTAAAAAAAAAAGTGAAATCTTATTTAAATTTAGAATAATATTTAAATTTTGACATGTTTCATAATCTAATTATTTGTTGTCATTCCAAGCATGAGTGAAAAGTTTTTGTTGTCATTTTATCCTTCTTAAATCAATAAAATATGCTGATTTGCTGTTTTATGTTACTATTTTTTTTTCTTGTCATAGTTTTATGGATGCTTAAAATTTTTTTTGTATTTTTTTTCTTTAGTTTTTTTAGTTAAGTCAAGTCAAACTTTATTTATAGAGCACTTTACAAACACAGAAGTGCTGTAGAGAAAAAATACAACATAATAAGCTTAATAGTATATAAAATACATTAAATTAAACATAAAATATAGCTAAACTACTTAAAAAGCATATGGAATAAAATAACCAGTTAGTAAAAAAAAGAGTTTTAAGAGCTGATTTAAATGAGAACACAGAAGAGGCCTGTCTTATGTGCAGCGGCAAATCATTCCAAAGTCTAGGACCTACCACAGTGAAAATACGATCCCCTCTAAGCTTATGCTTTGTTTTTGGTCCAATAAGTAGAAGCTAATCAGCTGATCCCAAAAGAACGTGTGTGCTTATAGGGGGGAATCAGGTGGGGAAAGACATTTAGAGATTTAAAAACAAATAAGAGAATCTTAAAGGGTATTCTAAAATGAACTGGCAACAAATGAAGCGAAGCTAACATAAGGGAGTTGTGGTCATACTTGCGAGTACCAGTTAACAGGCATGCTGCAGCATTTTGCACTTTGTGCATATGGCAATAGCTAACCTGTTACTTCCCACATACAGAGCACATTACAGTAATCTAACCTAGTGGTCACAAATGCATAGATGACTGTCTCAAACTGTTGTTTTGGAATATATTGCTTTATTTTTTGCTAGTTTTCTTAATTGAAAGAAGCTAGATTTAACTGCCGCTCTAATCTGATTGTCAAATTTCACTCCTAAATTTGTGATTTTTTTTTTTTTTTTTTTTTTTTTTTAGGAGGAAAGTATTAGTGTTTTGTTTGACCTAAAAAATTGCTTAAATGTTTTTACTTCTTGATGAATAAAAGTAAATATATGTTTTTGATTAGTAACATTTCACAGTTTCCATACAAAAATAAGCAGCCCAACATTTTTCAACTCTGATAATATTAAATGTTTTTTTTTTTTTTTGAAGCTTCACCTGACTCCGAAGACTCGAGTAATGATGTTGAAAACTGACTTTTAAAACACAGGATTTCATACAATATTAAATCACATTCATTAACATTTTCAACTGAGATAATATGCCACCATTTCACAGCATTTACTGCATTAATGATCAAATAAATGCAGCCTTGGTGAGAAGAATATGCTCTTTTCTGATCTTAAACACTTAAGCGGCAGTGTATGATCTCTGGAAAGTGATCTTTGCACAGATGTTTAAAGTCTGTCCTTCTGATGCCACTGCAGGACAGTCTGGGTGGAAACAGTCGTACGGCTATGGTTGCCACCGTGAGCCCAGCAGCAGATAATTACGATGAGACACTGTCAACATTACGCTATGCAGATCGAGCAAAGAGCATCGTCAACCACGCTGTGGTCAACGAAGACCCCAATGCCAGGATCATCCGGGAGCTCAGAGAAGAAGTGGAGAAATTGCGAGATCAGCTGACGCAGGCTGAGGTACACACTTGCCATTAAAGTGAATATCAGCTGCATTGTACAATGCATGTACAATGGCCAGTAGCATTGATATGAATTATGGATGACTTGCAATAAGATAATGTAAAACCAATTAGCTAGTGATCTTGATTTTCATGGTCGATTCTGTTTGCATTTTTATTTATGTATTACAAGCAAATTTGCTGCTTTAGATAGCAATTACCAGTTTATATATTTTTTCTCCTTCATAGTTTTAAACTAGAAATGTAAAATGAATGCACTGTAATCAGGCTGATAGTGATTAGATTTAAGAATATAAAATACAAATAGTAATGTGATATGAAATGAAATAGTAACATGATAAATAAAAATGCAGTTTCAATCTCTGCCTGAAGGTGGCACTAATATTACAGCAGGATCGATTGCATTTTCTTAGTTGTAAACAAAGCAGCTTTATTTATAGTTATATACATACTAAGCATTTTACAGAGATAGTCAAAGGGCTTACTCACACTATGCAATCCGCAGCCTGTGCTTCCCGGTTCGCTTGGCTCAAGCATGTGGATCAGTGGGCGCCTTTGCCCGGTTGAAAGAGGTGTGCCAAAGCGCAGTTCAGTTGGGCTTTGGTGCGGTACACTTGTAATGTGAGTGCAAAGCACGCCTGAGCTAGAAACTGAAGACGCAACATCACTTTTATGGAATGTTTCTTATGGATTTGTTAATTATTCTTACTTTTCAATTAATGCAAACTGTCATGGTTTATTAAAGATACAAACCCCACACTGCGCATCAGCTACACCTTCAGCAAACCTCCTAATACCTGCAGCACGAAGACTTTTAAGATCATTTATGAGCGTCAAAAGTGCTGAATCTGTTCAGCAAAGTATTTGACTGTGTGTCACTGCATCCCAAATCGATGTAACTAAAGCAATCTTCACTGTGCTGAGCGAGAGCACTTCTCTTCCTGTTAAAATGAATAGTCACATCATCAATGATGTGAGCGTGTTCCGGTTCGCAAGGCAGTCTGAGTGCAGGCTGTCGAGGGAGAGGGGAGGGGGGACGATCATGCTTCGGCACGGTTTAAGGCAACTGTAAATAGTGTGAGCATGCCCTAAGAAGATTTCTGTTTGTCAACATGACAAGTGAAAGCTACTTAGTTGTTGCACTCAATTTTTTGAATAATGATTTGCAGATCATCAGTAAAAGGGATTTTTACCTTTTAATTTGCATTTGCAAAAAGTCAAAATCATTGTGCTAAGAGCATGCAATGTTACTTTGCAGTCTATGAAGGCACCAGAGCTGAAAGAGAGACTGGAAGAATCTGAGAAGCTGATCCAAGAGATGACGGTCACCTGGGAAGAGAAACTTCGCAAAACTGAGGAAATTGCACAGGTAACCGCAACTGTAATTTTGACTGTTTGTTTTGTCTGGATTGTATTGTTTATGTCTGGTTACTCTGTAGTTCATGTGATATGAAACCTTTAGTCAAATGCACTTCTTTTTGCATTTTTTTTTCTGCACAGGAGAGACAGAAGCAGCTGGAGAGCCTTGGAATCTCTTTACAGTCCTCTGGTATTAAGGTTGGAGAAGATAAATGCTTCCTGGTCAACCTCAACGCTGACCCTGCCCTTAATGAACTGCTGGTTTATTATCTAAAGGTAATGGACAACCAGGACTACTTTTAAGATACTGCATGTTTAATAATGTTCACTTTTGACTTTGGCTTGAGCGCCAACTCAGCATCTTAAAATCATTTCTGAAGCATCATCTAACATTGAAAACTATAAATTTGAGGCTGCTGATAAAAAATCACAGGATTACATTGTAGAATGTGTTTAATTAGAAAATTGTTGTTTTAAACTTTAATCTTTTGCTAAATATTACTGTTATGTAATATGTTCCCTAAACTTTGAATGGAAAAAAGGTGGTAATAAGTTAAAAACATAGATAATAATAATGCTAATAATAATAATAATGCTAATAATAATAATAATAGTCAAACAATTCATCATTGTTAGTTATTTATTTTATTATTATTTTAACATATTTTGCCCTCTGATGAAAAGCATGTTGTGTTGTTATAATGTACATTTGGCCTTTAGGATGTGGTATACATTAAGTGTTTAGGGTTCTGGTGTGCAATAGCAGCAGTTAATGCAGAGATGTTTTTCAGGAACACACTAAGGTTGGCTCAGCAGACTCGCAGGACATCCAGCTATGCGGAATGGGCATCCAAGCAGAGCATTGTGTCATTAACATCACACCTGAGGGAGCCGTCTTCATCAACCCTTACAGAAACTCAAGGTAATGCAGTAATGATAGTAGTGCAAGTGTTTGACGTAGGTAAACAAAAAGGTCATGGGTTTAAAGCCCAGAAGGGTAAGTCCATGTTCTAAAAAATCAAGAATTTTAATAGAAATATACTTAACTAATATATATTAATAATCATTTGCCTTTAAATGTGCCACACTTGTTTTAAGAAACAAATCAAATGGTTAAATATAAGTTAAATGAACTGTTTCTCAAAAAGAGCTGAAGTTTCTGCTTAATATTTTGATGTATAAATAAAAACTATTTTCACAGTATTAATATTAAGCAAACATAATGAAGGGCACTGTAGGTAAGTCTTAAAGTTGGCACGAAATCTATAATGGCAATATATCCTGCGTTTTAAATGTCCTTGGCTCGTTCTATGTGGTGTTAACTGGGGAATCTTTTGATGCATGGTTGTAAATAAAAAAAAAAAAAGTCAAGAGAGGATGTATGATCAAAAAAGGAGGAACTGGTTTAATTGTTCAAGAGAAACAAAACACAAAAACAAAACAAATCAATAACAGATCATTATTTGGATAAATATACAATCATAAATTGGACTGGAAACCAAATAGAACAGCTCAAGGTCAAAAAGCTGTGCACTCCCCAGTCAGCCACACCTCCAACCAGTCACCTTCATCTTTATAGAACTTTTCACCTGCAGGGGGCACAAACTCTCTCTCTCTCTCTCAAAAAAAGAAAGACAAGACAAGACACGAAATAAATAAATAGATACAGAATTAAGCAAAAAATATATTAATAGCTCCTTCAAAATTAAAATTTACACTTGTTATTTTTTTATATGACCTGTATATAGAAGTGCATGTTATTAATGATATATCTGTGCGCTTCATTATTTTGAAAAAAATAATGATGATAAATGCCCTCATAATCTTTAAACGATGCTTCCCTTTCCCCTGTGAAACAACTTTTCTTCCCATCTGGTCACATGGAGCACCTTTTGAGCAGGGCTATCAGTCTTTTGGGGTGTGGTTACCAGTTCTTTAGGGCGGGGCTATCAGGGAGTGTCTTGTTTCCTCCCTGCTTTGATCAATTCAGTCAGTCTTCCTCCATTATGTTAGCCATGACCGTCTTCAAATGATCCAATTGGTTCCAAAAGAATGAAATCAAGCACTGCACAATGTTTTTCATGAGTGTTTGAATCGGATGTGCATCATGATATCAATAGTATCAGGATGCAGCCTTTATGATGCAAGCTGAGATTGCATCCCTCAGCGATGCAATGTCAGACACAATGCACTTAATGGAGCTAGTGTAGGCTTAAAGGTGGGGTAAGGAGGGCCTATTAAAAAGAATTGCATGCAGCTCAGATTGCATCTGCACCAGGTCTGATGTGCGTGTGACACGGTGGCTTAGTGGTTAGCACTGAAAATTATTCAAATGTTTAAATACAGTGTTCCTCATAGAAAGATAGCATAACATTGGATAACATCACTGTCGCCACACAGCAAGAAGGTCGCTGGTTCGAGTCCGGGCTGGGCTAGTTGGCATTTCTGTGTGGAGTTTACATGTTCTCCCCATATTGGCGTGGGTATCCTCCGGGTGTTCCGGTTTCCCTTACAGTCCAAAGACATGTGCTATAATTGAATTGAATAAACTAAACAGGCCATAGTGTATGTGAGTGAATGAGAGTGTATGGGTGTTTCCTAGTACTGGGTTGTAACTGGAAGGGCATTCGCTGTTCAGTCTGAATAAAGGGACTAAGCCGGAGGAAAATAATTGAATGAATGAATGTGTGTGCTTCTTATTGAAACAGAATATTGAGTAGGGGGCGGGGCTTTCCTTTTGCTCATCATTCCGTCTAAGTAAAGTACCGGGAAGAGGGGTGTGTTTAAGAGTATTGTGGCTTAAGCTGTCAAACTGACTTCAACACAGCTTTACCGCTACTCCAAATTTAGAAACAAATGGTTGGATCTTGATTGAAGTGAATTAAGTCAATCAGTTTAGTGGATAAACTTGTATGAATTCATTGTTACAAATAATCATTGTAAATTTTAATTTCCTACAAACTTTAATATTTTGACTATAATAACAAAGACATTTTTTTTACAGCCTTCTTGGTTCATATGTCCTAAGGGTGCCAATTGTAATGAGGCCACTCTAGGTAAGTCTTATTTCACCTTTAGTTTAATAAAATAAGCTGATGTTCCCTGTGTTGCAGAACATGTGTGAACGGCTCTCCAGTCACCAGCCGGCAGCAGCTTCACCATGGCGATCGTATTCTTTGGGGAAACAATCACTTTTTCAGGTCAGTTTTTATTATTCCGGACTCTAGAGTGTCACGCAGCGGCTTTCTGTATTTGTAATTGAAAGTGCATTATGAATATCTGTGTGTCTCGCTCAGAATAAACCTTCCAAAGAGGCGCCTGCGGGGTGAGGAAGAGGAGGGTGAGGGAGGGAACATGAAGAGCAGTAACAGCAACGAGCAGCTGGACGGAGAAGGAGACACTGCCAGCGAGGTGTCCAGTGAGGTCAGCTTCAGCTACGAGTTTGCTCAGACTGAGGTCATGATGAAGGCTTTGGGAAGCAACGGTGAGTTTTAGCCACACAGAATACCTTAGAAAGCGAGGTTAAAAGAAATACGACTTTTTAAAACCTTTTATCTATTCTACCGTTCAAAGGTTTGGGGGTCAGAAAGATTTTTTAAAAGTGTTTTTGAAGCTATCAAGGATAAATTTATTTGTTAAAGGAAAACTTTTACATTGTAAGTAACTATAATAGTTCTTATTGCAGTTTAAAGTCTGCGTGAAGCAGGGCTGCATGATATTGGAAAAATCTAACATTGCATAATTTTTTTACTTTACGATTATAAATTGTGAAATGAAAACAATTTCACCAGATGACTTAATATCTCTATTTTAAAATAATTTATAATGTTAGATCGATCGATTGGGATGAATCTGCAGTGGAAGTGCATCTTCATACAATCTAATAAACAATCTATAAACTTTTTGGGGTCTCTTGACACATTTTCGCTGTGGTCTGTGCTATTTGCAGTGTATTTCTCCATTTGCATGTGTTGTGAGTATTTTCATGCATGACAATCTATAAATACAATCAAGAAAAAGATACAATTGAAATGAAGTGTTTTATCATTTCCTGACTCCTAACAGTATTCAAGTACAGTAACTAAATGATAAAAATAAAAATAATTCAATAAAATTAATCGTAGTTAAGATCACAAACGGTGTAATTTATTATCCCTGAATGCTTTTAAGATCATTATACAATCACAGGCAACATGATAAATTATAATATAAACTCAATGTTGCATGTTCTGCGATGTGAATATTCTGAATGAACACATTGCGATATCGATGCTGAAACGATATAATGTGCAGCCCTAGCGTGAAGCCAAAGTTGCTCATACTTATTTCAGTATGTTGATGTATTTCCAACTTAAACTGAATATTGAGTCTGTGGTTTTTGCACGTCATTCTCATAGCAAACTAACAGTAGGAGGGGCGTGGCTAAGGATATTGTGGCTGAAGCTGTTAAACTGATCAGCAGATCTCCTTTAAACAGAAGCAAATGGTCAGACTTTAATTGAAGATTACCAAAACGTTTTTTTTTCAGTGTCTTGCACCGATTAAGTGTCCACTTAACTAAGAATAAACATTTTAAATTTTGACTTGACTTTTTTACGTATTTAATTGTATGCAAATAAATGCTCTAAATAAATTATTATTATTTTATTTGTATTGTTTTATTTATTTATTTTTTTAATTTATTTTTATTTGAAGAAATATTATCTGTTGTTTCGACTAACGCATAACTATAAATCTTAAATTAAAAAAATTCAAAGTAGTTTCTTAATTGATTTTAGTTGTATATAAATTTAGCCAAACCTAAACATTTGAACACTAGTTCATTTTTTCACTAGTTCATTTTGATTCTTGTTTGTTTTTATTTTTCATTCAATTTTTATTCTTGCTTATGCAAAGCACTTTTAATTACCATTGTGTATGACATATGCTATATAAATAAACTTGCCTTGCTTTCGTTTGCCTGGCATAGCTTTAAAAAAAAAACTTTTTTGAAAACATAGACACTATTTTCCATTCAGGTGAGACAAACTACTCATTATTAAACAAAAGGTTAACCAATCAAGACTGCAGTAATTGGCATATTGTTCTTAAAAGCGCACTAGCAATTAGGGCTGCACAATATATATCGTTTTAGCATCGATATCGCAATGTGATCATTCGCAATAGTCACATGTCAGGATGTGCAATGTTAAATCGCTATTAGGATTTATCATTTGCATGTGTTTTTGAGGTCTGTAACTATATAATGATTTTAAAAGCATTCAGGGATAAGAAATAACACCCTTTGTAACTTTAATAAAAATTCATTTAATTAAATTATTTTTATTATTCAATTATCTGATTACTGTTAGACTTGGAAAAACTATATCTTTTCCCTTATTGTATGGATCTATGCTTGTTGATTGCTTTTTATATTTTATGCACATGCTCCACACTGCACTACATCCCAATCAATTTCAAATGATCAATTGTTTCCAAATAGAGATATTAAGCCATTTGGAAATATTGCGAGATATATCCCAGAATGATATAATATCACATTGTTAGATTTTTCTAATATTGTGCAGCCCTACTAACAATAATGTTAAAAAATTACCTTATTTTGTTGTCTTCTAGACCCCATGCAAGCTGTTTTGCAGTCTCTGGAGCGCCAGCATGAGGAGGAGAAGCGAACTGCTCTGGAGCGTCAGCGGCTGATGTATGAGCAGGAGCTGCAGCAGCTGCGCAGACAACTCACTCCAGACAGACAGAGCATGCAAATCCCACAGTCACAGCCCTTACAGCCACACTACCGCAGCATGGAGAGACTGAGTCAAGGAGGAATGTCTTCATCATCCAGTGCACAGCATCGTCTGCGTCAGTGGAGCGAGGAGAGGTGAGCTTTAATAGTTTGGAGTCCGTATGGTTTATTCATGTTTTTAATAGAGACTGTTCTGCTCACCAAGACTGCATTGGTTTGATGTAAGAACAGCAAATACTATAAAATAGTGACATTTATAATGACTGTTTTCTTATTGAATGTATTTTAACATTTTTATTTATTCCTGGGATTGAAAGTTGAAGAGAGTCGCATGATCCTTGGATTTGCTGCTCAAGAAATGTTTATCATCCTTTTTTCGTCATTTGTATTATCAGTGTTGAAAACTGTTGGGTTGCTGTGTGTGTGATTCTGTGATGCACAGAGGTGCCATTTAAAATGTATTCACTTGTATTCATTATCAAGAGTGAAAGAAAGACATTTAATAATTAAAAAAAAACTTTTACAATTAAAAAAGAAAAGTTATAAATACCATTTTAAAAGCCTAAAATGTAAATCAGTTTCCAAAAAACAAGAACAAGATTCTTTTTCTTCAATATTGATAATTATAAGAAACAAAACATGTTTTAAATACAAGTTGTTACGACCCTGGTCTAGGGTCAAGGACGTAACATAAACTGGAGGGATCACAACAACAAGAAAACCAAAGTTACACACAACACAGGAATACACAATCAACACCAAGTACCGCTAATATTATTTTCCTACAACAATTTCAAACAACATGCAATCCAATTCACTCTCACTGACCGTTCCACTTTTTAAAAAAGATCCTCCTTCACTCCAGCCAATCCCCGGCGATGTTGCCGACTTAATTAGAGCGGGAACTGTGACTAAGGAAAAAGCAGGAGAAAGAGAGAGACAGGGGAGAAACGGACACACACACACACAGACTTGTGAATGCAACTAAGTAATAATTGATCATAATAAAATAGCAAGTGAGCATATTATAATCAATTCTGAAGCATTGTGTGACACTGAAAAAAATTTGTAAATTCAGCTTTTAATCCCAGGAATTAATTACATGACATGTATAAACCATGAAAATAAAAAAATAAAAACATTAATTTAAATTGAGATATTTCAAAACAATTGCTGTTTACATTACATTGTGTTTTTGATCAAATAAATGCAGCCTTTTTAGAGATTTCTTTAAAACATGAATAAAAAGATCTTCATCCCAAACGTTTAGCAGTAGTTTATATGTGTGTTTGTTAATGTTCTTATTGTGATGCCACCAGGGAGGTTGTGCTGACGCGAAGCTTGAGGAAACTGAGGGAGCAGATTGTACGGGCCAATCTGCTAGTGCAGGAAGCCAGTTTCATCGCCGAAGAGCTGGACAAGAGAACGGAGTACAGAGTTACTCTACAGATCCCTGCCGCAAACCTCAACGCTAACAGAAAGGTAGACATGTTTTGCACTAGCACACACAGCATCTATAGCATTGTTGGTGTGGTCGGGTGTAGAGCTGCACGATATTAGAAAAATCTAACATTGCAATATTTATGTATTCTGCGATATGTATTGCAATATGAATACAATTTTACTAGTTACATTGTTTGCGAAATTGATTGGGTTTATTCTGTAATGGAGTGCATATGCATAAAATATAAGAAGCAATCTACAAGCATGGATAAAATCAATTAAGAAAAAGATAACAATTAAATAAACAGCGTTTTATTGTTTTCTGAGGAGTTAAACTGTATTTGGGTATACAGCTATTGAATAATCAAATGAAAAAAATTATTATTATTATGTAAAAAATATTGCATGTCACCAATCTCGTTTCTGGAGGTCTGGTGCTCTGCAGTGTTTAGCTCCAACTTGCCTCAACACACCTGCCTGGGTGTTTCAAGTATACCTAGTAAAAGCTTGATTAGCTTGTTTAGGAGTGTTTGAATTGGGTTGGAGCTAAAATCTGCAGGACACCGGTCCTCCAGGAACAAGTTTGGTGATTCCTGGTCTATAGCAATCGATGATTGGCTCCTGTACTAGAAGGTCGGCTGTAATCACCAAATTGACCATTACACTTTTTTCCAATCAAAAAGATATGAGTGACATGTCTTGTGTATTTTATGGTCTTTGGTCATACACAGTGAGATCTGCAGTGAAATGCTTACACAACCGCTTGTGAACTTAAAAATAATAACAACACAAAATAATATCCAATAGCAAGAATCTAAATTTGGAGAAATGGAAGTTATGCGATAGAAACTAAGAGCTATTTATAAATATAAACCATTTAAAACTTTCGATATAGAGTAAGTGGTTGTAGAAAAAAGTACAAAGAATAAAAATATTTGTACAAACTGAAACGTAGAAGTCTTTCTAACAAAGTGCCTGGGTAGGGTTGCACCATCTGTTTGTAAGTTCTTTCTTTAACTGAAACGTAAACTTCGCACTAGGGGCTTAGTGACTACTAGCTAGTTTGTAACTAAGGTTTTCTTGCTCCCGTTGCACCAATTGTTCTTAAGATAAACCGTAATTAGTAGGTCTTAAGCTTTCCTTAAAGTCATGTGTAGTCGCATTGAATGATGTAATATCCAAAAAAAAGCATTTAAATCGTTAAGCTGCTTTAAAATTCTGCAACAAATGCGTCTATATATAACTGTCCTATCAAAGTTTAAATGATAACTTAAATTTTTATAGCACATTGCAGTCAGTCACTAATAACAGATGACGCACACACCTTCATTGCGAGCTGTGAGTGCACACCAAATAAACATTTTATATCCTACATATGAAAGAGAAGAGAGCAGGAAGAAAAACTCGGTCATGAAGAAATTCTCGTTTGAATTGGTGAACACAATTAATACAAAACACTCCTTGATAGAAAATTAAACTCTTCTTTCATAAACTGAAAACAATATGAGATTTGGGAGGAAAATAAGGCTGTTAGTAGAGGGAGGTCATTCTTTATTATAATCGCAAGCTCTTCAATGTAAGCTAATCTCGCTGTTGTTTCTTTTCTGCTGTTTTACATGGGGGGGGGGAGGCTGCCGTAAATATTTAGTTGGGACGTAGCGTTACGTTTAAACTAAGTTTAGTGGTGCAACACATAAATATGTAGCAATGTGTAAGTTGTAACTCAGTGTCTTTTTAAGTCACAATTAGGCTACGTTTTAACTTACTCACTGCTGGTGCAACCAGCCCCTGGTGCATAAGAGAGAAAGGAGTGTATCCTATTTTACTTTACTTATTTAAAGTAACTAAAACCAGTTATTTTTAAGTTTGTAATTTTTTTTTTTGCCCATGGTATTTTTTTGTTTAGTTTTAGTTCTTAGTTTTATTGTTTTGGTTTTAGTTTTAGTTAACTCTAATACCCATGCTTTCCTCAAAAAAAGGTTCCACATCTTCTTTCTTGCAACAAATCAAAATAAAAGCATGAGGGTTTTAATTGTAGGCTGTTTTAACCTTTTATTTGTAGGAAATTTTACACCTACAGTTGAATAATGTATTTCCTAATAAGATAAATATAATACTTAGTATTAATCACAATAAAATCTAAGTTAATTGTTTTATCCAAAATTGCTTTAAAAAGAATGTAAAACTCTGCAAATGTGCTGTTTGGTTAATAATAAAAAATAAAAAAACTAAATTCTGACTTACTTATTCCTAAAAAATGTTTTGCACAAAATAAACAGCTTTAAGTTATAAAAAAAATGTTTTTCTCCACAAAATATTCAACTCTTACATTCTAGAATGAGTATTTATTTTTCATTCATTCATTCATTCAGTTTCTTTTTGGCTTAGTCCTTTTATTTATTAGGGTTTGTCACAGCGAAATGAACCGCCACCTTATCCAGCATATGTTTTACACAGCGGATGCTGTTCCAGCTGCAACCCAGTACTGGGAAACACCCAAACACTCTCATTCACACATACACTATGGCCAATTAATTTAATCAATTCACCTACAGTATAGAGCTTGTCTTTGGACTGTGGGAGAAACGGGAACACCTGGAAGAAACCCAGGCGAACACGTAAAGAACATGCAAACTCCACACAGAAATGCCAACTGACCCAGCCGGCACTCGTACCAGCAACCTTCTTGCTGTGAGGTGACAGCACCAACCACTGAGCCACTGTATCACCATTATTTATTTTTATTAAAAAAAAAGATTAATTCTTAATGTAGATGTTCTAATCGTTCTGTATTTCTTTATTATGCAATGTAAATTAACTTGACTTTTTTGTATTTAGAGAGATGCTGTACTGAGCGAACCTGCTATACAAGTGAGGAGAAAAGGCAAAGGCAAGCAAATCTGGGCTCTTGAGAAGATGGAAAACCGTCTGGTGGACATGAGAGAACTTTACCAGGAGTGGAAAGACTTTGATGAAGACAACTCTGTATGCTTTTTTTTTTTTTTTTTTAATAAACATCACCAGAAATGTTATTATCGCATTAAAAATGATGCTGTGACACTACAGTATGTGTGTGCTCTATATCTCCATCTCATAGGTGATGCGCTCATACTTCAAGAGAGCCGACCCTTTCTTCGATGAGCAGGTCAATCACAGTTTAATTGGGGTGGCCAATGTATTCCTCTCCTGTCTGTTTTATGATGTAAAGCTACAATACGCGGTTCCAATCATCAATCAGAAAGGAGAGGTGAGGATGATACATTTTCCTCTGCCAGGCATCTGAGATCAGTGGTTCTTCAATATTTCATAATGGACTCATTTCATTTTCTGAAGAAAATGTTTTTCTAGCAGCATTTAAAATTAAATCAAGTGCAGATTGATGTGTGAAATTGAATGCGACAGAGTCGTCATATCAAGCATGAGACACACACAGTGTATTTGGTTGAAGTGTTGTTGACTTGTTGCTGGTGTCAGGTGGCTGGTCGACTGCATGTGGAGGTGATGAGGATGGGTGGAGGGTTTGATGACAGTGTAGGCGGAGGTGAAGAGAGTGATGGCAGCCCTGACGGAGATGTACAGGAGCGCAAGCTGGTCTGTATGGTGAGTACTGTATGGTGAGCAGTGTTGGGTAAAAAAGTAATAGATTACAAATTACTGACCGCTGGAAAATTGTAATTTGATAACATTACTAATTACTTAATGTAAAAAGTAATCATATTACTAATTACTTTGAAGTTACTTTTAAAACATACCTAAAAAATACTAAATAAACTGCAGCTCTTTCAATATTTTAATATTCACAGAGAAAACGTTACAATGGGTTGATCACAGCAGCATCATATTTAAAGACTTAGTTTGCCTAAAACTTAAAATTCTCTCATTATTTACTTTTTCCAATCATGTTTGTCTTTTTTTTAACACAAAGAAGAAATTTAGAATAAAACTGGAAATCTGTAACCATTGTTGACCTTCATAGTATGAAAAAGCACCACAGTGTTAAGGTGATCTGTGTATGTTTGATGTAATTAGTCTGCTGAAATCTGTATATTCCATATAAAGCTGATTGGTCAATTTTAATCACGTGACTCGCGGTTTTCAGCTGTGTGCACCTGGAAAATGCGAGCGTGCAGAATTTGCGCTTCTAACATGTGAGCAAGCCGTGCACCTGTATTAGAAATAACACACGATATAAGACACGATAAATGAACAGCCCCATAAGCAGCTACATGTCTTCACATTCAGAAGATACCTTCACTCTCGATCCTGCACAAAAACATTCAGTTTAGCCTGTTTAAGGCACCGATGTCCTCCATGGTGACGAGTATTGTCATAGAATGCTTTCTGTTCAAGTGCTTCAAGTTGCTGGTCAACATCTTTAGGGACTAGAAATAGACTGCATTGTACAGCAATAATTTAGTTTTTTTTAACCTCAATGAAATCTAAATATTTTCTGTATTTTCACTTGAAGAAACAACCACTATTTTCAGCAACCATTTCAGCTCTTGTTCTCCAGCATTGTAAAAGTGCATATTTATTAACTGTCTTTGTAGCGGAAAACGTTATTTACAAGAAGCATTTTTTTCTTCCAAAAATCTATATTTTTATCGTAAGTAATGCAATTACATCGACTTTAGTAACTGTAATCAAATTACACAAGTTAAAAATGTAATTCGTTACACTACTGCGTTCCCTGAAAATGTAATTAGAGTACAGTAATGGTTACTATGGAACGCCCAACTCTAATGGTTGGGAAACTGGTTTTGAAATTTAAAGGAATAGGTCATGCAGAAATACAAATGTGCTTTTATTTACTCATTTGAGATCTTGGTGACTAATTTGAGATCTTAGTAACAAAGGACTTCATTTTAAGCTAAACATTTGAAAGGGATAGTTCACTCAAAAATGATAATCTACTCACTATTTAATCTCCATCAAGTGGTTCCATACCTTTTTGAGTTACTTTTTTTCTTTTTTAATGTAATGAAATGTGTATTTATATAACGCACTTATTATGTATACACCCAATTATGCTATGCCCAAAGCGCTTCACAATCATGAGAGGGGGTCTCTCCACACCACCACCAGTGTGTAGCATCCACTTAGATGGTTCGATGGCAGCCACAGGACAATGGCGCCAGTGCGCTGATCACACACCAGCTATAGGTGGAGTGAAGAGACAGTGATGCAGCCAATTTGGTGGATGGGGATGATTGAAAGGCCATGATGCTTAAGGGCCAATGGAAGGAATTTGGCCAGTAAAAGTGAAAGAGACGCTATATTGTCAGTGAGTGGGTGATGTCACCCAATGACAGTATAGTGTCTCTTTCTCTTTTACTGGGGCATTAGGACTCACAGACTGCAGGTTGAGCGCCTCCTGCTGGCCTCACTAACACCACTTCCAACAGCATCTTGGTTTTCCCATGTGGTCTCCCATCCAGGTACTGACCAGGCTTAGCCCTTCTTAACCGGTCTTGGGCTGCAGGGTGATATGGCTGTGGCTCTTTTGAACTCAAAATAAGATATTTTAGAAGTATGTTAGATACCGATAGCCATTGACATTCATAGTATTTGTTTTTTTCTGTTACTGTATGGAAGTCAATGGTTAACTATCCCTTTAATGTTTTACTAAAGAAAAAAAAAAGTCGCCAAATGATTTTCTCATGCTGCTCCCAGGGCTGCATTTATTTGATAAAAATACAGTAAAATAGGAATATTGTGAAATATTATTCGAATTAAGCATATTTATTTATTTATTATTTTTAACTATATTTTTATATTATTATAAAGTGTAATTTAAGCTTGCACAATTAAACCTGAATTTTAAGCATCATTCCTCCAGTCATCAGAGTCTCTTCAGAAATCATTCTATTATGCTGATTTCCTGTTTAAGAAACTTTTTTTTTCTTCTTATCAGTGTTAAAAAAACAATTGTGCTTGTTAGAATATTATCTAATAGTTATTTTTCTCTTGTCTCTCCTACAGATTAAGATCCTGCAGGCTACAGGTCTCCCGCAGTACCTCTCCAATTTTGTCTTTTGTCAGTACTCCTTCTGGGACCAAGCAGAGCCCATCATTGTTGCCCCAGAAGTAGATCCCTCAGCGTCCTTCTCCAGCAGCAAAGACCCCCACTGTATGGTGGTGTTCGATAGCTTGAAGGTACAAGTCATAATAAGTGCATTCACTAGCAGATACTAAATTAAATTAGAAAACATAATGCTTTTTGCCAATACCTCAAAACCTTACCATTAGCAGTTATAATTCACTTTTAATAATTGTCAGCATCTCCTTGTAAGTGCATTACACATGGGTAGGGAATACACTGATGTTACACTCTTTTCCAATACCAATAATTCAATGTTTGGAAGCTGGTAATGGATAGAAAATACTCATTTTGATATCAGTTTTTTGCAAACATACATTAGACAAGAAACAATCCATTTATTCAATCAGATGACCTTAATTTTTAATATTGGGCCAGTAACGATAACATAAAAAAAATCAGCATTTATCATGCGATGCTGATACATTGTGCGTCACTCATTTGGATTTGCTGTTGTTTTTCTGTCTGTGCTGCAGGAGCATGCGGTGAATGTAACAGAGGAATTTATCGAGTATCTCACTGAGGGTGCTGTAGGCATCGAGGTTTATGGACACAGACAGGCTGATCCAGGCAGAAACCCTGCGCTGTGGGATCTTAGCATCATCCAGGCCAAAACACGAACATTACGTGACAGGTGAGCCAAAGACTGAGCTTTAATCTAATCTTTATTTATATGGCCTTATGTAATTGTAGGTTGATTGGTCAGTCATCAAAATTAGTCTAAATTCTGCAATTTAACACATTTTGGCTAAAATAATCTCAAATCATTCGGTTGTTTTGAGATGTTCTTCCATCCTTTGATTTAAAGTTGAATTGTTTTGAAACAGGTTTTCAAAAGTTTGCGTTTACAACCCCCTCCCCCCCAGATGCTGTTGTCCAATGAATGAATGGTCAAAAGATTTGTAAGGGTTAGTTCACAAAATATAAAATCTACTATTGAATACTCACCCTCATGTTGTTCCAATCCCTCAAGACCAGTGATTGTCTTCAGAACAAAAATGAAGATATTTTAGATAAAATCCAAGTGCTCTCTGACATTCTATAGACATCAACAGTCCAGGGCAGGGATGGGCAAACTCTGTCCTGTAGGGCCTTAACCAAACCCTAATCAAACACACCTTCCTATATTGTTCTAGTGATCTTGAAGACACTGGTTCAGGTTTGTTTAATTGTGTTGGAACAAAACTCTGCAGAACACCAGCCCTCCAGGAGCAAGTTTGCCCATTCCTGGTCCAGAGGCATTCAAAGTATGGAAAAGCAACCAAAAACATTTCATGTTACTTTAGGGGTGCAGATATAATTTATTTGAAGCTTTAAGAATATTTTTGAATGCCAAAATACAATTTATTCACCACCTTAGATTAGGGTGCACTTTACTACTGCCCACAGTAAACAAACTCTGACCTGAAGTAAAAGAGAATACATACTTGAAGACATGAACAAAGTCATATCTTCTGTTTTGTTTAGTTTGGCTCACAAAAATGTTTGTGGAGCTTCGTATGATTGCAGTTGCACCACTAATGTTACAAGCAATGTTTTGACTATGTTTTTGGTTTCTTTTCTGGATTTTAAACGATTCATGACTATTGTTGTCAATGGAGGATAAGAGAGCTCTTAGTCTTTCTGAAATATTTTAATCTGTGTTTGAAGGTCTCAGGATTGGAACAACATAATGGTAATTAATAAGAGAATTTAAATTTTTGGGTGAACCAACCCTTTAAGCTTTTGAAATGGAGTCGCCCCAAAATCTGAAAGATTTAAAAAAGGAAATTGAGAGAAAACTGATGAAGGGCCATAATTTTCCAGTAGAAACTTTTTAGAGAACATTGTGTGCAGGGGCATCTGACTTGCTTTCTGTTTTTTGGACTGATTCAGCTCTCTTGTGTCTTCAGGTGGAGTGAGGTGACACGTAAACTGGAGATGTGGGTGCAGATTCTGGAGCTGAATGAGAACGGAGAGTACATGCCTGTGGAGGTGGTGCCAGCGCGAGATGTTCGCACGGGTGGCATCTTCCAGCTCAAACAGGTAAGACACTTCATATTTCTGTATGGTCAATTAATTATACCACAGTAAGTTAATTAGCCTAGATTACAATCAGAATGACTGTATAGCAAAAAAATAAATGAATAAATAAAAAAAATAAAATAAAAAAATAAAAAACTTCAGACTTTTTTTTCTTTAATCACATGCTTTATTGATGACTAATGAAGTTATAGGAATTAATAACCTTAACTTTCTGATTTTGATTGTAATGCAATAATATGCACCTTTTGTAAAGCTGCTTTGAAACAATAATTGTTGTGAAAAGCGCTATACAAATAAACTTTGAATTGAATTGAAGAAGGTATTTTTGACTCCTGGTTCTGTGCAAACTCTTGCTTTTTTGTTGATTTATTTATGACTCTATTTGTGCTCTGCTATCCTATCAGCACAGTGTTTATCATTTTGCTCTAAGGTTTTTGTCATGGCATGTTAACACAGGGATTTTGTGTGTCTTTGTTTCTCAGGGTCAGTCTCGGCGAGTTCAGGTGGAGGTGCGTTCAGTTCAAGATTCGGGCACAATGCCATTAATATCAGAGATCATTCTGGGAGTTTCCATCGGTTGTGTGCAGATCAGGCAGGTTCCGATGACCAAAAACAATGAGCCACAAGAGGTGAACCTTCTTTTCCACTGAACCATTTCGCTGGAGGATGTCTGAGTGTGGTTTGATGCACTGTAACATTTATATATTGTTTTTTCTTGTAGCCTGAGGGTGATGAAATGGACAGTTATCAGGTATGTTCGGCTGTGTTGTGTTGTTCTATTTATTTTATTTTGTTTAACTAGTTAGTAAGTTTAGCATTTGATACAAACAATTAAATCACACATATACATACCCACATATACACATTCAAAGTACCTTATAAAAGAGGATGAGAGCTACAGCTACTAATGTTCTGGGCAATCCGTAAAAGCTGCCTACTATACAGGGATTCAACACTCACCTGTGATTCACCAATCAACCTGCTAGACCACCTAACAACCTGGCTCAGTCTATTCCTGTTTTTGAGAGACAGACCTCCAAACCATGCCACCAGAGCAAAGGATAGAATAGACTCGATAAGAGCACGATAAAAAAAGATTAAGCATATTGGGGCCAATGTGAAAACGTGATAATTTCCTGAGACAATATAGACACCGATGCCCCTACTTGTACACAGCATCACAGTTTGCCTCAAAGTTTAAAGATCGGTCAATAATGGTACCCAAACATTTGTAGTTCTACACCCATTCTACTTTTTGACCCCTGATATTAGTCACCTCAGCTGCTGTATGATTCCTTCTAAATTTAATATTCATAATCTTTGTTGCATTGAGTTTTAGATTTGACTCCTCACAACACTGAACTAAATGATCTACTATAGGACCATAACTATTTTCATCTCCTTGGAGGAGGCTTACAATCACAGTGTCGTCTGCCTAGTTTAAAATGAAATGATTTTAAAATGTGCTCTGACACATGTTTGTGTACAGCATAAATAAAAGTGGGGATAACACACACCCTCAGGCTTTCTGACAGGGAACTGTTTATTGACATATTATATTATATTATATTATATTATATTATATTATATTATATTATATTATATTATATTTTGCACATAACAGCTGCACATATAACGTTGTGTAGTGATATACCTGTACATACTCTTGTCATTTTGTATATTTGTATTCATTTCTATTTTTGAAATATATTTATTATCTGTTTTGTCCTGTCTCTGTAATTGTGTTGCACTGTAAAAGATGTCATGAAAACAAATTTCTCGTATATGTGAACATACAATGACAACAAAGCTCTCTCTGAATCTGATTATATTATATTATATTATATTATATTATATTATATTATATTATATTATATTATATTATAATATATTATAATTACATTGCATACACCTGCTCAGGAGAATCTGGTCTGCTTGGTTATCTGTTCTTGTTACTGTGTTTCCCTCCTACCTGTTTTCTGTCTAAATTCACCGTCCTGTCCATTAAAAGCTTAACCTTAAAGGGATAGTTTCCCCAAAAATAAAAATTGACTCCGTTTACTCACCATCATGTGAATTTTAAACCTTTGAGATTCCTTCTTCTATTAAACACAAAATAAGATATTTTAAAGAAATCTAAAAAACCTTCAAGTATTGAGATCCAATAGGAAAACAAACACTATGGAAATCAATGGTTACAAGTTCATAGCTTTCTTCAAAATATCATCTTTTGTGTTTAACAGAAGAAAGAAAATCAAAATGGGGTATTCAAGATTTAAAACAAGCACAGAGTGGGTGTTTTATGGTAAACCATCCCTTTAATTAAAGAAAAATGCTGTTACATTTGTCAAGCAATCACATCTTTATCCTTTAGGAGCGAGATTTGGAGCGTCTCCGGCATCAATGGCTCACTGCTCTCACTAAAAGACAAGAATATCTGGACCAACATCTTCAGACCCTAGTCAGCAAATCAGGTAAAACAGACAAACCTCATGCTGTTTTGCTCCATATTTGACTAGCAAATAGTTCTTTCCTGACTTCACTTTGTTGCTAATCTGCTTTGTGTTTGGGAGGTCCATGTGGCCATCCATCACAGTCTAGCAGAGTAATTACATACATAAAGCAGACAGACCAAATGTGAATCTGATTTAGCTGCTTTTTTTATATCATATCATGCTCTGGTCCCAATCTTAATTTCTGCTGTTCCTTTTCTGGCCAAAAAAATATATAATTTGGACTCAAAAATGAGTAAAAGAAAATAAGCTAGACAAAAAATGCAATGATTTGCCAGCTTTTAGATCTATATAAAACTCTGCGTGCGTGTGCGCGTGTGCGTTTGTGCGTGTGTGTGTGTGTGTGTGTGCGCGTGTGTGTACATGCACTCGAAAAATATTGCTGCTTGCTCAAACTAATTTAAATAAACAGCTTGTTTTATGTTCAATCCATTTAAATGTGTTTAGTTTGGAACCCTGCATTTTTTCACAGTGTACCCACACTTATTTGGGCACTAATGATGAGTATGTGAGCAAAACATGACAAAATCAGTGCTGGGACTCAAAAATGGGTTTAACTCAGCGTGAAATTAAAAATCGAGAAAACATGAACGTCTTTGCTCTCTCTGTGCAGATAAGTCTGAGGATGATGTGGAGAGGGAGGCTCAGCTGCTGGAGGGGCGTCTGACGCTTACAGAGGAGAGAAATGCAGTGATGGTGCCCTCTGCTGGCAGTGGAATACCAGGAGCTCCTGCTGAATGGTACAACACTGATCCAGCCTCACCATATGCTTTTACACCGAGTAACTACTTCACAGTCCTACCAAAAATGATTGTGACACCAGATATTATTTATATATTAATTTATTTACATTTTGCAGGACACTACAGTTAATTTATGTAAATGATGAAAGCAAAATTAACTAAACTGTGACGCATGTCTAAAAATTTTTTATCCATTTGACTAAAAATAAACAGCAGGAAGTGATGAAGCTGCTGCAGCAAGATTGGAAAATGCAGAAGTTCAGATTTGATGAATCTGAGAAAAAGCTGTGTAAATATTGTCATACTCAAGTGTGTGAATTACACTGGGGATAACCCCCCCTCTATTAATGATTGATCCCTTCTGGAGGACGTCAAAACAAAATGGGTGGGAGTCAGCTGTTTAAATTGTGAGAGATGTTTTTCTCTGATCTTTATTTTAAGTAATAATATTAATTATTAAGATAATAGATAATTTAGGTTTGATCACCCTTTTAACTGTTTATACCATTGTGATGGCATGATCGCAACCAGCAGTCTATGCAGGAAAATATTCAGTCTGATGATCTGAAACCAGCAGATTTAGAGCATCGTAAGCGTTCAAAACACACTTTTTCTGTAAAACAGGTGTTTGGATCTACATTCAACCTAAAAGTAAAAAAAAAATTATGCCTAGTTTGTATTTTAACAGACACCTATGCTGGCACATGGAAGGTAAAGCATGTTTTTACACAGCGGATGCCCTTCCAGCTGCAACCCATCACTGGGAAACAATCATACTCTCGTTCACACACATACACTACGGACAATTTTAGCTAACCCAATTCACCTGTACCACATGTCTTTGGACTTGTGGGGGAAACTGGAGCTCCCGAAGGAAACCCACACAAACACGTGGAGAACATGCAAACTCCACACAGAAATGCCAACTGACCCAGCTGAGGCTCAAACCAGCGACCTTCTTGCTGTGAGGCGACAGTACTACCTACTGCACCACTGTGTAGCCCTTTTGTTATGTTTTGTTATTATTTTCGAAATCGATTAAACTGTGATAATGTTAATGGTGTCTGAATATTTTTGGTTTAACTGTAAGTAACGTTTTGTATGATATTAATGCAGTTTTCTTTTTTTAAGAGATTGCAAAACAATGGGTTTTGATGGATTGATATTTAGATTTGAGCCTTTGTTTTGTTAAATGAGTGTCAGCATTAGTTAAACAGTTTTGCAAATGTTTAGTCAGGAACATTTGAGTTGATTTTATGTCTGCTTTGGCAGGGTACCAGTACCCGGGATGGAAACTCACATTCCAGTGCTCTTCCTGGACCTGAGCGGTATGTTTTCCTCTTGCTAAATGCAACGTCCTCTGTGACCTTTCTTGCAGTTCTCCCTTCTGCAAGCTCTATTTATCTAACCGCTCATTTTCACACTCGTTGTTCCTCCTTCCTTTGCTCTAGCTGATGACTTCAGCTCTCAGGAGAATCTGGACGTCCCTGAGGCAGGCGGTTGGGACGCTACTCTCAGTTCGGAAGATGAGGATGAATTTTTCGACCTTCAGATAGTCAAACACTATGATGGAGAGGTGCGAGTTTGACCTGCGTGGCCTCGGGGGCTCTCTTGGGGTCTCTAGTTGTTGTTTTTTTTGGAGGATTGCATTAAAGCCTATTTTTCTTCCAGGTGAAAGCCGAAGCCTCTTGGGACTCCACCGTCCACGAATGTCAACAGCTGAGTCGAGGAGCCACTGCGGATCAGAGAGTGTACTTGATCGTCCGCACTGTGGTGCAGCTCAGCCACCCTGCAGAAATGCAGCTCGTCCTGCGCAAACGCATCTGCGTGAACATTACTGGACGACAGGTGCAGAGCAGTCTGCTTTTATATAACCTACACTGTCATCAGAGCTGGAGAAAAGGGTCATCTTTGTCCAAATATTTCAGCTTAAAGGGATAGTTCACCCAAAAATAACAATTCTGTTGTAATTTAGTCACTTTATTTTGAACCTTTATGAGCACAAAAGAAGATATTTTAGAGACCGCTGAAAACCTGTAACCATTGACCTCCATAGCAATATAAACAAATACTATGGAAGTCAATGGTTACAAGTTTTCAACATTTTTCTAAACATCTTCTTTTATGTTCAACAGAAGAAAGAAACTCATAAAGGTTTGAAACGGGTAAATTACAGAATTTTCATTTTTTGGTGAACTGTGCCTTTAACATGCTGCTTGTTTTGCATATAAATTCTACACTACTTTAAAGATGCCAACCTGGTTGCACTAAGTAGGACATATTCCTGGATTAACATCTATTCATTCCAACCATCCGGTCCGAATTAAGGGATTCCTTTATTTATTTTAAGTTTAGGCTTACAGTTAGATTTATGCACTTCTACATGAGTGTTACCCAACTTGTATTACTCTGATTTTGGGAATAGTTTACAGTTATGGTTGGGTTAAGAGGTAGGGAATAGGTATGGATTACATTTTTGAACAAAAATGATATTCCAGGATCAACATGGATGTTAATCCAGGATCGGATCGTACATGGCAAAAATATGAGGTGCACTAGAAAAATACTTATTTGTCTTTTATTTATATATCCAGGGTTTCGCTCAAAATTTTTTGAGACGGATGTCAACTAGGAGCACTATTCCAGGCTGTGGTGTGACATTTGAGGTCGTCTCCAACATCCCTGGGGTAAGCAAGCTAAATATATGTAATAAGAATAAAATTAGAAATGAGAAATGTTAATGTGTGCTGGATTTTTGGATATACTATTATTATAGACAACTGCTCGGGGCACTTTTAAGACTGGAAAAATAAACTTTGAGTCACATCCGAATTGTTTTGCTGCATTTGGTCTTTCTTAAGGATTTTTTTAAGGATGATTCATGATTAGCCTTTGTCTTTTCAAATTTTGGTTTATAATCTTTTATTTCTGTTTTCGCTCTTAAGAATTTGTTAATAACTGCTGTATGCAGGGTGCAAACTAGGGGGAGCTACGGCGAACTTGGCTCACTTAAGGCACGGGCTCCCTTGAAAACATGATTTACGAAATTTTAGGGGTCTCAAAAAAATATTGTCAAAGTTATTTTGACGTGCGGTTTCAGTATTGTGTGATGTGATCATGGATTATTATGTGCAAAAGAGCAAAAGTATCATTCATTCATGCATGACAGCGATTTACACCTCACTTTAAAAAAAGAAAACTACTTACTATTCTAGTCATGACCATCAAGGTGTGGGGGCGCTGAGGAGCAAAGTCCAGTCATGTCAAAGACTGACAGCCAGATGCTTTCATATAGACGCTGAGACACTGCTTATTCATTTTCCGAAACAAATCATGTGACGTTGTGTTTCATTTTATTTGCTTCATACAATTGGCTAATAATGTTCTTTTTTTATACACAAAATTATTGATGGGGAAAACGAGCGCTTTTTAGCGAGAAAGTAAACCGAAACTTGCGGTGCTTTTTCTTTTAGCCTACTTAAGTTATATTGCTACTGTAATATTAGTTACAATTATATAAATATTTGTTTTTATATTTATTAGATTATGCTTTGATTATACATTGCTGTTTAAAGACAGGGATCCTGTGTGTTTTATAGCCTACATCATTGTGGCAAGGCACTCTCAAGATGCAAAAAAGTGGGCTTTCCAAAGGCCATGGTATAGTTCAAACACTGGCTATATATAAAGAGAAGAACTGAATATATAGAGTATATAGAAATCAGAAATACTGCCTTTGAAACTTAAATAAAAGAAACTTTAGTTGATACAATACACATACTAAAACGTACTTACAGCACAATAATTATAATTGTGTGTACTTTGCAATCACCTGAAAAAAGCTCTTTCAAAATATGAACATAGTAATAATTTACTTGTGAGTCTAACAGAAATGTTATTTTATGCCTGATCAAACTAATCATCCAGTGATCAACTAAACATTAACATCTGTAGATTAAAGCTACTTTTTATTAGCATAGTAATATAATCAGCAATTTAAGACATTAATTTCTGACAAGACACTTCTAAATACAAGCTTTATGGTACTATTTCAAAACAGAAACTAATATAACACACGATAACCTGCTCTCACACATGTTGCAGAATACAAGAAATGGGTTTATTAGCATGTGAAAGAATGAAATCCCAAGTTTTGTAGCAATTAATGCAATTTCCTAACCTTCACATTGATTTGTCTGACACTGTGAAACTTAGTGCAGCAGTTAGGGTTTTGAGTTGATTTCAGTCCTTTGAAGAAGGGGTTTTAACTCTATCCTTGTCCTTTTTGTTTTATTTCATATTTTTCCTCATGATATTCATGAAATCTTATCCTTAAACTTTTGGGTAACTACCTAAAGTTGACTGCATTGGGTGTTTTTTTTCCTCTACTAGTTTGGATCATCTCTTACAAGGATGTTTAGTTTTCAAAAACTTAACATTTAGATGTGGTGGTATAAAAAATGACAGATCTCAAAATTTGTGATTCTGAAGTATACAACTGTGGTATTTCACATTTTTAAACCATTTCAGCACAGTTCTGTTCAAGTGGGTACTGCCTGATTTGCTCCAGACACCCTGAAGTACTTTTTACATTTTTTGTTTTACAGATTTATGTCTGTTGAGCATCATTTAAGACGACATTAGCACCTGTTAGCTTTAATTGTGGAGAAAAGTGAATAACTTTGAGATTTTGTCAGCTAATTTCATCTTCTGGGTTTAAAAAGATTTTGGGGCGTGATCAAAATCGTTGACGTAGCGCGAATCTTCTAGTGGAGTGATGACGATTTCTCAATATTGTTTATAGCGGAGTTGCCCTATGAGAAGACCCTGCTTCCTAATTATTCATGAGAGCATGTGCTTATATCTGTGCTGCTGTGTTCACCTATGTTTAAAATCCTCCAGATTACCGGCAGGGTTAATGGTTGGAATAGATGGGGCAAGAGACCTTCTGCACTGCTATCCACTGTGTCTGCATTCAGACCGGGGGATTGAGAAGGAGAAAAGTCCTCCTTATTTATAGAGTTTATATAAACATTATTATCTTTATAATGATAGAACAAATTGTGGTTATGTGTATATGAAATTACGAATAACAAATTTAGCAGGGCATTAAATTACTGTTTTTTTTTTTTTTTTTTTGCATTTTAACTTTGTAAACTATAAAATCATGGGTGTCCTCACGGTTTGTCTTATTTTGTGAGCCAACTGTTCGCTCCTCTTTTTCCCCTGCTCTGCTGGCCACGCCCACTCCTCCCTCTGCTCACCCATCTCAGAGAATTTTTAAATTGTTTTATTTCTGAGGTAGACTTGAACCAAAAGAAGGGGGTTTCATGGCCCTTTAAGGTCTTGCTAAACACTATGAAGTATTTTCCAGAAGATAAGATTCACTTGGTCAAAATTAAATGGTTGTGAGTTGTATTGGTATACATGTATAAGTGAAATAAAAACTAGAAGCTTAAAACAAATATATATTTTAGTGCAATACAGTTTTAAAAATTACAATAAATATCATTGCAATTATAAATGTTCACCAATACAACTGTGCATGTCTTATTGATGTCTTGCACAAGTCAAAGCATGCATCAGAGGATTTAAAGTGACTTATTTGCCGGAAAAATTGTAATAGTAGGTGAAATTGTCTTTTAATAATGTATGGATCACTTCAGAGCTATCTACAACTAAAGACCTTGTTAGTAGGCTATTGCTCACAAGACATACATTTTTATTATTGAAACTTGTTTTTTTAAACCAGGTCGTTAACAAGCAAACCATCTCTCAAACCCTACTTTCTCTCTGTTGTGTACGTCAGCAGGACAGTCAAAGCTCAGAGGACAGGGAGATGTTGGCCCGAGTGGCCGCCAGCGCGGAGAACCCCAAATCCTCAGATAATGAAGCTGCCATAGAGAAGTACCTACGGAGCGTCCTGGCTGTGGAGAACATCCTCACACTGGACCGCCTGAGACAGGTCACATCATGTTTTAAAAATCTGAATCCAGCAAACAGATAGATTTGCTTCACCAAAGGCAGTAAACCACTACCTTAAATTTTTATTAGTACTTTTATTGGTAACACAAAAATGGTCTATTAGTTAATGTATTTACTAAAAAGAACAAACAATTATTAATACATTTATTATGGTATTAATTCATCTTTGTTAACATTACCTAATGTGATTTAAGTTATATACCGTAATGTTAGTTCATCTTAACTTATACTGCATTAACTGATGTTAGCAAGCACAACTTTGGATTAGGAAATGTTGAACTATGATTAATTAATGCTTTACAAGATGCTTCAAACTAGGTTAATGTTAATTAATGCTTCAACATGAACTAATGGACCATTATTTTAAAGTGTTACCCTTTTATTTTCACAAGACTTTTTAAATCACTTTTGTTGAGGAGTGAAACAGAGAAGAATAATGTTAAAAGCGCAATATTTACCTTAAAATGATTCTTTAAAATTACTGTACTTCATTGTTTTTCCATCATGTAAATCAGTTTCTGTTTTGTGCTCCAGGAGGTGGCTGTGAAAGAGCATTTGGCAGGAAAAGGCAAGGGCAGCAGACGCAGTCTCAGCTCTCCCAGTGTGCATCGGGTAAGAGCATCTGCAGCATTACAGTCATCCTAATAGACAGAAATATTAAGGACACTCTGCATCATCAGAGCCTGCTGTGATCTCTTCCCAAATCACCTCTTTCTCCTTTAGTTATCTGGAAGCAGACAGGATCTGTCACTAAATTCAGTTCTGGATGACAACAAGGTAAGCTTCTATGGGGAAAAACAAGACACATGGTAGACCACAGGAAATAGGGAGTTAATAACACAGGAAATAACCTTTGATATTCAATTTGCTTATGGAAGAATCGTTGGGAAAGCCAGCAGGATATCTTTGCAACATCTTCCGGGTTTAGCAAAACACTGCCACGACCATCCAGACCTCCTACACCTCCAACACAGAGTCAGGACCCTGAACAAGGTATGACATTTATGGAATAAATGTAATGATTGTTGCAATAAGATAATAGAGATGCATGATATATCGGTTAACGATATCGGCTGATAAATGCTTATTTTTAATTGGATGAAAATAATAATTTATCAATTATAAGTTATGGATTATTTATGGGTTTAAATGAGGTTATTATATATTATAAAAAGGACTTGCTTGTAACTTGCAGATTATATTGGGAAATTATAGATGTAGATGTTTTCTCGCTGGTTCTTTGTCTTCTGCAGTTATACACTGTAAAAAATGCTGGGTTCCACGTAATCGATTTGTGTTGGGTCAACATGAAGAAATTGAGTAGGCTTGGTTTTAACGAATTTAAGTGGACTAAGCATAAAACAATTAAGTTACCCCCCCAAAAAACTGAAAAATTGTGTTGTTTCAGTTCATTTTAATCAAGTAATTTGAGCACAAAATAAACACAGTTTTTTTGAGTGTAGGATTTTAAAATAAAAGCAATTGCTCAGGAAAATGTACATAAAGTTTTGTGTTTATCCATCTACAGTATATATCAGTTATAGGCTTCCAAATATAAAGACCTTTCAGTATCTGCTAAAATCTACATATCAGTGCATCCCTATAAAATATTCTTCCCTTTTCCATGAATCATTCTTTATTTGTCTGTCATTTCAACTTTCAATGCTGTAAACGTGTCAATGCTTATGCAACTTTAGGATTTGAACCTGCAACCTTCTGGTTATCACTTGAAATCTCTCCAAGTCTTTTTGAACTTCTCTTCACCTTGTCTATTTGTAATCTCTCTAAAAAAATGTCAGTGACATTTTTGTATATACTCAACATTTTTTCTGTCTTCATGCACGCCTTTTATATCTTTTCTACATCTGTCCCTGTTTCACCACCATTGTCGTCTCTCTCTCCACACCTCTACCTTGCTGTTTGCCTCCTTCCCGACCCACCCTCAGGTTTTTCAGGGCTTGCTGCTTCTTATATCTCCCCAGTCAAGGCCCTGGTACCACAGATGCCCAAGCTGCTCAAGTCGCTGTTCCCTGTACGCGATGAAAAGAAAGATTTGAGACCCTCTCCACACTCCCAACAGGTCTGGACTCATTTTCGACTTTTAATTTATTAAGTAAACTATGCGCAAAACCTTGCTTTATTTGCCTGGGTGAGTCAATATTATGCATTATAAAAGGTCATATTTTGATTTTAGGGGTCTCGATGGCCATAGCAACAAACAGCAGGAGATCACGAGCAAAACATGCATTTAAATCGATAAAGGATGAAGCACACGTCACGTTTTCATCGTAGTTTTGGACGCAATATGTGAAATAGCCAATAGAGATTTAACCTGAGACAGTACAAGCACTGATCTATAACAGATATCTGATTACAAGCCACGCTGAGCGGTTACAAGTTACAACACACAATTAAATACATATTTTGTTAAGTACAGAAAGCGAACCGTTTTAATCACACTTGTGTAGGAAGGAAGCAGTTAGAGGATCTGGAGGAAGAAGAAACTGGTCCATACAAACTGTATAACAGTTACTGACAATGTCCCATACATTAGTAGTATTTGCTGATCCTTTGTTTAATAACAAACGGCCAGCAAATCCCGTGTTGCAGCGCAGGTTATTGTATCAATCATTCCTGTCATCAAAAATGACAGGAACAAACGCAGCACACGGTTGGCTATACTGTGTTGTTGTTGTGAAAATGAACTTTAACCCTTTATTCCCCTCAGTCGCATGTCTGGCCATATCTTAGTGATGGTAATCTTCGCATCATGATCAGTCCTATGATCCTCGCACTCTGTTAGTGTCTGAAGGAAAAGGCGCATTCATGTTTTACTAGATCAGGTAATTCATATTTGCAATAGTTTCATGTCGACGTCGATACAAATAGGAAAAAATATTCAGACGAACAAAGAATCATTTAAACGACTCTGAGTCGAATCTTTTATTAAAAAAAGATATTTGTAAACCAGGTGTATTTTCAGATTTAACCCTCAGCTGGATGTTTTCACTCACTTAGAGCTGTGTTGCACATTACAAAGAAGGTACTTTTCAAAAACCTATAGTAGGAACTCTTTATCGTAACTTTCCAGATCATTGTTTATGCTAAAAGCAAAAGAATATTTAAAACCTGTAATGAATATGCAAAGAATTTATATGCACGCATAAAATATAATATATATCCAGTAAGTGGACTGGAGTGTTAAAAGTGTAATTTTGTGTTGATGCTGATGTTACAGTATAGCAGATTAAAAAGCTTGAGGTAAAACTTGGTTTCTTGTTGTAACAAAAAAAACATTTTTTTTTCTTGGCATTTTTAATGAGATTCACTGATTTTCTCTAAGTTTGTTGCCATTTCAAAGCTCTCCCTTCATTTCATTTATTCAAAGTATGAGCCATATTTATGCTTACAGACATTTCTGTACAGTAGCTTCATGGTGTGATTCATGCATGAATATATAAAAAATGAGAAGGATCCGTCATAAAAATAGCAGAATTAGTGCCTACAAAGCCTGTCAGAAATCTGCTGCATTTAGATGAGTAAATCATATGAGGTAATCAAAGAGGCATGCAAATGCTTTTGACCGATTTAATTTAAGCCAATTTTAGATGCTAGTGCAACGTTGTTCTCTTCATGCTGCTTCATTTCCATATAGACAGAAATCCCATATGTTACTACATTGCAGATGTATCCATGATATATTATCCACCTCATATGAAGCATATTAAGTCTTTAAATTAAGCCTTATTGCTTGCTGGTGGATTTTTTTGTGTGTGTGAGAAAAGCGGGCTTTTTGGTTTTCCATGATTAAAACAGTGTCCTCATTTTGTCAAAGTAAATCATGTCAGGGAAACCTGATTATATGTTAGACAGGAGTCCACAGATAAACTCCAGTGTTTAATTTCCCCAAGATTAATTGTCAATCCATACCCTTTCATCATATCTCCCAGCATGCTTTCTACAGAGGCGTAGAGAAGGGGGAAAATATGACAGTGATATTTCATCGTCTACATCAGTCCTCCCCTGCATACAGACTTTTGATCTGTCAGTACATTAGATCAAACGTAATCCAAAGGCTCCCAACATAAAAAATGAACCCATGACACTTAAATCAAGCTTTGTGCCGCCTCTCTGAAAACCATTACTGAAATCGTAAAAACAAATTTAATGCGTTCCATTCATCTCCCCAGCATATGCCACGGATAATGATGCAAACAGCCAACAACCCTGATGAAGGAAGAGTAAGAATAGAACCGGTAAGTAGATCTCCACTCTGATCTCATGCTCCGTCTTTCGCGAAATTAAATAAATATGAATGATGAATTGACTTACAGACTTGCATTTTTGCAAAAGTATAGCCTAGGAAGATATTTTTAAGAGGCCAGACTTTCTTTCCTGCATGTGATGTAAATTGCATGCTATTAAATCTGTGGTTTTCCTAGCATGTGAGAGTCAGATGATAAGTTGAGGTGTAGTTAAATATTCCTTGTGGTTTTGGACGTGCTTCCCCCCCGTAGGTTGCAGTAATGGGGAAGAGCCCTTCTTCAGACAGACACTCAGATGCTCCTGATGCCCCATCCTCTATGCATGATCCGCATGACCTGCCCCTGAGCCCCATCAGCGAGGCCTCCAGTGGCTATTTTTCTACTAGCGTCTCCACTGCCACCCTTTCCGATGTCTCCATAGCTTGCGGGGACCTTACCCCTACTCCCAATACCCAGCTGGGTTCTGTAGCATCCAGGCAAAGAGGGGAGGACAGTGAAGAATGTCTTGCAACCCCTGTTAATGCCTCTATTGCTCCTGTAGAAGCTGGGATAAGATCTGACAGACATAAACACGAGGAGGCGGCCCACAGGAATGGCGTCACCACCTCTCAGCAGGAAGCACAGCTACAGACAAACCCAGTGTTGAGTACCTCCACGGACAACCCTTTCTCCCTACAGAAGGTCAAAGCCAATGAACTCAGGTCTTTCAGTAACATTCTTGGAGACGGTGATGGAAAAGCAACCACTAACATCTTGGAGAAGTTGGAGATCACCTTCGAGGATGCAGAACCCAAGGAACTTGCTTGGCTCAAGGTTGGAGGGAGAGTCACTGTCGGAACCAGTAAGTCCGGCACAGTCCGCTACATCGGTCCAACGCACTTCTCAGAAGGCGTCTGGGTCGGCGTTGAGCTGGACACTCCCTCAGGTATGTCAAGTACTCTATTATCTGACAACTTTTTCTTAGAGGTCAACAGATGCTGCATACCAATTTGCTTACTTATGCTACATCCTAAAAGTATGTAATGTTTATAGAAAAAGTATATACTTTCGAGTGTGTAACAGGAGTATGCAAGCTTTCGGATATAATACTTTCTCATTAATGGGGCATTATATTCCTTATGTATACCTGTCAATCATCTTGACACATCACAATAAGCAACTGTACCTCGAATTGCTACCGGAATTAGACCTTTTTAGTAACTTTGGATTATCAACATACTATGACTTGGGACACACTAATTTTATTTTTGACAACCCAAGCTCATTCTGAAAACGTAGTCCCGCGGACGTTTCTGGAGACAGCGGAATACGTCCCGGGAGGTACGTACGGCTGCATTTATTTTTTTCAAGCGAACGCTGCGGAGCGGTGTGACGCTGTTCCCTTTCGCGCTTGCCGGCCGGCCGACCGCTTACCTCCTTGTGGAGGGCTTTTCCGCTGCAACCCGTTTGTCCACTCAGCTCACCGTGTACGTCGACAGGCTTGAGATGCAGAGAGGAGTTGACCACAGTGATCGGTTTCGAGTCCGGGGAAGAGTGGTTCCAGCAATCAGGTAAGACAAAAACAGAATCCCAAAAATTAAGTGAACGAGTTTTATAACAGGGTGAGAATGCGGTGAAATCCGAAAACGCGGTAGAAAAAAAAATCAGGGCTTTTCTTTTTTGGATGGCTTTTGTAAACTGTTGCTCGGGTTTAGGGAAGTGAGGCGGGCGGGTCAATCTGTAAAATTGGTTGGGTTTAGGGAAGGAGGAGGGTGGGTCAGCCGATTGGCCGGTAGCGCAGTCTGCACTCATAACTGCACTCATGAGAGACGTTTGAAATGCGGAAAAGCGCACAACAGCGGCCTCTCGCAGATTCGCAAAAACAAAAACTGCAGCCGTACGTACCTCCCGGGACGTATTCCGCGGTCTCCAAAAACGTCCGCGGGACTACGTTTCCACAATGAGCCTGGGTTGATTTTTGAATTCTATTTAAGATGGATAGTATGGGAATTGGGACACAGTATTGGTCTTGATGAGACCCTGTTCTTCTGTATCCCTTGTCCACCAGGTAAGAACGATGGTTCTGTCGAGGGCCACCAATACTTTCGATGCAACCCTGGTTTTGGAGTACTTGTCCGTCCAGATCGACTGAGCCGCCGGGAAGCTTCTAAAAGACACAATGAAAACCGGCGCAGTGGGGAGTTCAGTCAGCAGCTGAGGGGAGGAACCGGCACTGCCATTCAGAAAGCAGAGAATCGCAAATCCTGGACCAGCTAATTGACTGAGCTGAGCAGGACAGAACCTCCACCTCTATCCATCACTGTGCTTGGGCTAATGGAGCATTCTTATACCCAATTTTGCATGGAGGTGGTACAACATTCCCTTACATCAGTTTCGGTGCTGTGCTAGTGTGTAGCATGTGGGAGTGCTATGGATTTTTTTAACATGCAAGTCTTCTTGGGTTTGACCATAAATGAATCTTCCGGGTCTTTGGGATCAACCCATCATTCTTTTGTTTGTGCCCCGGAGTCTACAAATACTACAAATTATGCTTGATTTGTCCTGTCTGTGCAGTCAGTAGTCGATTACTTGTCTCCTGAATGTGCCTTTTAAGTCAACCCATTCTTTGGTCATCATCCCTCATTGCACCTTGATAACACTAGTTAGAACGTAATAAATGCTATGGTAGACAAACAATGTATCTCAGGGATCTGATCAGAGTTAATGGAAGTGTGTTAAGACACCCTGTTTGGTCTTCAGCTCTAAGCCGCTATCAAGCATATATTTTGAGAAAGGTTATCGCCCTGAGCAGGTCAATGCAGGGGATTGATGTCGGTTTCTTCATGTTGTTGAGTACTACTATTACTTGGCCAGTGATTGCATGACTAAAACCACAAGATGGAATATTTTATTTGGTTTTGGATTGCCTATCAGTATTTTAAGATTAAACTGCCAGCTCGGTGCGTATCCTTGATTGCACATGGAGAGTTTTTAGACTTGACTAAATTGGCACATTCAGGCTTAATTGACTGGCTTAATTAGGCTCTCTCTTAATAGGTTTGATGATTGGAGTGAACAAAAAAAGAAATCATTTTAGAGGACTTATTTACAATCTGATGGGTTGGGGCTCGTTTTAGTAAGCAGCCTTTTAATTGGAATTGGGTTATTGAAACTACTTCAACATAAAATGACTTTGTGCTGCAATTTAGTGACAATTTAACGTAGCTCAGTTTGATTGGTTTGTAAAGACAAGAAGGTCTTTCTTCCGCAAGAAGGTCACGGTGAAAGCACATTCCAGTTTTATGAATTTTTCCCTTTACAGACAATACCCTCATCTTATTTAGTCAAAATCTAAAATCACAAATATATTAGCAGTATGCGCAGAGTGGACACATTTCTATAGTTTTTAAAAAGACGCATGATTCTATACTGATATGACTCTTGTTCACATCAAGATGGATAGAGAAAGACGTGTTATTTCATTCCTTTTATATTCTATTTTCGTGGAAATCATCTTGCGATTTCTGAAGTCTAATGCAATATCAAATTATTCAAATATATTTTAATGGTTGTAGGTATGTACATTGATTTTTATAAAGTGTAAAAATCCCATGAATGGAAAATTAATTTGCACATTTGATTTCTAGTCGATAGCTTATGTGCCCAAAGGGCGCTTTAGTTTTGTTGTAAATTAACTTAAACTAACCAAGGATCCACTGTAAATCAACTTTTCACTGGGTTTGGTGCTCGAAATTTCGTTTTAAAAAATTTCGAAATTTCGATCTGCGAAAAGATGAGTTTCTGCGGCGGTTTCACATTGCTTTTTATTTGTTTTCAAATGAAGTGATGTCCTGAAGTTTGTGTTCGGTCTAAAAACTAAAGGCTGATTTTTACTTCTGCGTCAAGCGCATGCTCCAACGCAGCATTCCCGCGGTCAATCCTCGCCATGGCCAACGCTGACACACACCTCTCAAAATATTTAACTACATGTCGCTACGATGTGTTGCTCAAACTGTGTGATCGGTCGGCTTGGTGGCGGTTACGAGTGTGGGTGGGACCAAGAGCCGAGCGAACATGTTGGAGCGAGTGTTTACAAGTGTCGAGTCCCATGAAGAAATTTAGTTTTGTCTTTACCTTATGATTAAAGTTGTTGCACGTCCGCCGGTTCCTGCCTCAGAATACTGAGTTTTAGATGCTTGTACATCAAGGCAGTGTTCATCAACAACAAAACACCTGCGAAGAAACTCTACTGCCAGTTAGTGTTTCGGAAGTGTTATTGCAGAGCAACACAAACAGCATGCCGAAGCAAATGTGTCTGCAAACTGCAAGACAGGGGCGTAACATAAACGTGCGTTTCTTGTAGTAAGTTAGAAAAGAGGTAACTTTCAGTTATTGAGATCCCATGTGAAATGCTGTTGCCAAGATGGCGGAAAAACTTACCAGATAACATTTTCACCAAATGTTTTCATAGGTTTTCTCCAGATGTATTCATAACCAATTCATTTGATGTATTATTATTATTATTATTATTATTATTATATCCATTCATTTAGCAACTCCTCAATGCAATTTGTTGACAACTTCATCTGTTTTGTCATGACAGTTTGCCCTCTTGGCGTCGCCCCCTGTGGTTGCAAATATTAGTACAATGGCGAGCGCGTCAAGTATGAAAACCTCCGCAACTCGTGGCTGTACGTTACTGTGATGGTTGAGTTCAGGGTTGTTGTAGGTATAGACGTTAATAACTGATGGTTGGGTTTAGGTGTGGAGTAGGTGTAGACGTTAATAACTGATGTACAGCACCATAGTTTTTACATGTAGGTTATGCCTCTAACTTACTACAAGTTACACCCGTCTTGCAGTCCGCAGAGAGACCCTACTTCGCATAGGTATAAACGCATGGCAACGTGCAAGGCATGCGCCGTGGGTCATGGTGATCACACTACGCAGAAGTATAAACCAGTCTTAATTTGCTTAATTTTTTTTTTTTTTTTTGTATCTCAATCTGTGCCTCATTCATCATGGAGAAAAAAACGAAACAAACGCACACATGGAGTTGACTGTTGCTGCAACAGCAAGACTCTAAGACCTGCTGGATCACGTTAGCAGCTAGTCATTCTCCAAGTATTATATTAAAGGTAATACACGAACTGACTGATTGCCTTTGAACTGACAAGTCTCTACTAGGTATTTCTTTCTAGCAATAACACTCAAAACACAGTAGGAATTTGACAGTTTGAACCTAGCTTGTTTCTTTTGACTACAAAGGGGAAATGAACTTCCTGAAGCTGATCTCCTTCCACGACCCCAGATTTCAATCATAGATGCTTGTAAATGTGTTTATATTGGTATTCTTTCATTTCAAGTGCAATTGACTATTTTTCTAACTCATCACACCCCTTTTCGACAATGTAGTCTCCAGTAGCAGTGATGTCTTGATCTGTCATAAAGTGGCACAGAGCCATATCTGAACAACCAAACGGTGGCCTTCTGAAGTCGATGCTAAATACAGGTGCGGATATTTGTGCTCTTCTTCTGTTTGAAATCCTTCCCGCTTTTTCAAAAAGAGGTTTTGAAGGACGCTCTGGGCCCTGTTGTTTACACAGATGTCAGACGAAGCTCTTGGCAGGAAGTTGCTGCTCTAGTTTTTGTAAAAAAAAAAAAATAATAAAAAATGTCTCCTTCCCTCTTTCTTAGCAGTGAGTGAGTGAACAGCTCCATCTTTCACCACTAGTCTGTGCCTGTCCTGATGATTTCATGTCCTGAAAGTTGTCGCATATATTTCAGTATATGTGTGAATGCTGTTTGTTTTGTACATAGTTGCATCTTGATAGTTCAATCGGAGCACAAGGCTGGGTTTGATTAATTTAATTATCTGCAATTCTATGCTGATATCCAAAGAATAATCATGTATAATATTTCATTTATAATTTCTTTTATATTGACTGTACAATAATCTGGCTGAAAAGGAAAAGACAAATAAAAAGTGAACTGATTAACAGATGTGTCATTACTTTTAATGGTTTATTATACTTGGGGTATTTCCTTAGATTTTAGGGAGCGCAGTCTTTGCTCTATTGACCTTAATTTTAATGGGATGGTTCACCTAAAACAGACAATCGTCGTCATTTACTTCACACTTATTACAAGCCAGTTGATCATATGATATTATATATTGTTTTAACACTGGCTTTGTTGATTTTAGTAGCTTTTAACATGTACTTCGTTTATAATAGGATAAATATTTAGAATAAGTAGTTTTTGGACATTTACTGTAGATGTATCTTTTTTTTTATACAATGAATAAAAGGTTTAGAATTTTCTCCCAAAGGACACTTCCATAAACAATGATATAGAGTTCCCATCTTTTATTGCATTGCATTTCTTAAGTGTGAAAATATTGATAAAATATAATTAAATATTGGGCCATTGATAAGTGCTGTACCAAGAGGAATCCTTTGTTGGCTGTAGCTTCGGTGTGACTTCAGCTAAGTAATTTTGGCCATTGCTAAGAAATGTTTTTCATCCATCCATCCAGCTGTGCAAGAAAATAGACAATATCTGACGTAAGAGAAGTCTTATTCGCCACTGTTGTTTTTAGGTAGAAAAAACATTTTACAAGTAACTTTTATTCAAAATCTTTTAATAATTTTTATTGAAATAGACAAATTCTGACTGAGGAATATTGAACGTGCTGGCTAGTTTGTTATTTGCCAAATAAATGACAATGGGCTACAGTTTTCCATTTAAAACTTTAACATTCCTTTTTTTGTAGTAATATTTGGTGAAATTAATTTGTATTTTTTTATTTCTTTATTCTAAATATTTAGGAAATATCTCTGGTACCTCAAAAAGTGTGGTTATGATAACCCCCCCCCCCCCCCCCAACCAAAAAAATAAGTGCTAAAAATGTCACTAAAATGCAGTATTTATATACCTCAAAAATACAAAATGAGGCAAATACCTACAAAAAGGTCCCCTATTTGAGAAAAAAAGAACCACCCCTTTCACCAGGCTGGGTACAGGCCTGATTTATTTTCTGTGATTCTTTTATATCTTGACATCATGCCAAACGTTTTCTGTATTTTAATTGCAAGTACGTATAATATAGTTTTGCTGTTGTTTTGTTGAACACAAGATATTCTGACAAATGTTGGAAACCGCTAATTGTGTTTTTCACACAATAGATGTCGTTACTGAGTTCTAATTTTCTTCAAAATATCTTGTTCAACAGAAAAAAAACTTTTTTTTTCTTTAAAGTCCCCAAGTAACATTAACGTTACATTTTCATGTTTGCGTGAGCTATCCCTTTAAGGTAGGCTAACAGAAAAAATCCAAAATAACTTTGAGGTGTGCGATAATTATTCTGTAAGGTAATATTATCAGTTAAAAAAGAAATTTGTATCATTTTTACCAAAAAATATTGAGTGGCTGAGAATTCAAGATTAACGTTTCACAAAACAACGACTTTTTGATGTGTCGCCACAGATATAGGCTATTCTTCACCACATCCAGTCAAGCCCTTCAAGCTGGCATTGAAATCATCTCATCATCTCTTCTGATTTACAACTACAGGACTAAATAAATAAACGAGAATCATAACGTAGGCCGAAGAACTTACCGAAATTCACGTCATGCTTGCTTCGTAGACGGAAACAAATTAAGAAAGCCTGGATGGGATATTTAGCTCAAAAAAGCAGTTCGGCAAACTAGAGGAAAGTAGGCACTGCATTACATTTTCACTCGACTTCATAGTTGGCTTAAAAATTGTAGATATACGGTGCACTAAACCAGCCAGTGGGTAAAAGTAACATTACAAATACTCAAGTAGTTTTTTCCTCAGAAATTGTAATTTACTAAGTTTTAAAAATGTGAAACTTTTACTTTCCCTTGAGTACAATTTTAGTGCAGTATCGTTATTTTACTCCACTACTCTCCTTCAACCTGCAGTTACTATATTTTTTTTCTTGTTATTAGAAAAATCAGTCCTGTGAATTCTGTCCAATCAAATCACGCCTAGAAAGTAAATCTCATCATAATGAACTACCTCAAGACATTGGACACTTTATAAATGCAGCAAACTGTTTGGAAGTATTAAAAGTGTCCAAGAAGATGTCCGAAATCTTTATACGCAATGACCCAGAGACTGTTTAGATCAGGGGTCACCAATCTCATTCCTGGAGGTCCGGTGCCCTGCAGGGTTTAGCAACTTGCCTCAACACACCTGCCTGGGTGTTTCAAGTACAGTATACCTAGTAAGAACTTGATTAGCTTGTTCAGGTGTGTTTGATTAAGGTTGGAGTTAAAATCTGCAGGTCACCGGACTTCCAGGAACAAGTTTGGTGACGCTTGGTTTGGATGCATGACACTAATGAGAAGATGACGGATGTTTATTGTATGATGACCGAAATTGCCTTAATGATCCAGCAGGACATCAACTGGACGTCAGAATGATGTTCTACCCAATGTCTTGGGGACTTCGTATATTTTTATTTTTGTTCAACCTAAAATCAACCAAATATCAACGTCTAATGATGTAATAGCTTGACGCTGTGTGGACGTTACCACTATGACGTCTATCAGACGTTGCATTTTGGTTGCGATACCTGATGAATAAATGTCAGTATTTGACGTCAATATGATGTGGGTTTAAGATGTTTGCTCAACATTGGATTTTAGTCACTTTCCAACACAACCTCAAATCGACCAAATATCAACGTCATTTGACGTCATTATTGGAAAAAAATAACGTCCTTAGACGCTGGCTAGACATTGAATTTTGGACCCCTGACATCACGACTTAAATTTAACCTATTATTAACATCTAATGACATTGTGTGCCTGCTGGGCAATAACTAAATGCACTACAGAATGTTAAGTTTACACATCCACAAATTACATGCAAATGCATCAGCTTTTTACAGTGTAATACTCACTGCTCACTACTCTTAAATACTTTTAAAAGGGCTACTGTTTACTCATACAGTGAGTAATATTTACAACAGGTACTTTTTATCTACTTGCACTACATTTTTAGGTAAGTAATGGTACTTGGGCTTGATTTTTACAGTACAATTTGCTTCATTTTAAAAACATAATTGTCATTAAAAGTTTGCGCACTATTCATTATAACTGTAATTTAAATGAAAGTACCTGAATTTAGCCTTTGCTATATTGACTAGGGTATATGTACATTTTTCAGCATTGTCATTTAGGCTATAATCAATGCATTTATTTATTCAGTATTTTATTTAGGAAGATATTTTGCTGGATGGATCTGTTTGAATCCTTAATTGAAAGGCAAGATCATGAATCGACAAATAAAAACCAAGTCACCATGTTTCAGCTCATTAAATCTTTATTCTCTAGAAGGTTTACAGTTCTAAACTAAAAACAACTTAAGAACGAACGAAACAAAAGTGTCAAAACAAAACTTAAAAAAGTAACAAAGCATATGCGTTTATACTACATATTAATTACAGAACAGTCTACTGTCCAAAAAAGGCACTAAATTCTGTAATAAGAGATACATGATTAGACTATTTCAAGTTAATACAACAGTGATATATTTTTATACTCATAGAATATAATTATATATTTATATATATTTCATATATTCACATATTGAACATGGACAGATTAAAAACACAGTCGAAGTGTTCCCTCATTCGTTCACAAACACATTCCGTCACTAGCTTAACAAAGACTTCTGGGTAAGTGAGTGAACTGTTTCTGAGAGAGGGATCTGTGTTAGTACACGTTATATCCTATCAGAAAATATACAAGACTACAGCACTGCTGTGCAAGCTCAAACTGGGGTCTGCAAAGCCTCAATTCAGGGACCATTCTACACTTTTCTGAGCTCAGTGTTTGACTGGCAGTTTGCAATCCTGTTTATTGGCTTGCTATAATAGTATATAGTTAATGGAAATAAAAATAAAACTCAGAGACTGGGGCTAGTTGTCACATTCACAATAGCTATATATTTTGACCATTTCTGCACTGAAAAAAATGTTTAATTGGATTTTTTTAAGGTAAGTGTTTGTAGACAGTTTAAATGGGCTGGATTTAAACAAATTAAATTCAGTAATGTTCAAATTATTTACTTAAATTCAACTTATGTAAATTGTTTGCATTGTGCTTAATTTCTCCAGTGATAATCGAAGTCTTAAAATTAAAACTGGAGAGAAAAAATAAGTTGCGGAAATTTTTATCGGCTGTAATTTTATAGGAATGCTACATGATTTGTCAAGTTTTGTAGGTTGTAATTTTAGTACATGCATTGTGATCTGTTGGCCAATAATGTAAGAGATGGTATAAAATTCATCTTGATTTCTGTTAGCCAAAACTTTTGTTGTAGTTTTATAGATGACATTTTCAGAGACAATTGTAACGACAGCAGATTTTAATTTGTTTTAAAAACCAACTATTTTTTCCAGTTTCAAAAATGTGTGCAAATTAAGGGTTGCTATTTTATAAAAAATATAAATTTTTATACCAAAAGTAGATTTCTCCCCTCTGGTTGGCCAGCCTGATCTCACGAGGAAACATTACTATTTACGTTTTGTCAGTTTAGTGGCTAATTCGTAAAAGTTCAGTTGTACAAAATGTATGAATTTAAAAAAGGAGGCGTGGCACCAAACCCTGCTCCTAAACCCAACCATCACTGGGAGAAGAGCAAATCATTCTAAATCAAAGGGCTCAAACATGTAAATTCTTAATCAAAAAGTTACGACTTGCCGTGGGATTGTGTTGGGTTGGCGGAAGCCGTTTAAAATTTGTAGGTTGTAACAAACAAACAAACCAACAAAATCTCATCTTAAAATGATGATAGGATTTTATTTATTTATTTTTGCTGGATAGTTGTCTTTAAAAATGTAATTTTCAAAAAAAATCTAAAGCTGCAGTCCCACTAGACTTTTCGCCCCGCTAGACTTTTTATTCATACGCACGCGAATGCATCAGACCCGAAACGCAAGGTTGTGCGACAGGTTTCATGGTTTCCGCTACATTCATCCTTCTTTGGCGAGGCGCCAAGCCAAAATTGATCCCGCCACGGCTACATTACAGCTTTTCATTCAAAACGATCGTCTTTTTTTATAGCGGGTGATAATCGCACCAAAAAGTATTAAAAGGTAAGTGAATTATAACAGCACAAACTTTTCTGTAACCGTAGTGCTGTGCGTCATTTGTTTAACCCTTTAAGGTGGCGTGCTGACTGACTGACTGACAGATGCGTGAGTCCAGCAAACACGACGTATAGCCATTCACTTTACTTCAGGATGCATTAATACCGCTCTGTAGGTCTATTGGAGACATTCATAAATATTCCTAGCAAATCTAATAAATGTTGGAGACATACTCGTTACATAAACGCACTAAATCGCACTTCAGCAGCGTTTATTTGAGAGCGCACAAGAAGATCTGCACTTGAGCAGCGTATATTTGAGGGCGTGCAAAAAGTTTTGTGCACGAGCAGAGGATATTGGCGTGCAAGCAAAGAGATTTGTATGCTCGTTGGCTATAAATGTGTTCTCGACTTGTATTACTGCACACACAACATTTATCGTTGAAATAACACCACAGGTAGTTGGTAGATCTCTGTAAAAAAAAAAAAAGGCCTGCCGCCAAAAAATCCTGGAGGAGACACACAGTTTCGAAGTTCACTGCATTGCAAAGTTCAAGCTTGGTGAACTTTGACCTTCGAAATCGCATCACGACAACGGTCAAAACATAACCTCTGGCCAGAAATTTTAAATATGGACCAAACGCCTAAAAGTCTAATCATGTTGTTTAATCCCGCCCCTTTTTGCAGTGCCTTACAACAGAATTTTACACGCACAGCTTAATTTTTAATGAAAGTAGATTTGAATTGAATTTCTTTTCAGGTTTAAAATTATAATTGAGTCGAATTGAGGCCTTAAGTTTTTATAGTTTATAGTTTCATAAAATTCATTAAAAAAATTTTGATGTCAACCCAAACAGTTTAATTATAATATTAATATTGCTGTTTTTATGTAAAACATTTAAACGCATTTGCATCAGAATTGATTATTGTTATTTTTATGGAGTTTTCCTTAAAGTCCCCAGGAACTGGAAGCTGTGACCATTTTTTTTTTTTTCATATTGTGACGCAATCCTTACAAACTTGAAATATTAAATAAGAAACCAGTGGGCGTGGCTTGTTTTTCTACTGTGAGCTGAATGGATGTAGCAAAGTATCCATTTCATTTAGAAAGATGGAGAAAAAGGTTTGGGAAGAGTTATTACAGCTTAACAGACACCTCCTCCTCACTATTTCTGTTTGTTGACAAAACTGACCGTTGGAGCAGCCTGGTTAAATATGTTAGCCACCCCTAATTACTAAGACTTCCATAATCTGACAACTGAAGAAAACAGAAGATTTTAAGATTTCAATAAAGTTAGGAATGGCATTTTTTTTTTCTTAAATGACATACACAGATGAATTGTTCACCACAAAACTAGTTTAGCCGGGTTAGTTTTGATTTCTTGGGGACTTTAAAGTGGCTCTTTTTTGTGACATCCTTACTTGGCAGTGCTTGGTGTCACACTACACGGGGTGTGTATAACTTCAAAAATTTCAGTCAGACAAACAATCTCAAAAGTGTGTGTCAAAAAGCCCCAGCCACATTATCAAGCAAGACATTGTGTGTTTAAGTCGAATGAAAACTCAACATTTCAACAAAACATAGGTAATTCAAGTCCCATTTAATGGGCTTACAAAACAAGAAATTGAATTTCTAATGACTAGTCCATCCTAACATACAATACATTTGACGGCACAATGTTAAGCTTATGCAGATTTAACATTAGCGTTAACTTAAAGAGTTCATTTTCACAGATATGTCGTCACATGTTAAGTGCTTAAAAATACTTGCATTAAGGCTGAAGCTCATGATGGATGTTTAAAACTCACGTTCGGCTTGTTTGCTAGCTAGTGTGCAATCGATCCACGCTCAATAGGAACAAATGAGTGTTTATGAGTTGAAATGCTCGAATTTCAGACAGTCTGAGAGAACTTTTGAAGCAGCTGATCATTTTCACAGGTTTGTCATCCGATAGCTGTTTTGAGAAGTCTAAAAAAAGAAAAGCTTATTTGTGACTGCGATGATGTGCATTTCACACAGAAAGCAGCTTCCTAAAAGGCAAAGAGGAAAGACTGTAAAAGAGGACGTGTGGTTAGCATCTCCTTTCCTTTTTTTTTTTTTTTTTTAAACAAGCACCATATTTCAATTCTGAAGCACAAAGAAAAATAACCTGAACGAGTCCATCCCTCTTTTCGCTCTCTCAAACAGTACCAGATACACAGGAACAAAATAAAAGGTACAGTCAAGTGAAAATGTTTGACACACTAAGACATTACACTTTTTCCATATCAAGGTATTTTTTGATCTTTGGCAGGTCCTAAACTTTAGAAATTATAACCTCAGATGAACAACAACGTCTGACCCTCGACCACAAAACCAGTTAAAAGGGTCAATTAAAAAAAATAATAATAAAATTGAGATCTAAGTGTCATATGAAAGCTGAATAAATAAGCTTGTTGGGATGAAAAATTGGGATGTAATAATTTTCAAACAAGTGCTTAGCAATGTAAATCACTAATCAATAATTGAGTTTTGTTATATTTTCAGTTGGGAATGTACAAAATATCTTTATAGCACCTAATGGGGACCTATTATGCAAAAATCACTTTTACTTGGGGTTTAAACACAGCTGTGTTGTAACAGTGTGTGAATATAACCAGCATCTGAATGGCAAAAAATGAACTGATTGTATTTTTTTTTATAATCACACCATACACAAACATTCTGCAGAAACACTTTGATTGGCATTCTCCATTTGTACACGTCAGAGCGGGAAAGCCCAGCCCATTTGTGGCGATCTCTCCATCATTAACAAACAGCCCTAGATGAGAAGCAATCGTCCACCATTAGAGTTTTCACCCACGGAAGATAATGTCAGTTTTTCACACAGATAACATTAGCCCTGTTTTGCATCTGCCACAAAGCTCCGCCCTCTTTTGAAAAAGAGGCCAATCTCATTTGAATTTAAAGTGAAAGGGGCCATTTAAAAGAGCTAGAAAGCATTATTAGTGGGGTGTTCAAAGCTGAAACTACATATACACACTACAGGAACATCAGAGACTAAGGGTGCTTTCACGGCTGTCGACCGATTGTTTTATTCTGAAACAGGGATAAGAATTGTTATAATGTTGCGTTTTGTTGTTGAAGTTTTTCAGAAAAAACAATCTCTGTCATTACAATACAGTCTAAAATGCATGGCTCATGGCTAAAACTCATTGGGCATGCGTGTATTTTGCCAGCATCTGTCTACTGGTTGTATAATGGTCATATGTGAAGTTTATTTATAAACTAATTTTGACAGGATCACGTACTTATGATTCCTTGCTGCCGGCCCTGCATTATTCAATCTAGAATCAGTTCATTTTTGTTGTAAACTTCGTCTACACTGACACTAAGCACCAACGTTTCCAAACAACAACAACAACAAAAATGAGCTTCTCTTTTAGCATTTTCAAAGCAACCTTTTTCCAGGTTTAAAACACCAGTGTAGTGTGGACACCAGGTGTAACGATATGGTTTCAAAACGGTGTTCAATCTGCGCTTAGTGCTACTGGCAACACTACAATGCCACTGCTCTGTGATATCAAATTCATGGCAAAACATGCCTGTTTTAATTAGGTGGAAGACAGCATGTTTACATCTTTACACATGCAAGGGATTAATGCATAAACACACAGGCATACATGGTTCAAGATGGTTGTGAAAACTGAGAGTTGAAGATCACATTCTCATAGTAGTTTTCATGTAAGTGATTTCAGCTCAACAATCCAGTTCCGCAAACACTCAGAAACATGTCAACATCTTGCCTTGCCTACTTTTCACAGTGATTGGTTGCCACCTGGTGTTTTTCACTTGATATTTGCATAAGGAAAACAAAGTCTGCTACTCTTAATGCTTTCCTCATGCCACTTTCAATCCCCTAATGCATAGCGTGACAGTTTACGCTCATCTTCCATATGAATGATTGAAAATACTCGCTGCACTCTCAGTGTGCTAGTGGAAATGTGTCGTAACTTTAACAAAAGTGAAACTGTGGTGAGAGCTGTGCATAAGGATTGGAGACTGAGGGGCATTTACACTAGTGCATTTCTGTTGTAAAGTCATTTTAGATTGAAAACACTCCTCATCCAGACTAGCGTTTTTAATTGCATTTTAGAAAAATGATCCCCGACAACATTATACAGCCTAAAAGAGATGACATGTGACATTTAAGCTCACTGGTCATGCGCATATTTACCGGCATCAGTACCTGCAGTCTACTGGTCGTGTAATGGTCATATGACCAGGACTTGCTGAATATGGAAACGATACACAGTAGCCCGAAAGACCAGAAACAGAACGTGCAGCATTATTGAGATGCTGGAGTAGGAAATGCATTAGTGTAAACGCTACCCGATGAGATCAAACAGAAAATCATTATTTTTTTAGGGTTTCATAGTGTCACCCATGACTTTTCTACGCTCAAAAAAAAGTTCTGCTGCTTGTTCAAACTACTCATTTACAATTAGTGAAACCAACACAATTCTTACGTTTTTTCAAATTGTTTTATGTTCAATCCACTTAAATTTGTAAAATGATGAAGTTAATAGATTTGTGTGGGGACAACAAAAGAACTAAGAACTAACTCTTTAACAGAGTATCACGACTCTTTTTTTGTTAAATACATGATGACACATTAGTAACAAATATTATACAAAATACAGATCACGTTAAAGGAAAATGGGAACTAGAACTAAATACCATTATTGAGGATAAGGTCTGGATTAAGTTATGTGAAGGATGTCATAAAGGAATTAATAGTCAATTATGAAAGAAATTAGATTGGAAAGTAAAAATGAGGTACTTTAATACTCCTTTTGTAATTTCTACATATGTAAAAGGACCATCTGTTGCTTTGTGTTGGAGAAAATCTGGTAAAGATGATCAGACCCACATTTTTTGGGACTGTCTTAAGATTCAAGAATTTTGGAAAAATGTTTGAAAATAAATAGTTAATGACTGCATGTCTACAAATGAAGACTGATATTTTTCTGAACAGGTGGAAAAGTATAACGACATATTTAGATATGTATATTTAGAGGTTAGACGACGCAGTAGGTAGTGCTGTCAACTCACAGCAAGAAGGTTGCTGATTCGAGCCTCGGCAGGGTCAGTTGGCATTTCTGTGGAGTTTGCAAGTTCTCCCTGCGTTCGCGTTCACTGGTTCATTCCGCTGTGGCGACCCCGGATTGGTAAAGGGACTAAGCCAAGGAGAAAATGAATGAAGGAATGAATTTAGAGATTACTTTGCCTATCAACACAGTAATTTGAGGTAATTACATTGTAACACAATGTAACTTGATGTACAAATGTATCCCCTGAAAAGTAATTATGACGCAATACCTTTTATTTATTTATTTATTTTAATTACTTTCTTTTAATAGATTTTTTATAATTTCATTACTATTTTATCTAATTCCTCCTTTGTAAGGGGTTAAATGGTTGGTAAAGGGTTCAGTAAAAAAAAAAACTTTGAAAAATCTTAAGTAAATTAAATAAAATTAAAATTAAAAATTAAAATTAAAATAAATACATAAATAAATAAATAAATAATGACACATTTTTTTATGTCCTGCGATATCGTTCATCTCAGGTTTTATCTTTTAAGTTTTAAGACATGCCAAGCACCCTATACTTTGTTTGTTTTACGTCCTGATATGGAAAATCATCAAATTTAATAGGGTGTCTTAACATTTTCACTTGACTGTATGTTAGGGCACAGAACCCAAAGCACCAAAACCCTCCCCCTTATATAAAGTGACATTATTCAACAAAAACAAACATTACATTGGGATATTTATTAGAGTGGTTAAATCCACTTTAATTAGGGAAATAACGCTCATCAATCCCTATGGAAGGACTTTTAGTTTATCATCACTTTCTAGAGCAACCCCTTATTTTCAACACGTGGGCAAACACCAACAGGCTTTTCTACTGGAACGTCGTCACCCTGATTGTCAAGTGTTTTTCCCGTTCGCTGAGACAAAAGAAAAACCCCCAATGCTACAATGTTTTTGTTTTTTTTTTCCAGCCGCGTGCTGCTGAAACATTCGCACAGTTATTGGCTGAGCAGAACACTTTGAGGTTATACATATATAGATACTGTACGTTCCAATAAACGGCTGATTGCTTTTTCGAGAGGCCCGCAGAAGAGCCCGGCTGATTTTTCCTAGTCTGCTAATGCTGAAATATAATGGCACAATCTTCACGAGCACTGTAGGCGTCCATTTCAGACGGTCTTCGACACCTCCCTGCAGATATGCACAGTTGTGTAGCGGCAGGAACGCAAAAAATAAGTCGCCGCCGGGAATTCAAAGTGCAATACGTAACTGCTGAAGCCAGCAGGCCGGTTATGGTACTGCAAACAACAATCCTATGCAACTTCTACGGTCACAAACAGAGTCCAGAATTAATGTTCGCCAGGTTCACAGCTACTGGTGTGTAAAAAAAAAAAAAAAAAAAAAAAAAAGCATTTTGTTTTATTCAAAATCCTGTAATTTCAATCATATGAAGATGTTTCACGTTAAAAAGAAACTAGGGAAGGTTTTTGCATATAAAAAACAAAACAAAAATATTTCACATTTATATTAGCAAAGGGAAGAATAATTATCCAAGCTTTTTTTTTTATCAGCAGGGAAGTAGTATGATTTTAATCTGATGCTTTGATTAGCATGCTACACTTTCAGAAGACTCTTGACACAATAAAAAGTGCTGTTTCTATGTGTATTGCACTATTTTTGTGTGTCTCAGACACTTTTCAGATGACATGAAATTAAAATAACTTATTTAAAAAATGTTATTAAAAAAAACTATTTTAAATTAAAATGTTAAGACTCCTTGTGTTTTGTTCAATTCTATTGCACACTGTCCTAAGCTGTTTTAGACACACAAACACATTTTATGTAAATGCAGATATTACTTTATTTTGATGGTCCCTTTAAAACATTTTGTTGATTACAAGTTACACTGAAACTATATGGCAACTGATTCTCATTAGAGTTTTAGTAAACTGTTAGGTTGGTGTTAGGGTTAGTCTAAGCTGACATGTAGTTGCAAAGTTTCTTATAGTCAGTTGAATGTCCGCTGGTGAAGCAGTGTCAGCGGATATTAAGCAGACAGACTACTAATACTCAAATGAGAACTAATTGGTATGTAGATGCAATGTAACAGTCAACAAAGTGTGCAAAAGGCACAATCAAAATAAAGTCATACCAAAATGCCTAAATTGAAATGGTCCAACTTTTTGGTTTCCAATTGAAAAGCAGATTTACATGGGTATACAGCTCTAGCAAAATAATAATAGACCACTTCAAAGTTATTGTGTCTCAGTGTGTTTATGTGTATATACACATATATAACACATATACACTTGCCCTCAATAGTTAGAACATAAAAACTTAATACTGACCTAAAAAAAAAACTTATTTAGTGAGCAGATATCTTTGATTAAATACATTTTTGTATGCACTTTTTTATATTGGTTATCCTTAAAATTAATCATGCACAGAAACCTTGCACACTGAGTTCAATGTGTATTAATAAATCCACTGCAATCAATTGCAAAGCCGAGTCTTCACACAGTGATGATTTGCTGGAAATGTCAATTAAATTGAAATTATCCTGAACAGAGACTGACATTATGTCAAATGTAGTGAGACACACACCAAATAGTGGCTTGGGAAAGGTGTGCTGCATTCACCAGGCAACAAAACCAATATACAACCGGCTACACCAGTGTTTCTCAAACACCCGTCACAATCTGTCTTTATATTTCACACTTTGTTTGTCCTAAAGTGCTCCATGCCGAGAGTAAAAGTTAACAAATTGGTCAGATGGCATTTCATATTTTTGCTCAAGTTTTTTAAAATGTGGCTCGGAATAGTCAAGACACCTCTCAAAACTGTTGCTACAGATGAGAAAAGAATTTATAAAATCAGAAAAAAATCCTTGGATTAGTATTTTTCTGATTTTCTTAATTTTTCTGAGACATTTTTAATTTTTTTTATGTTCCAGAGACTTATTTCAGTATGTTGATGTACAGCTGAAGGCAAAATGATTAGCCCTCCTGTGATTTTTTTTTTCTTTATTAAATATTTCCTAAATGTTGTTTAACAGCAGGGAAAGTTTCACAGTATGTCTGATAATATTTTTTCTTCTGGGGAAAGTCTTATTTGTTTTGTTTTTTTTGGCTAGAATAAAAGCAGTTTTTTGTTTTTTTTTAACATTTTAAGGACAAAACTATTAGCCCCTTTAAGCTTTTTTTTTTTTTTTTTTTTGATAGTCTACAGAACAAACCATCGTTATACAATAACTTGCCTAATTACCCTAACCTGCCTAGTCAACCTAATTAACCTAGTTAAGTCTTTAAATGTCACTTTAAGCTGTATAGAAGTGTCTTAAAAATATCTAGTCAAATAATGTTTACTGTCATCATGGCAAAGATAAAAGAAATCAATTATTAGAAATGAGTTATTAAAACTATTATGTTTTGTTAAAATATTCTCTCCATTAAACAGAAACTGGGGAAAATACAGGGGGGCTAATAATTCTGACTTCAGCTGAAACTAAATATAGAGTAGGGGGCGGAGCTTTCTTTTTGCGCATCATTCCCTAATATCAAACTAGCGGTAAGAGGGGCGTGGCTAAGAATATTGTGGCTGAAGCTCTCAATCTGACATCATCAGTAAAGCACCACCACTGCAAACACTGAAGCAAATGCTCAGACTTTGATTTAAGATTACCGAAACAATTTTCCAATGGATTACCTTGCACAACAATGTGTGCTTGTAAAATAAACATGGTAAATTTTGACTTCATGCAACATTTAACAACAAAATTTTTTAGACTCAGTGTGCAATGAATGTAAAATAATTTCTTATAATAAACACGTCGTCATTTGTCAACAAGACCTACCAAATAGCTATCATTTTTTTTAAATATACTTAGTAAAATGCGGCAAATAGTTGATTTGTGTTAATTCTGGACCCTGATGACAACCGTAAAAGTTCGAACTTTCCATTTGAGCTCCGCAGGACCGCACCTACATAAAAGAAATAAGTTAAGAAGTGAGAGAGAATTCGCTTCCCGTCACACTTTCCCTGGAGAGAGCGAGGCAGTGAACATTTCGTTATGATCCTGACCTCTTATATATCCTGCAAAGAAGACTTCCTGAAAGAAGGAGAAACCGAGAGGCAAAAATTCACGATCCGAGTGTGAGATGGCAGGGTGATGTGTGGCGTGACGTTTTTTAAGTGAACGCGTTTCATCATCAGTTTGAACGCAGCACCTCCTTAATGAGGAGGAGAAGGAAGAGGGGAATGTTGGGTTAACAGTCTTCAGAAATCTCCGCGTTCACTTAGGTCATCCGTGACCGGGCCAGACTCCTAACAGTTCTGTTTTGGCTGTATTTCAGTAACCCCACATTTCTCCGTTCAGCATCCCCCCCACTGACAACAGCGCTGCGTGTTTCACTCATCATCCAGCACTTCTGTCTTGATGTCGCTGGCTGATCCGCCTTGTCGGGCCAGCGCCAAAATGCTGTGGTTGACGGCGGCCATCTCTACTGCCAGAGCGATGGGGTCCTGGTGCTCATTCGGGCCAGTGTTGTCGTCCTGTAGGGAAGCAGAGAACTAGAGATGGGTCTGAAGCCCTCTGCTTTTGCCTCGCAAACCTGTTTTGAGTGACTTTGTGTCATTATTAGACAAAAGGAGCATGAACAGTTCAATCAACACACCGTATTTAGGGGGCCATATCAGTTCATGGCCGATATTAGAAAGTGTGGGTAGACTTTAAAGTAGTGCTGTTAGATTATAATTGTATATTTACATGTTTTGTATATTTAGAATTGTTAATAAATAAATAAAAAAACAAGATTAAATAACTAAGTATAAAATATGTACAAATAATGCTAAATAAACACAAATTTAATTTAAAAAGTACAATTAATTAATTAGTTAATTAATGAAAAAACTTTTGATTTTGGCCAGCTATATACATTTTAATTAAAATTTAATTAATTAAAAATTTAAATGCAAAATCTATTTATAAAACATAATAAATTCAAATTAAAAACAGTTACCATTGATACAAAAATAAAACTGATCCAATAAAAAATATAAAAATAAATAAAAATAAGAAAATATTTTTTTTAAAAAGAAAAAGAAAAATATAGGCCAGCTGCATACATTAATTATAATTTAACTAATCAAATTTTTTTAATTCAAAACCTATTAATAAAACTTATTGATTGAGAAATATTTTCATTTAGCTTTATGGAGAAAACAAATACAATATATATTTTAAATAAATATACTAAAATAAAATGTATTATATTAAAATATGTTTAAATTAAAAACAAGTTACCCACTACTGACACAAACACTGATTCAATTAAAAAAGATTATTAAATGAAAAATAAAAACAAATTTATTTTAAAATAGAAAAAAATATATAGGCAAGCTATATACATTTTAATTAAAGTTTAATTCATAAAAAAATTATATAAAACCTATTAATACAATTTATTAATTGAGAAATATTGCAAGAGAAATATTTTTCATTTTCTTTTAGCTTTTTGTAAAAAAAACAACTAAAATGAAAATTTTTTAAAATATGTATCAAATAAAAAATTATTAAACCATAATTTTTTTTAAAAGTTACCCAATAACACAAAGATAATACTGATTCGATTCCATTAAAAAGAATAAATAAATAAATAGAAAAGGAAATAAATTATTTAATGAAAAACTAAATATTTTTTTCTATTTAATTAATTTCAATTAACTAAAAACCTATTAATAAATGATAATAATAGATAAGTATTTCTTATTTTCCTTTAGCTTTTATGTATAAAAAACGAATAAAATAAAAAATGTAAAAAAATAAATATATTAAAATAAAATGCATTAGATTAAAATATATAAACGGTTACCCATTGATACTAGGATAAGATTGCATCAATAAAAAAAGTAAAATAAATAAACAAAAATAGATATCGTATAGGAATATAGATCAAGTAGAAAAAAGGAAAAATTTTCATTTGAAAACAAGAAAAAAGAAGCCAAATTAAAATTTATAAATTAATAATCCTGCTATAAACATTATAATTAAACTAAGACTTTAAATAAAACCTATTAACAAAAGTATTATTTAAAAATAAAAATGTTTATTATAACTCAACAAAACAATTTTTTCATCTTAATTTAGCGTTACTTAAAAATAAAACCTAAATATTCAGAAATAAATATTCAGAAAAAAAATTTTATATTCTAAAGAAATAATCACAAACAAATCCCTTACCATTCCCAAAACTTGGTCAGCAGCTACCGGTTCACCGTAGTCATTTCCATCGATCTCGTCGCTGTTAGAATGACCTCCCGGGCTTTGGACATCAATCCCATGACTCTCCAGGATTGCTGCTTCTTCGAAAAAAACAGACCTTGCCATAACATATCTGAGCTCATCAGCACATACAGTAAGCCATTCTTAAAAAAATAACATTTCTTTTTTTCTTCAATAAATTCCATCATTCTCAGCAAATGCAAATCTGAAATGAGGCGGCTGCAGAACAGCGATAACAATGCTGAAATAATAAAGCCATTGTCCATATTCAGAATGCATTGTTGCGTGTAATTCCAGCTTTATGGGTCCCCAGAGGGCTTCAACATTACCTATGTTGGCTCTTCTCTTAATTTCCTTCCGTCTGTTGGCGAACCAGTTGTAAACTTTCAGAGACGTGACCCTCTCAAGATCTGAAAGCTTCTTCCCTTAATCAAATAACAGCAGAGCTCATCAATAATGTCTGGGGCCACGATAACAGCTATTTATACGTGCATTCATCTTCTTTATAGAGCTTCTTGTTTAAATATCCTACCTGGTTTCTGAATTACTGCATTGCAGGCGTTGGCAATTTCCTCTCGTTTGGCTTCGTCCGGGTACTGGTTGTCATTGAAGTAACTGGAGGAGAATATAAAAGCAAAAATTGACACATTTTGTAGCTTTAAGTACTAGCTTGCATTCAGGCTTTGTTTAACCAAGATCCACTATTGACTGTTTTATGATGGTTATTTCAGTAGTCAATGCTATCTCTTAACCCACACCCTTACTATAAGTATACAATGCTTCATTTTGAGTGCTGTAAATAAAATAAAAAAACAAGTGATTGATCCATGTAGTCTAATGGATCTGTCAGTTAAGACGATTGATTTATTTATTTATTTTTACAAATATTCAGTAATAATAAAATACATCAACTAGTAGATAAATTAACATTTTATAAACAGATTGACATTAACTCTTCTACCAATTTTTTTTTTAACAGTAATGCGTTCAGTATAATTAACTATTAGTATATTTTTACACCTCGCTGGGTCGAACCTCGGCTCAGTTGGCATTTCTGTAAGGAGTTTGCATGTTCTCCCTGCCTTCGCGTGGGTTTCCTCCGGGTGCTCCGGTTTCCCCCACAGTCCAAAGACATGTGATACAGGTGAATTGGGTAGGCTAAATTGTCCATAGTGTATGAGTGTGTGTGTGATTGTGTGTGTGGATGTTTCCCAGAGAAGGTTGCGGCTGGAAGGGCATCTGCTGAGTAAAAACTTGCTGGATAAGTTGGCGGTTCATTCCGCTGTGGTGACCCTGGATTAATAAAGGGACTAAGCCGACAAGCAAATGAATGAATGAATGAATATATTTTTACACCATTAAATTGATCCATTAATGCATTTGTTATATTATAATAATCAGTGTTTGGCAAGCTACTTGGAAAATGTAGTTTAGCTAGATTCAAGCTATTTTTAATGTTTTGTCATAGTCAATAAAATTTCCAAATAAACATATGAAGCATAATTATTATGTTCAGTTAAACAGCAAAAACGAAAAATTCATCAGAGACATCAGAGATTAACATTTAAAATACTATACAGTAAAGGGAAAAATATAGGAAAGTGTATTATAGTGTATATGTGTGTGTGTGTGTGTGTGTGTGTGTGTGTGTGTGTATATATTGTGTGTATAAATAAATATACACACACACACACACACACACACACACACACACACACACACACACACACACACACACACACACACACACACACACACACACACACACACACACACACACACACACACACACACACACACACACACACACACACACACACACACACACACACACACACACACACACACACACACACACACACACACACACACATATATATATATGGTCACACTTTACAATAAGGCTCATTAGTTAATGTTAAGTAATGCATTTACTAACATGAACAAACACTGAACAATAAATTTACTACAGTATTTATTCATGTTAATAAACGTTAGTTAATGAAAATACAGTAGTTCATTATTAGTTAATGTTAACTCATGGTGCATTAACTAATGTTAACAAGCATGGACTTGAACGTTAATAATGCATTAGTAAATATTCAAATATGATTAACAAATGTTGTACAAGTGTTGTTCATGATTAGTTCATGTTAGTAAATGCAATAACTAATGAACCTTATAGTAAAGTGTTACCATATATATATATATATATATATATATATATATATATATATATATATATATATATATATATATATATATATATATATATATATATATATATATAAACATTATAGTATTTTGTGTTTTTATTAAATTATTTATTGAATAATCTTTTTATTGAGATGTCAAAAATATGACGATATATCATCACAATCATAATTACATATTGTTTAAATTGTACAGGTTGTTTAAATTAGTAACAGATTTTTTTCTAAAAAACATTAGGAAAAAATTGTTTAGAATACAAATCATTTATAGAAGGTATGCACCAGATCATCAATATGACAATGGCTTGTTTAAATAAATCTTTGGAAATAGGGGGAATATGTAGATAGGCGAAGTCAATGTCAGTTTATTACGTCTTTTCCTGTTTCATTTAATAAATTGCTGAAATTTGAATTTGTAATAGGATATATAAAAGTGTCCACATTTTCTCAAAAACAGTAAGTTTGCCTTTTAACATCTTTTGAAATCTTTTCCATAGCTGAACAGAAGGATATATTATTGATCCACTTTACTATAGATGGCCTTTCCATTTTCCTCCAGTACAAAGCTATTAGACGCTTTGCTTGGAGTATACTTATATCGATAAGTTTACAAGTACTGCTGGGGAAGTCAATATCTACACATGTAATTCCCAAAACAAACATTTCCGGTTTTATGGGCAGGTTTATAGATACCTTTCAAAAATGAACATAGCCACCTCTTTCCAAAATTCCTGTACCTTCGGGCAATCCCACATCCAGTGCAAAAGTGTACCCTTTTCAACTGAGCATTTGATGCATGTGTCTGGGATACTCTGTTTAATTTTATTTAACCTGACTGGATTGATGTATGTTCTCGTAATTCAGTTGTACTGTATTGATTTAAGATTGCTGTTAAATGTTGATTGAGCTTTTGTACATATTTCCTCCCATTTATCCAGTGGAATATTTACATTTTATTCTTCTCTTAAGAAAGAGAATTTAAATTCTGATGATTCTGTCGAGCATGATTTTAACATCTTATAGAACATAGATACTAAACCTTTTGATTGAGCAGGTTTTGATAAGAGGTGTTTTCTAAGCTTTGCCTCTAGATGAGTAGAAAGATTGCTCATAAATATTAATATTATGTAAGACATAATAAATATCAATAATGTCCAATAATTTATAAGAGAATACATGTTGAAAGAGGGTCATATTATTGCAAAGCGTTTTAAAATGTTTAAGGATGGTCTTTTCAGAATAAAAGGGATCCATTTTCCAGAATACCTCATAAAAGTCAGACCCTGAGCATCAGTTAATGGTCTCACCTCTCCATGACGGCCAGACACTCTTTCCTCCAGGTGAAGCGGCTGCCGCGCCGCAGGCGGAAGCTGCCCTGCGTGCTGCTGATGGGTGGAGGAGTCTGACGCCACTCCACAATGTCCTCCAGGGCCATCGGTGTGGGACGCATCGCTAGAGTCGCACCTGAGACACAAAAATCATCACATCAGCTCAGGTGAAGCATGAGGACACACTGAAGATCAAGCAGATGATCATGAAAATGTTCTGGGTTTAGAGTCATGACCGTTTAGTTAAATCACTGAATGTCTGATTTCTTCCTTAAGAACAAAATAAAGGAGACGGGAGACTGAGATGAAGGAGTCTATAGAGATTTTGCCTGCATTTAAAACTTTATGCTTATGAGCTAGTTATGTGTATTTAAAAAAGCAGCACTGTATTGATATTATTCATTCTAGATAGGGCTAGCTACAGGGTCACGGAATATACAGCTGAAGTCAGAATTTTTAGCCCCCCCCTGTTTATTTTTTGCCCAATTTCTGTTTAACGGATAGAAGACTTTTGTAAACATAATAGCTTTAATAACTCATTTCTTATAACTGATTAATTTTACCGTTGTCATGATGTAAGTGAATAATATTTGACTAAACATTTTTTAGATCACTTCTATACAGCTTAAAGTGACATTTAAAAGCTTAACTATGTTAATTAGGTTAACTAGGCAGGTTAGGGTAATTAGGCAAGTTTTTGTATAATGATAGTTTGTTCTGTAAAAAAAAAATCTGCTTTTATTCTAGCCGAAATAAAACAAATAAGACTTTGTCCAGAAGAAAAAATATTACCAGACATACAGTGAAAGTTTCCTTGCTCTGGGAAATATTTAAAAAAAGAAAAAAAATTAAAAGGGGTGCTAATAATTCTGACTCTATATATTTTTTTATTTATGTAGAGCTCTAATATTTCAGAAATAGGCTCTATGATTCACAGAATCAAGTCTTTAAGATGTAATTCGCCGTATGATACAGAACACAATGGAATTTGGTAAATTTTTTGATAATTAATTCAACAATTAACTCTACATTCTTGGCAACTCATTAAAATAAATGTTTAACCTGAAGAAAATACATGACAGAAAAATAGACAGGTTAATACAAATGTATATATAAAAAATTATAATAACAATAATGTATTTTTATTATTATTATTTAGTATCTGAGGAAATAAAGATTTTTTTTTCTTCATTGCTGTAAATTTTAACAGGAATAAACAGAATTTGAGAAAAAAATATTTCAGTGTAAAAATATTAAACTTTAAACAGTTTCTTGATTTCAACTAATCAATAATTAATATTACACAAACTGAATCCAGATTTGTAAAAAAATAAATAAATGGTTGCCATTCCTGGAGCATGTCAAATCTCTGCAACTTAAGGCAGTTAGTGTCGAATTAATAGTTGCTCATCTTGCACTTTTAGGGCTCTATTTTGACGATTTAGGCGCAAAGTCCAAAGCGCAGGGTGCAAAAGCATTATGGCCGTGTCAGAATCCACTTTAGCTATTTAAAGGACGGAATAATCTGCTCTGCGCCGTAGCGCATGGTCTAACAGGGTTGAGCGTTTTTTTCTTAATGAGTTATAGGTGAGTTTTGAGAATAAACCAATCAGAGTATCATCTCCCATTACCTTTATGAGTCAGTTGCGTCACACATTAGTTAAATACATTTTTAGTTGTAGTACACATTAGTTAAATACACATTAGTAAATAGCATTTGCTATTTACATGGCGGACTTTGTAATTGGAAAAACTGAGCACTTCACAAGCGAGAAAACAGTTAAACAGACCATCTGCAACGAGAGAATGAGAGATGAGCCTCCTCATTTATTTTCACTTACACTCTCGTTCGTGGATAAGGAAACTTTTTGTACGCACAGGCATCCATTAGGATGCTAAATTTTAGATCAACTATTTTTTTAATGATAAGCTCCATTAACAAGAATAATACAAACAAAGATAATCATGAAAAATGAGCATTGACAATAAATTAAATGAACACATTAAAATTAAAGCCCAAGTAGAAATCTTCATGGAACTACATTTTGACCAACACTAATGTCTTCTGATTTAAAGTGCATTTTGAGAGTCAAATTTAAAGTTATTGCTGGATGACAGACGCGCCAGTAAGATGTTCTGCTGGGGTCAATGAAATTACCAGGTGTCGTTTTCTCCAGTTGGTACCAGCGGTAGAAAGCTCTTTTCTTCTGCTCGCTGAGGTCTGAGCCCTGCTGGAGAAGCCAATGAGAGATCCTGCTCTGACTGATACCTGCAGAGAATTAAACGCACTCTGACTGCATATTCCTCTCTCAGGCCTGCCACGACAAATCCCACAACCTTAACAAACAACAGCCATAAAGCTGACACTTTTGATTAAATGTTACTAGAAGAACATGTAGCCCAGTGCTTTGTTGTGGCACAGCGAAATACTAAAGTAAAATGCTCTGTTTTCTAATGACACTAAACAACTAAAGGACATTTTTTTTATTAAGCAAAGCCATGTATTTGCAGTGTATTTACAGTGTATTTGGAAGCAAAAAGCTTAAAGCAGAATTACTGACCTGTCACTTGTGCAACTACAGCCTGTGATATTCGCCGGTTCCCCAAGAACGCTTTAATCTCTTCTTTAATTATAGCACTGTCCATTCTGCAACAACAGAGAGAGAGATTAAAAAAGACATTACATGAAAAAAGTCAATGCTATTTTTGCTCACATTTCTAAAAGAGCCATTTATTACTACAACAGCGCTTCTAGTGTGTATATTTAGCTGTATTTTGGCATATGAACAAACAGTAGGTGTTAAAAACACTAATTGAAGTCTAACAAAATGTAGACATACAGTTTTACTTCAGATATGACCAAGGTTAATGAGCGCTTGGTTATTTAGGTGATTTTAAAGGGGTGGTCCACTACGATATCCTATTTTAAACTTTAGTTGATGTGTAATGTAGCTGTGTGAACATAAACAACATCTCTGAATCTAAGACGTTCAAAGTTCAATGCATAGGAAGACAGTAGCTTTTACAGAATTGAGCTTAGTAAAGCTTAGCATATACATCCGGGTTAGCGAGATCACAAATGTTTCAGGTTCACGGCATTTACCATGCGCATACACCTCGCATAGTGAAGGGGTGTGGCCAGAGGTGCTGTAATGTTACAACAGAGCAAGCTAAAATGTAGTCCAAACGCTGCTATTTCCACAGAGCTTGTTCTGTTCCTGTATTTAGGCAAAGGACGTGACGCAAAGAGAGAATTGCTTACAGTTTAGTTTTAATCATGTTCCAGAGAATTATAAAAAGTATATAGCTAGCATTTGACAAAGGACAGCTTCCAGAATCTCTCCCAGTTCAGCGCTGGATTTAGCTAAAAACTTGTTATAGAAGGAGCAGCTCCAACCATAACAGACGAAGCTGTGGATTGTGGGTTTTTTAATTTGTTCAAATAAATCTATTACATGCACAGTTTCAAGCGTTAACAGCATGTTGTAGCAAGGACATAAACAAGGATGTAAACAACGGGAAATGCTGTTTGGAATTGCTAACAGTTTAGCTACATATATATGAAAGACACTCGTCAGATTTTATTTTAGAGAGCAGGCATAAGGTTCATCCGTGTCCTTTTCATTTTCTGTCTGATTCAGGCTTCAAACTGATAAGCTAACAGCTACACTGACTGACTGTATTTACACAGCAAAGGCACAGCGCATGCTATAAGGGTCTTGATGCTTTTCCTGGTGACATGGAGCCGATCCACAAATCACAGCGCATTATGTTAGCTGACCAATCAGAGCCTCATGAGGATGAACTTTTGCAGAACTTAGAAAATATGAAAGCTGTTTTCATGTTAGCTGAGTAGCTGTATATATTCAAAGTAAGATATATGAAACAATAACCTGATATTTTACAAGTGAAGCATGAACACACATTGCTTTGCATCTTATAGACACAACCAAGCCTTAAAAATACATTGTGGATCACCCCTTTGAGATGAGGAGTTCATTTGTGATTTAGTGATTCATCCAAATAACTGTACACAAGCATTAGTTACGAGTGAGAGGATTCAATAAGTCATGAGTTCATTTGTAAGTCATTTTGAACTTATAACGTAACAAAACTGATCAGAAGAGTCATTTGTGTTGCACTATTCAAATACACACTTTACTTCAGTTAGGATGTGAAAACTCTAATGATTCAGGCAAAAAAAAAAAAAAGGTTCATGAATTGGACGATATGTTTTTCGTACATTTCATTATGTTGCACCACCCACATTAGCAGTTCATTTCAGTTCAGATATGTCTGAACTTCTCTGAAGATAATGAGATTAGCTGCTTTGGGCTGATAAATTAATTTGTGACTCATAGCGAATGAGTAATGTAATAAACCCTTGATAAAGTCACATGTTGGTGAACTGAACTACATACAGTAGTTGTTTTTGCTTTGCATGTATGATTTTGCCCCATCCAAACACACCCAGATTTCTTCTTAAGTTCAGCTATGATTCATGATTCTGCCATTTTAGGCAGATAAGTTGATTTGTCATTTGTTTTGAATGATTTGTGCTTAATAACTCTTAATAAGACCTAATTGTCCATAATTTGTAAGATAATTATTTTTAATGTTGCACCAATCATATACAACAGGGAAAATAAGTATTGATGTCATGTTTTTTTTTTTTCCTGGGAATATTATTTCTAAATGAGCTGTTGACATGAAGTTGAACCAGGGGTCTGTTCTTCGTACCTCGCTTAAATGATCTAAGATTATTTGGCAGATCCTGGATCTTTTAATCTTGATAACTGATCTCTCGCTAATTTGGTTCTTCAAACAAGTTCGCGAATCAGATTAGAATGTCAGGATAAACTGATCTGAGATCGCTGCGTGTGTTGTAAAGGACAGATCTATCGATCCTCGAAACCATGATCAGCAATGCAACGATTGGCTGACGGCACAGCAGTGTAATGACATCATCTGATTAATATTCAATTATCCATGTGAGCAAAATTACATCAAATTAGCAGTAAACGGCTTGTTAAATATGACACGCAATAACCTTCCACATTGTTGTGAGCTCCAGGCTTTACTCTTTTATGTGTCAAGAGTATTCAGCATGTATTTCAATGCAAATCAATGTATTTAGTTCTACATTTAGAAAGATTTTCTTTATTATAGTAGCCGTTTTTTAATCGGTGTAAAGAATAACTGGTTGTTTACAAAAGCATTTTTATATTGATAAAGGTGTCTGCAACTTTTGTGAAGCATCAAATCACTGGCATATTAAATATGAAAACATGTTTATGACTGCATAAATGTATTTTATGTCAGTTTTATCTTTGCACCACTAGGTGGCAGTCTTTGTACTTTCATTTCGAGGGTGCAGATTGCATAAGTTTTATTAATATGTATAACTTTATTTATTTTATTAATAACTATAACTTTATACATAGTTTAAAAATATGTACCATTTTCCCAAGTGTATATAACTACTACTGTAAGAAAATATCAGAATTCGGAACATACTTTCTGTATTATCTTTGCTTGAACTAAGCCGATCTAATCCTGTTTATATGAATTGAACCTGCTCCCGATCAGGTTTGAGCTAGCAGAACTGTTGCTATGACAACAACTCTCGGATCAGCTTTGAAGAACGAAACGATCCTGGATCGTGTCAAACCGTCAATATCCAAATCCAGCTAACTGAGTAATCCACGTACGAAGAACGGACCCCAGATGTTGGTAAAACCCCAAACAAAACAAACCTGAAAATAAATCTAAAAAAAAAACTGAAAAATAAGTGATGTATAATAACAATGGAATGACACAAGGAGAAAGTGAACTACTGAACATACTTTCTGTATTATCTTTGCTTGAACTAAGCCGATCTAATCCTGTTTATATGAATTGAACCTGCTCCCAGTCAGGTTTGAGCTAGCAGAACTGTTGCTATGACAACAACTCTTGGATCAGCTTTGAAGAACGAAACGATGGTGGATCGTGTCAAACCGTCAATATCCAAATCCAGCTAACTGAGTAATCCACGTACGAAGAACGGACCCCAGATGTTGGTAAAACCCCAAACAAAACAAACCTAAAAATAAATCTAAAAAAAAAACTGAAAAATAAGTGATGTATAATAACAATGGAATGACACAAGTAGAAAGTGAACTACTGAAATGTTTGTGGAGATGGCAGCTTAAATCTGCCTCTCATATAAAGAATGAAGTCACACGAATTGCTCAGGTGTGAGTTTTTTACAGACTTCAACAGAGAATAAAACTGTAAGTGGTTCTCTGAATGTCATCTATCAAATTTTATCTTCATTTTGTATTCTCTAGTAGATTCATGTCAGATAATTGGCTGGACCATTCTGCAGCTTGATTTTCTTTCTCTGAAAGCATTTGAGAGTTTCCTTGGCTGTGTCATTGTGTGATCATTGTCTTGCTGAAATGTCCACCCTGATTTCATCTTCATCATCCTGCTCATGTAGATGTTGAACTGAAGCAGTGAATATTAATTTACAATGACGAAGGGCAGAGACATTTCAGCTGTTGTCTGGGCTTTCACTTCCTTTCTACACCTCCCTTTATTTATGTGTTCAATACTTTTTCCCTGTGTCGTTTCATTTTATTATGCATAACTTGATTTGTAAATTAATTAGTTTTATTTTCTGGGCACATATGGATTGCTTTGGTAGGTACCAAAATCTGTTGGTCAGCAGCACCTTTAGAAATATGTTTTCTGAGAAAAATGGTGACATGTTCAATGCTAATTTGCCCCACTGTACACGTGTACATTTTTGTCAGATATGATCAAATAGTCAATGAGCGAGTCAGATTCAGTGTGGATTCTGCCGTTTTAGGCTGAAGAGTTGATTTGTGACTCGTTTTGAATAATATATACTGGGGTTTGTTGCACCATCCAAATACACCCAAAAGTTCAGGTATGACCAAAGTTTGGAGTGGTTTTCTTGTTTTGAACTATTCAAGACAAGTAAAAGATTCAATATACATAAAACTATAACATTCATTCATTCATTCATTCATTTTCTTTTCGGCTTAGTCCCTTTATTAATCTAGGGTCACCACAGCGGAATGAACTCACAACTTATCTAGCATATGTCTTACGCAGCGGATGCTCTTCCAGCTGCAACCCATCACTGGGAAACATCCATACACACTCATCCACACACATACACTACGGACAATTTTAGCCTCCCCAATCCACCAATGCCACATGTTTTTGGAGTGTTTTTGCTGTTTTCTTGCTGTAAGGGCGAACGTGCTACCCACTGCGCCACCGTGCAGCCAAAAGTATAACATATATAATCTAAAAATATATATATGTTAATAATATAATACATATAAACAATTGTTCAGAATTTTTTAGTGCATTATGTTGCACCATCCAGTATTTCATTCTCAAATGCAACACAAATGCTTTTAACTTATTTCTTTCAAAGGGGCTGAAACTGTCACCACTGGCTTGCATGGTTTGGGACTTGTGGAGCTGCACATCATTGGATTTTTCAGTGACATTTATATTAGACTGACCTTTACTAAACTGCACTTTTTAATGTGCTAGAACTTCTACGTTAAGCTGCACTGACGCAATCTACATTGTAAAAGCGCTATAGAAATAAAAAGATTAAATGAATTGAAAAAAAAATGTGGTTTCAATTTCCACCTAAGTGACCTGTCCCGAGTCCTTTCCACTGACCTCATGAGCTCCTCGACTCGGTCATCGATGTCCATTTCCTCATCGGGGGGCTCGAAGGGAAAGGCCCGTGAGGAGACGTTGCTAACAGTGAAGCGGGGTGGCGAGAGTTTCCCATTGGACATAGAGGCAAGGGCGTCCCGTCCATTTTGGACCAGGGGTGCTACAACCGGCATAGAGGTGGGGGCGGTCGGCGGAGGGGAGGTTTCATAACTGTTGCTCGGAGACGGGGAGAGGCCATTGCCACGGAAACCCGTCTGCGTGGCTGTAGAGGTCGTTGAAGAAGAGGCTGTGAGGTTGTTGGAGGAGGTAGTGCAGGAGTTGGAAGAGGTGGTGGCGTTACTGCTGTGATTGATGGCGGAGGTCCCACCGTGAGCATGCCGATGGCCAAACTTCTCCACATGTTCGCGGTCCAGCCGGTCAAGGGTGTCCAGAGCATGCAGGATCTCTTGCTTTGTCATGCCACTCCGACGTAGCCTCTGCAGTAAGTCGATCTGCTCAATGGTAAAACGAGGCTCATCTGTATAATGGGACATTCTGCCAAATAGAGAGAGAGAGATCTGCAGTATTAGAGAATTGATGGCATAGGAAATCCTTAAACTTGTGCTGATGAAACACAACTTGTGTAGAGTGTATGAAAGTCATGATAACACAGCCTAGACAAAGAACAAGTTTTGGTGTAGGGAATGCAGCAGAGACACGCGCATGAGCTCCGAATAAAGCATCATTTTTTCCAAGAAATGTCAAAGTCACCGCACCTTTATCGACCAATCATTGCAACAGAAGTCCGGAGCCTGTCTGAGGTCAAGGCAAAGACACTGCATGCATTACCACAGAATTTTTAATAGACTTTAAACAGCAGAAAGCTGGGACACGTGAGGAGGGGGAAGGAGGTTAACTTTAGGGAAAACTGCCAAGAAAAATTCCATCCGAGGCGGCCAACCTACTTTTAGTGAAGACGCTGAGGATGAATCACTCTCCGTATAGGCGTTTGTCTGAGAATAGTTCTCTCAATGCCAGACTGTTGCCCGCACACACACACATATAGACACACAATTATGCTGTAGCACACTCTGCATTTTAGTGCTGGAGTTTTGAAAGGAAGCTACAACTTGTGACGCTGCAGCGCACAACTCGTGCCAATGCAATATGCATTCCATATGGCAGTGTAATGCAATCACGGAAACGAAAAAAAGGGTGAGGCTTCTTTTAACAAAATGAAGATTTCAACCTCCCTGCGACATTCTTCAAGAATAAATTCTGCTGATGAGCGAATATGACTGTCTGCTGGTGTCTGCACTGCATAAAATGCATAAAAAAAGATTTCTGCTCACTCAAGCACCCTTAAAAAGCTTCAAAAGGTTTAATTATCTAGAGGCATCGGATACAGCAAATCAGCAGAAACAACAATAAATCCAGGAGTTTTTAGGCATTCAGATTTGTCTGTAATTTTCATGCATCTCCTAAAGAACAATACAGTAATCCTATAAAGACATGGGACGATAACCGGTTTCAAGGTTTTCCATGGTTTGGAAAAGTCAAGGTTTTAATACCACTAAAATGTTCTGTCATACCATTCCTAAGGTATATGCAAAGTCTTTTTTTTATGTATTTTTACATATTGTAATGAAATCAGAGTTTTTTAAGCTAATGAAAACAGCAGAAGTCAATGACTTATTTAAAATATTTAGCCTGACATCTTGACTGTTTCAAAATATTATAAATATTTTATAAAACAAATTAAATTGTGTTCAGTTGTGTTACCCAGACATTTAAAAAGAACTTATTTTAGAGCAGTTATCACAATACCGTGATACTGTGAAACCGTCAAACCGTGGTATGTTTAGCCAAGGTTATCATATCGTCAAAAACTTATACCGGCTTATGCCTAATCCTGTAGCAAACAAGAAGTGTGAAAAAAGCAGACAGAATTGCAGTATCGCGTCATGGAATTGGAATTAGCTGTTTAATGTAAAACCATCACAGAGTTCTTCAAGTTTTGGAATAATAAATGGAAAGCAGGGCTATACACTAAATCAAACTGTAATGTGGACCAAAGTCTGTAAATATTAAGCCCTCAAAATAATATTTCAAGTCTGCATGTTCTGTGTAAGTGAATTGAGGGGTTTCATTTATTACACATTCTGAAGCATGTGACCCTCTAGGTTTTCACACCTGCTCTCTCACTGAATGCATGAACTTGATCTCCACAGCTGCTCAGCATTTTACATATATTAAGATCTAAAATCATACAGTGTTGCTTGAAAATCTGTGAAACCGTTGAGCAGCTCAAAGCTTTCTGCTTGATGCCCCTTTTTTATCATGTGAAGTCTCACAAACTAATTTCGAGAGGAGCACTATCGTCTTTTTGGTAGAATCCCACCCTTCCACCCCACCTCCTCCTTTTTCTCCCCATCTAAAGCCTGGTTTATTCTGCGTCAAGTGACCGGCCTAACCCACGGCGCATACAACGCCCGTAGCTGTGCATTTATACTTCTACGCGCTGTCTCTGTGGGTCTGCATTAACCCTTCCGAAACGCTAGTTGGCAGTGAGGTGTTAATGTTCCTCTGTGTCGAGTTTCTTCGCTGCTGTTTTGCTTTTCCTGAACACTTCCGGGATGTACAAGTGGCTCAAACTCGCTCATTTTGAGGCAGGAACCGGCGGACGTGCAACAACTTTAACTATGAGGTAAACATAAAAAAAAAATTTCCATCCGGAGCTCCTTCACGGGACTCCACACTTGTAAACAATCGCTCCATCAGGCTCGCACCATTCACGCGGCTCTCGGTCCCGCCCAGACTCGTCAGCGCTACCAAGCCGACCAATCACAGAGCTTGTGCTACGCGTCGTTGCGACGTGTAGTTACATTTTTTGAGAGGTGCACGTCAGCGACGCCGACGGCCACGGCGAAGGGTTATGCGTCAGCGCCATAGCATATGCCGGCGTTTGACGCAGAAGTATAAATCAGCCTTAAAGGCGGAGCGATCGAGACCTACCTGATCTCGGATCCCCTGATATGCTTCTAGACCGGGCAGTAGCCCTGGGCTTAAATATCTCCGAGCTCAGGGTTCTCTCCCGGGACAGCATGCCAAACCTGCTATAAATGCCAAGCATATCTAAGTGGGAACTCTTGAATAGCATTAAATGTAGGCTGATTCGGGTTTAGGGTGATTAATTAAAAAGAAATTCCATTAAGCAAAACTGTGACTGTCATGCACATCTTATCAGGGAAGCATGGTTGTGTGTACTAAATCATTAATTTTTCTTCTGCGTAGTCCCTTTATTCATCAGGGGTCACCACATCGAAATGAACCGCTAACATATCCAGCATATGTTTTACACAGTGGATACCCTTCCAGCTGCAACCTAGTACTGGAAAACACCCATACATTATCACAAGCACACATATACACTACGGCCGATTTAATTTATTCAACAGCGCAAGGACTGTGAGGGAAACCGGAGCACCCGTAGGAAACTCACGTGAATGTGGGGAGAACATGCAAACTCCATACAGAAACGCCAACTGACCCAGCCAGGACTCAAACCGGCGACCTTCTTGCTGTGAGGTGACAGTGCTAACCATTGAACCACTGTGTAGCCCAGTATTAAATCTAAACACTATAAACAATTGACTCAAGTTGTGAAGTGAAGTATTTTCACAAACTTTCAGATGCACCAGCATGTACTACACAGAGCCGTAGTTAATTGAGAAGCTACATAAATTGCTGTCATTATAATAGAACCATTATCTTGAGTTCACTATCGTCCAATTAAATCGATTTCAATTTTGCATAGCTTATCAGTTTACTACAACACTGCTCCACCTGAAAGCATGTGCTGGATATTTACTAGAACCAGCTTTACTGACAAAATGCACATGAAAAACGCCTTTGATTTATTCAGGGTATCTGCAAGTTTTTGAGTTATATTTAAGACTTTTAAGACCTTTTTAAGCATGCAACTATTATTGACCATCCTTAACACGGTTAATTATACTATTATTATTATTTTTTATTATTATTATTCTATATATATAAATATATATATATATATATATATATATTTATGTGTGTGTATATATATATATATATATATATATATATATATATATATATATATATATATATATATATATATATATATATATATATATTTATGTATATATTTATGTATATATGTATATATATATATATATATATATATATATATATATATATATATATATATATATATATATATATATATATATATATATATTATTATTATTATTATTATTATTATTATTCCACCAAAGACTACAAATTGACTTTGGTTCTGCCCATGTTGTTCTGCATGATGATGACCAAAAAGGTTTGAGTAGATTTGTCCAAAATGGTTTCAAAACAGAAACAAAAACTTCTTTATGGTGCCAGTTAGATTGCATTTTCAAGATCTCTGAGACTAATTAAAGCCTTATTTTTATTTTGGAATTTAACACGTTATGGACACCCTGTAACTGTCCAGCACTAACTAACTAAATATAAGTTTCAAGAGTTCACACTTAGCTGATGATTAATTATAAAGCTTGTTTGGCATGCCGTCCCAGGAGAGAGCCCTGAGCTCATAAGATCCTCGAGCTCGGGGCTCCCTCCCGTTTGCAAGGCGAGAGGGAAGTTTGAGCTCAGGTAGATCTCGAGAACTCCCTTGCTGTAGTAACTAATGAAAAGATAGCGATTGCTCTTAAGAGATAACTACTTACTAGGAGCATGTCTATGGTGCCGATTTGGATTAGTCAATTAACTTGTGTTGCATGTTTTTGGTGGGAGGAAACGGGGAAACCCCGGGAAAACCCACATGGGCACGGGGAGAACGTGTAAACTCTGCACAGAAAAGTTGGCTGGCTTTGTAAGGACTAGAACCAGTGACGTTCTTGCTGTGAGGCAACAGTGCTAACCACTGAGCCACCGTGCCACCCATCTAGAAAAGGAGGAGGAGGAGTAGGGTTGGAAGGGGGGATTCTTCAAAATGAAGATGGCTGTCATATGGAACTCAGGGTATTTATAGTGGCTTAGGAATCATCTGATTGGTAAATCATAAATTGAATAATGCGGAGCCGGCTGCAAGCAATAATAAGCATGTGATCCTCTCCAAATTAGTTTATAAATAAACTTCACTAATTAACATTGTGCCTGAAACCACTTACGACTTGACGCTGCATGATAGGATAGTGTATCATCCATTGGACGTGCACTACAGAATCTCGCTGGAATTTGTAGGCTTTCCGAGAATTTCTCACCTACTGTTTTTCGAATTCTATGAATTCAAACATACTACTCAGCTTGCATTTTGTTTTTCACATACTATATAGAAGGGAAGTAAGTGATTTTGAATGCAGCCTATCAGTCTATTAACCTAATATTTACCTAGTGTACATGCAAAATTAATAACAATAATAATTCCTTACATCTAAATAGCGCTTTTCTGCACACTCAAAGCGCTTTACACAATGGGGGGGGATCTCCTCATCCACCACCAGTGTGCAGCATCCACCTGGATGACGCGACGGCAGCCATTTTGCGCCAGACCGCACACCACACACCAGCTGATTGGTGGAGAGGAGACAGTGATGGAATTGAATATGGGGATGGTTAGGAGGCCATGATGGACAGAGGCCAGTGGGCAGATTTGGCCAGGATGCCGGGGTTAAACCCCTACTCTTTTCGAAGGACATCCTGGGATTTTTAACGACCACAAAAAGTCGGACCTCGGTTTAACGTCTCATCCGAAAGACAGCGCTCACTGAGCAGTATAGCGTCCCTGTCACTATACTGGGCATTAGGACCCACACAGACCGCAGGTTGGGCGCCCCCTGCTGGCCTCACTAACACCACTTCCGGCAGCAACCTAGCTTTCCCATGTGGTCTCCCATCCAGGTATTGACAGGGCGCAGCCCTGCTTAGCTTTAGTGGGCGACCATGTGAGAGTTGCAGAGAGCTAGCTGCCGGCTAAGTAAAACCCCCCAGCTACACTAGTACATCCAAGTGGGTAACAGATACAGGTGAAAAACATTTGCGTGTGTAATTAACTACTCCGTAGACCAATCAAATTAGACTTTCAGTATAATGCCATGGTCAAACTACAGCTTACGAAAATCTGTCATATAATGCTGCGAAAAGGCGCGGTATTAAACAAGATGATTAGATGTTAAAAAAGTGAGCGACAGGTCCATATTTTACATTTCTGTCCAGAGAGGTCATGTTTTAATCTTCGAATGGTCTCACGCAGTCACGTGATGCATTTTTGCAGGTCAGAGTTCACTAAGCTTGAACTTTCCAAGGCAGGGTGCACTGCAAAACTTGTCCCACAAGCTTGCGTTTCCGCCAGTCTGTCACATTTGCATGTTCATAAATGGAAGTCTATGGGGAGAAAAGTGCAGTGTGACCTGACTTAATGCAGCGCATGAAGTAACTTAAGCAACGATGTTAACCTGCCAAAATAAAAGTTTGGTTCAACTATATCTATTTTTCTTCAGCTAAGTCCCTTAATTATCAGGGGTTGCCACAGCGAAATGAACCGTCAACAAATCCAGCATTTTTTTCATAGCGCATAGCGCAGTACTGGGAAACACTAACACACAAATGCATTCACACATGCATGCACTCATACACAACGGTCAATATAGTTTATTTAATTCACCTATAGCGTATGTTTTTGGACTGTGGGGGAAACCGGAGCACATGGAGGAAACCCATGCCAACATGGTGAAAACATGCAAACTCCATACAGAAATCCCAAACTGGACTCGAACCAGCAACCTTCTTGCAGTGAGGTGATAGTGCTAACCACTGAGCCACTGTGCCACCCTTGGTTCAACTTTTGAAATTTTAACAGGAACAAAATATAAATTGAGAAAAAAAAGTACAACTTATTTCAGAAAAAGTTACTTTTTTTTGGTTAAAAAAAGTTTCATTATTACAAATAACTGGACATGGTTTTGTTTAACACTTTAAACTTTTAAAACAAAAATACTAACACAAATTATGAAGGGGAAAAAATAAATTAGTAATTTAAAAAATTTAATCTAGCATCGACAGTGGAAATTCACAAATTAAGAAAACATTAAATGCCATATTGTCCCATGGATGTTTACACCACATATACAATAATAGGGTGACAAAATGTTCATAACAAGATAATATTAAGAAATTAAGAAATGTGCCATTTTACATATCAGACCTGAATCTGAATAATCACTGCCTATAGCTGTCCAATAAACCACAGCGACACAAGAATTCAGAATCGCCCATATGGAGGTTCAACCACAGGCACGCACAACCATTTCTACTGAGAATAAACTTGAAGACAAACCAGCTCAGTTAACCAGACTGCACACATGCAATTAGTATGACAAATAAATGTTTAACAATTCAAAATGCAGCTGCACCTATAAGCACAACAATCATCAAGAGAGATCCAATCTTGCTATATCGAGCATTAAACACAAGGTTACTGGTGTGCATGCAATTTTAATAACATTTTACTGCTCTGAGGAATCTTAGAGTCCAGACTGCTCATTGTTTCCTTGCATATTCAGTCTTTTCTGGCATATGCATGGAATCATAAAAGCATTCATAGATCGCAGTTATGAAACTATTGTACCGAGGCAGCGGTTTTGCAGGAAACTCATCTGTTTTGCAGCAGCCGAAGATCAAAGTTGATTTTGTCCATATGCCCAATGGTTCTCCTCATCAGCACGCCATTCAAAAAAGCCCCAAAACTCCCATTATTTCTATTCTCTGCTATTTTTAAACCCCGTTTGTTTCATATGTAACTTGTGGTGATGTTTAAAATATCAGTTTACCTCTATAAACAGATGGTAATAATTATTAGACCTTCACTGATCAGTGAAATCGTTCATTCAGACATCTGCCATGCTGGTGCCCACTGTGGTTCTATGATAAATGTTATGTCTGTAATTATATTTAAACAACATCAACAGAAAAAAACTGGACATTACACAAGTCAGGGTCACACAAAACCAGGGTTGCCCAAAGTTGGTCCTGGAGGGCCGGTGTCCTGCAGAGTTTAGTTCCAACACCAATTAGACACACCCGAACCAGCCAATCAAGCTCTTTCTGGGTATGTTAAAGAGCCCATATTATGGGTTTTTGAAAATTCCCCTCCATGTAGTGTGTAACACAGCTCTAAGTGAAGTGGAGTATCCAGCTAAGGCTTAAATCTGTTAGTGTACAGTGTTAAAAACGGTTGATTCATCTAAAAAAGAGTCGACTCATAGTGCTTCAAACGAGTCGCCTTGATACTGATTCATTAGGTGTTTCGCCATGACGTACGAACGAAACCAAGTTATTCACGTGCACGCGCAAACCCGGGAGATTTCAAACCTGAGGCCCCGCCCTCTGACGCAGAAACCGAGACACACACACACACACCCACAAACATGCCGGTCGATTGAAGTCACACTGCAGATGGATATATTGAGTCTCTACCCAAAGATGAAACCTCAGCATTATAGCCAAGCAGTTGGAAACTACTGGAAACTTCTGGAAGCTACATGCTACAAAGAATACTTCATCAGCGTTTGTTAAAGGAAGGATCAGTAAAGAGTAACTTAACTTACTGATAGACGTCAGGATGGGTTTCTTCCTCCATTTCTCAAGTGTAAGTACGTGCGATTAAAGTTGCCTCGTTGACTCTAGCTTGCAAATGTATTTAGTTGTGATTTGTTACTTGTAACCTCGTGTACTGTATCAGGTTAACTGGCTATATTCTCTTATCGCGTGCAAAGTCACGTTAAAAACGCGACGCGTGCTGCTTTGTTAACGGAGCTCCGTGGACGGGGAGGTAGTGTGTGTGTCTGTGTGTGCGTGTGCGCGCGCTGTCGTCCGGAGGTGTGTGTGTGTGTGTGTGTGTGTGTGTGTGTGTGTGTGTGTGTGTGTGCGCGCGTTGTCGTCAGGAGCAGGGTTAAGTGCGTGTGTGTGTGTGTGTGTGTGTGTGTGTGTGTGTGTGTGTGTGTGTGCAAAATGTGTGTGTGTGTCTGTGAAAAGAGCAGAGTGAGAAGCTAGGAGATCTCAACTGTTTTTGGAGTTTTTGCTCAATAAAATAGTTAGTCGTCTGTATTTTCAAGTCCATAGTCTGTATTTACATTGACCCACTGGCAGCTAAAATCCATGCCTACACTATCGAGCGTGTATGAACTGTGATTACTTTTATATTGCTGATTAGCTGTTTGGCATTTCACTCTCTCACTGAAGGCAGTCGACCAATCGCAACAGACTGTCATCGGTCCAATCAGCGCAGATTAGCTTCGCGCTAAGGAGGGGTTTGGGAGCAAATGAATCCCTGAACGATTCATACAGGAGTCGCTGGGATAATTAAGTAAAAATAAATGCAGATTATAAGACCATGAAAGTGTTTTTTGACCTTGCATGCATATTAAACTGTTGTTGGAGACCCTTACAACCAAGATATGACCCTATTTCATGTATAATATGGGCTCTTTAAAAACTTCCAGGCAGGTGTGTTGAGGGAACTTGGATCAAAACTAGGCTCCGGGACCAAGTTAAGGCAATGCTGCACAAAACTTTAAAAGTTTTTAAAAATCATCCCAATCAATCTTAAATTACGAGTTTAAGCTATCGAAGTCATCTGGCGAAATTGTATTCATATGGCAAAATATATTGCAGTTCAAGAAATCCACAATGCAATGTCTGTTTTTATAATATCGTGCAGCCCGAATACATATAAAACAAAAATGTTGAAATGTATGGAGCCAGGTAAGTCTGTAAAATAAATATATTTACAAAATATAACTCGTATATCTACAACATAATTCACAATGAAAAAACACAATTCATAAATACACAAATAAAGTTCAGAAATTCAAAACACAATTCAAAAGTACACAAAACCAATTTGTATAATTAAAACACGATTAAAACACACACACACACACACACACACACACACACACACACACACACACACAAAAAAACGTGATTCATGAATACACAAATCCAGTTCATAAATTCAAAACATGATTTGTAAATGCAAACCGTCTTTAGGTAAAGTATAAGAACAGGGAAACATCCAGATTCACTGATATTTAAGCTGGGTCAGCAGTTTTTGTAATGGGTGTATGCAGGTAAATAGAGAAACTTAGTACAGAAAATGTAATTGTTTGAGAGCAATTCCAGCGTTATGGATGTGACTTTTGCAGTAAAAAGTCAAAACATAAATTCACAGAGAAAGTATATGTTAACATTATATTGAAACATCGGTTTATATTTTGATGTGACCCAAAAAGACTGAGTTTACACAGTATACAACATACAGAACTTTGTAGAAATTCTGCGAATTAAACTGCACAAACCAAAAGAAATCATTCTAATTAAAAGTATAAGAGTTGGCTCATAATTGAACAAAAATTACTGATTTTTATTTTACATTTTTGCATTTATGAGAAAAAAAAGCTTTGTTATGGATGTGACATCTTTTTGTTATGGATGAGACGGATGTGAAGTTTCCACTTTTGTGACTTTGGCAAATCAAATATAATCAGGCCCGGAGGCAGCCTGGTGAAAGGGGTGGTTCTCTTTCTCAAAGAGTGGACCTTTTTGTAGTTGCTCGCTTTTATTTAATAATGAGGTTTAAATATTGCGTTTTAGTGACATTTTAAGCAGGATAAGCTTGTGGGATGGTCATCATAACCACACTTTTTGAAGTACCTAAAATATTTCCCTTTAAGATTTACAATAAAGAAATATGAAAAAATACTTATTTTTAAAATAATAATTTATCACATCATTTATCATTTTAAAAAAAAACTGAGTATCTTAAAGTCTGTGGCCTACTGTCATTTATTATGCAAAAAACAAACTGGCCCAAATTACATTCAATTTTTCTCAGAATTTGGCCATTTGAATTATAAAAAGTTTAAAATATAATAATAATAATAATAATAATAATAAATTATTATTATTATTACATACATTTATATAGCGCTTTTCTGAGCACTCAAAGCGCTTTACACATAGGGGGATCTCCTCATCTACCACCAGTGTGCAGCATCCACATGGATGACGTGACGGCAGCCATATTGCGCCAGACCGCACACCACACACCAGCTGATTGGTGGAGAGGAGACAGAGTGATGAAGCCCATTGGGATATGGGGATGGTTAGGAGGCCATGATGGACAGAGGCCAGTGGGCAAATTTGGCCAAGATGAAAGCCCTACTCTTTTCCGAAGGACATCCTGGGATTTTTAACGACAACAGAGAGTCGGACCTCGGTTTAACGTCTCATCTGACGGAATTCTAAAAATTAATAATTTACTACTAATTATAGCTTCAAATCTTTTCTAGCCCCTCTTACAAAAAAGTACATTTGAAAATGTATAAATAACAGCAAAAGACAAATTAGTATGCACATTTATTTTAATATGGGCCGTTTTGGCGCTTCACACCTTTTATTGGTAATTTTTCTTTCAAGAATAAGCTCCAATATTTAGACTAAAAGCTACAAGTAAAATGTTTTCTCTGTTTATAAACAATACAGAAGTGAGTCTTATGTCAAATTGTATGTTGTCTTGCACAGCTGGATGCTTGACTTATAAAAAATAATTGTTTATAAACAAAACGGATAAGCTGAAGTCAAAACAGCCAACAGAAGATTCCACTTGGTCTGAAAGCCTTTTTCAGTGGGTTACTTTCACAATTTATGATGGCATGGCAGTGAAAATAGGACAAATGAGCTCATGTATGGGACAAATTCTGGACATGTCAGTGAGGGGTGGGTCTTTCCAAACCATCCGAATCCGAACCAGTTTTTTTTTCTTTAAAAATAAACATATAAGCAGCAGACAGGTGATTTATTTTAGCAACACTTTAAAATAAAAATAAAAATTATATACAAATTTGTATAATGTTGATTATTTTTTAGCTAACTCTACTAAAAAAAACAGTAAAATATTACACTTAGGTTTGAATAACTACTCCCAAACACTGTAATATCAACTTTTACTGAACCATCTGGTCATATTGCAAAAAAGTAACATTCTGTTCAGTATTTTTGATTTATTTTTAAGGTAAATAAAAAAGATGCGTAATCACTGACAAACATTATTTAAGGAATACATTTTCATGTAGTCTTGTTTAATTTCTCATAAAACGAGTATTTTGATTTTATACAAAGGTATTAAGATATTAATATGTAAGGATAGTAAGATGTATATTAAAAACAAATACACACAATTTAATACATTTTAAGATTTAATGCCATGACAGTCAACTGCAAATTTAAGACTTTCTGCTCTTTAAAATACTACTAATAATAAATAAATACACAAACAAATGGCTAATTAATTTTCTTTTTTAATAAAGCTGTGCTAAATAAAAATGCTTCTATTTTATTGAATGCAATGTACTGCTGTGAAGCATTTACAAAGTAAACAGCAAAGTTGTATACACATGTGCATACTGTGCATTTAACATGTTTCCAGACAAATAAACCAATGCAAATTAATCAGTGTTTTCACAAAAACATAATCAGTGTCTGAACTGCTTACTGCTAATCATCTATTGCAAGAACTTGGAAACTATTCACATGCATGCATCTATAAGAAAACATGCAAACAAATATGGTGAAGGTAATATTAATACATCACCGAATAAAAAAAGTATAGCAATAAAGATTTTAAATCAAACCCAAATCTACCACACGTCCCAAACACACACACACCCTTTAGCCTGTTCAAATGATAAAGCTCTTGGATGCTGTCAGCACCCTGTTAAAACAAAAAACACCCCAGCAATAACTATTTGCATACACAATACATAAATAACAACAGTCATGATGAAAATAAACAGGCATCACGACAACTATTAATTTCGCCAATGTCAACAATGTGTCAGTTGTTGCACAGTTGCATGCATTTCTTTTCAAAAGCCCTATCCCGTCACAGAATGGGAGCAGATGTGACTTTAAACGCGAACCAGGAGCCGAACCGAGCCATTCACCCCCTCGAGTGTCATTTGCAGGTGAACGCATGTTTCACGTCTCCAGACGGATTTAACAAATGACGCCTTTCTTATAATTTGGCATCTCAGACTTACCTGATTGTGCGCGTGCGGGGCCTCCGTGCACCACAGCATTTATTCCACTCGACTGACAGTGTTTCCGGCCCTTTAATCCCCGTCGCCTGACATGAACCAGCAAAACAGGACGATGTCCGACTCTCCCGCTACCTTTACCTAATTTGATTTCATTTCAAGGCAAAAACTGATTCGCCTTTGTCTGACTGACAGAAGCCATATTGATATTAACAGAAGCGCTGCGGTGGTTTCATGGGAGTTGTAGTTCCCCTCGGCGGGCGGGAAAGCGACTCTCAATGCGAGTCCGTCGAGCGCTGGACTACAAATCCAGTGGAATATGGTACAGTTTCATCCTCGATCATTTTTCACCAACTACTGCACGGACAAAAATGCCATTTCTGACTTTTTATTCGCTGACTACGTGACGACAGATTGCGTGATTTATACTACTTATTTTTTTCTGAAACATGAAAATTGTTGTTTTTTAGGTAGTTAATCACGCAAATATGTGATTATTTCAACTAACGTTAAAAAGTTATTTCTCTCTAGAGTCTATATATGTTTATTTAATACATTTTATAAATAAAACTTTGTAAATGCCGTTCATGTGTCAAATAATGCAGATATTTATAAAAAAATGTATTTTTATAAAACACTACACGTTAAAAATGTGTGTTTGATTGTTTTCGATTTAATCAAATTTCTTAACACCTGCACTAAAGATAATTCAGTTTAATAACATACCGGCGCCCCCTAGTGGACTTTTACAACAATCACTGCTGTTCATGAAAATACTAAACATTCCAGTAGCACTGTTTAATTTATAATCTATTTCTAGGGGAACACGGTGGCTCAGTGATTACAGTGTCATCACACAGCAAGAAGGTCGCTGGTTCGTTTCCCGACTGGGCAGTTGGAATTTCTGTGTGGTTTGCATGCTCTCCACGTGGTCGCGTTGGTGCTCCAGGTTGTCCCACAGACATGCGCTATATAGGTAAATTAAAAAAAACTAAACTGGCCGTAGTGTGTGTAAATGAGTAGATGTTTCTCAGTACTGGGTTGTACACACATATACACACACACACACACACACACACACACACACACACACACACACACACACACACACACACACACACACACACACACACACATATATAAATGGAAAAGTAACAAGTCAACCATTTAGAGTTACAGTGAATTAATATAAATTAACAGTCAGAGTCTTTTATTATGTTTTTATTATTGAGAGTCTTTTAATATTTACTAAATTAAACTGATTCCTGTTCTAAAATGCCAAGCAATATTTTTGATTATGTATTATTTTGCTACACTAATTGACATTGCAGTGGACAACTTGTAATGTAAGTGTAGTGTGTGTATTTATATAGCGCATTTATCGTGTATAAGCATACACACTCCCATTCACAAATCCTTAAGGGGGGGGGGGGGGGGTCTCTCCACACCACCACTAATGTGCAGCATCCACTTGAATGATGTGATGGCAGCCAAAGGACAACGGCGCCCGTGCGCTCACCACACACCAGCTGTTAGTGGAGTTGAGAGACAGTGATAGAGCCAATTCAGTCAATGGGGATGGCCATGATCGGTTAGGGTCGATGGAGGGAATTTGGCTCACTAATACCACAACCAACAGCAACCTTCTGTCATGGTAAATCATAGTAAAAATGATCATTTATTCAGAAAAATAAAATCAAACTGCACACATTCTAATGTACAGATGACAAATTGACAATCTATTACACCTTGTGTTAAACACTGACATTGTTTTCAGCTGAAATATGAGGTTAACTTGTACCGAAAGGCTATTATTTAATAGGTTTCTGTTCAGCGAGTGAGTATCTTGATCAAAACTTATTTCGACTTGTAGAATTGATTATACTTCTGCAGTTGTACAAATGGCAAGACATACACATTAAGCATGCAACAATATGGATATTGGATTATTGACTGAATTGATCCTCTCTCCAATTTTGACAGCACACAAACAAACACATAACAACCCGGAAAAACTGAATTCTTTGCCGTTTGGAAAAGCGGATTGGAAATCCTTTATATAACTGTTGTGTTTCTCGTCACCTGTGAGATTCCCTGATGTGACAGCAGGATCTCTGACTCTGTCACATCTACTGGGTGTGAACGCTGCTGAAGGCCTTAGGTCTGCTGCTGCTGCTCACAGATGTTGATAGAGAAAATGTCATGACTTGACACTCATACACAGACATGACAAACCTCACACAAACCCCTAAAGAAATTGATATTCACTTACAGGTTGCTAGGTCAGAAAACGAGTGAAAGATACTCTAGCATTCATTATAACTTATTGATTTGCACAGTAATAATCAGCATCATCCCACTTTCCTGCTCGTGAATTCAATAGCCAGGTCGTGATCAATTCACCTTACAACGTGAACATGAAAGATCAGTTTGAGCAAAATTTATTTACCTTTATCTTGTTATAAAGCTTCTACTAAGAAAACCCTCATGGAAAATGTAATGTAAATGTAAATGTAATGTAATGTGTATTTATATAGCACATTTATTGTGTATGGCCATACACCCAAAGCGCTTTACAATCATGAGGGGGGGTCTCTCCACACCACCACTAGTGTGCAGCACTCATCCACTTGGATGATGCGACGGCTGCCACAGGACAACGGCGCCAGTGCGCACACCACACACCAGCTATTGGTGGAGTGGAGAGACAGTGATCGAGCCAATTCAGTGGAAGGGGATGATTGGGAGGCCATGATAGTATGGGCCGACAGAGGGACTTTGGCCAGGACACCGGGGTTACACCCCTGCTCTTTCACGAGAAGTGCCATGGGATTTTTAATGACCACAGAGAGTCAGGACCTCGGTTTAACGACTCATCCGAAAGACGGCGCCCACTGACAGTGTAGTGTCCCCTTCACTTTAACTGGGGCATTAGGACTCATACAGACCACAGGTTGAGCGCCCCCTGCTGGCCTCACTAACACCACTTCCAACAGCAACCTAGTGTTCCCTAGTGGTCTCCCATCCAGGTACTGACCAGGCTCAGCCCTGCTTAGCTTCAGTGAGTAACCGGTCTTGGGCTGCAGGGTGATATGGCTGTGGCAAAATGACCATAGAATACTAAACAATACTGTATAGAGTATTTGAACCATAGCCTACTATAGTAAAATAGGCTACTATGATGTTGTGCTAATTCTATGGTAATACAAATGCTTACTACAACTACATTATTCAATACATCTAATGTAGATAGAACTAAAGTATACAACATTATTTAATGCAGTTTATCAGTTCACTCTAGCTAATACCATAGTAAGCTGTAGCATGCATTAACAAATAGATGTACTGTACTGTATAATAAGCTACCTTCGTATGGTTAAAATCCCTAATAATTAGGTACTAGAGTTTTTTGTTAAACACTACAATGCAAATGCACCAATTTCAGTGAAATTATGCATTTACATATACTCTGAGGTCATTTTAATTCACATTAATTAACTGCAATATTTATGGGCCGTTTGTGAAGGAACAAGGAGCGAAAACAAAGAGTAATAAAGGAAACATTATAGGTATAGTCTACCCAAAAAATACACATTCTCTCTCAGACCGTCTAAGAGGTGACACATTTTCAGCATGTTCATCATGATATGCAAGATTTAGAGACTCGCTGTCTTCTTCTTGAGCGTGTTCATGACAATATGGAACGTTAATTTCCTGTTGCATAATAGTAGCCTGTATGTATGGGGTAGTCGCAAAATTTAAACGAGTCAAAGCTGTTTGTTTGGAAAAAAATTGTACTGAGTAGGTACTACATTGGACTTTAAACGTATGGCAATTAAGAAATAATGTAATAAATAAATAAACAAATAAATAAATAAATGTGTGTGTATGTGTGTGTATGTGTGTGTGTGTGTGTATATATATGTACACACACACACACACACACACACACACACACACACACACACACACACACACACACACACACACACACACACAATAAATAAATATATATATATACAGTATATACACAGAGTTAGGGTGCAGGGGGTAAATTTTTTTGGTAGTAGTTTGTTAATACAGGCATCAGTGAATAAAGTTTATTATTGTATTTAAATTACATCCAATTTATTAATAAAATGTATACGTTTTTAGTGTTTTGGTGGATATTTTGTGACTATTTTAGAGGATACTGTAGGTCAAATTTGATAAATTATGTGTCTTTTTTCTTTTTTTTAAAGCTACATGCAGATATAAACACCTATTTTACACTAAACATGTTTTGTAAATACTTAAGATGTCTTTCGGTGGTCTAGAACTGCCAGTTTCAGACTGTTGGATCATATTTTTTCCTAGCATTGATCGGCACGATTATACATTCACAATGGTATGAAGTCTGAATTATTAGCCCTCCTGAAGTATTAGCCCCCCTGTTTATTTTTCCCCCAATTTCTGTTAAACGAAAAACAGATTTCTTTTCAACACATTTTAAAACATAATAGTTTTAATAACTAATTTATAATAACTGATTTATTTTATCTTTGTCATGATGATTTCATTAAGTTAACTAGGCATGTTAGGGTAATTAGGCAAGTTATTGTATAAGTTGTATAATGATGGTTTGTTCTGTAGACTACCGAAAACAAAATTAGCTTAAAAGGGCTAATAATTTTGTCCTTAAAATGATGTCTACAAAATTATAAACTGCTTTTATTTTAGCCAAAATAAAACAAATAAACAAATTTTGCCAGAAGAAAAAATATTATCAGACCTACTGTGAAAATTTCCTTGCTCGGTTAAAGATCATTTGATAAATATTCATTCATTCATTTTCTTGTCGGCTTAGTCCCTTTATTAATCCGGGGTCGCCACAGCAGAATGAATGGGGGAAACCGGAGCACCCGGAGGAAACCCACGCGAAGGCAGGGAGAACATGCAAACTCCACACAGAAACGCCCTCTGAGCCGAGGTTCGAACCAGCGACCCAGCGATCTTCTTGCTGTGACGCGACAGCACTACCTACTGCACCACTGCCTCGCCCCTTTGATAAATATAAAAAAAATTAATTAAAAAATCAAAGGGGGGCTAATAATTCTGACTTCAACAGTAAAGCATTTCCCAGTAAAGGGTTGCAGCTGGAAGGGCATACGCTGTGTAAAACATATGCTGGATGAGTTGTTGGTTCATTCTGTTGTGGCGATCTCTGATGAATAAAGGGACTAAGTTGAATGAAGATATAGATCAGAGATCAGAGAAAGCTATTTCTTACAATTAAAAGTCTGACCTCCTATACATCTTGTTTTTATGTCCTTCAGGGGGGATCAAGCGTTAATTAGGGGGGTTAATCTCCTCAAATCCCCCTGTAATTCGCACCCTGTATACAGTATAGTCAAGTCAACATTTGAAGTGGATTTAAAAACATTTCATTAAAAGTTGTCCTGAAACTATTAAAAAGCACCCATTCCTGTCTTAGGGCAATTAAAATACTTTTTGATCCTCTTCAACTGTTGACTACTGCTTATAGTACGAGTTTGTGGAATTTAGACATTGCCATCCCATGTTGTCTGGATGACCAACTAGCTTAAATTTCATTAATAAATGCAACTCTCTGGCCTGATTTATGTCAGCGAGTCAAATGCTTGATTCCTAGATGAATCAGCTGTTTTGAATGAATATTTTGAAAGATTATTAAATGACAGGTTCTGGTTAAAAGACTTTCACCACCAACCAGGTGACTATAAAAATAACACAAATCTTACAAGTCCAGAGATGATTCAGGCCTGTAGCCAGCCTGGTGAAAGGAGTGAACCTTTTTGCAGTCATATGCCACATTTTCTATTTAATTAAGAGATTTAAATACTGCATTTTAGTGATGTTTTAAGCCCTATTTTAGCTGAATTAGCTTGTCAGATAGTCATCATAATTACACTTTTTGATATAACAAAAATATTTTTAAAGATTTAGAATAAAGAAATGTGTAATAATACTTATTTTTAAAATACATATTTATTACATCAAATCATATCATATCAAATTATATCATATTACATCATACTGTGTGTGTGTATATATATATATATATATATATATATATATATATATATATATATATATATATATATAAATTTTCTATCCTTTCATGTAACAACGGTACATTTATAAATTCATAAATAATAACAACAATAGTCAAAATAATGTTCAAATTGATTTCAATATGTTCCATTTTTGCTGCGTCACAACTTTTTATTGCTTAATTTTTGTCTCAAAAAGATTTAAAATAAAAGTTACCTATAAAATGTTTTCTCTGTTTAAAAACAATACAGTAGCGTAAAAAGACTTCTCTTATGTCAGATTAAAAAAAATATTTGTTAGCATTGGTCACATCGAAGCAACATCCAATTCCGTTTGGTCTTAAAGCCTTTTTTGAAGGGTTATTTTCCCTATTTATGATGGCACAGCGGTCAAAATTGGACAAATGAGCTCATGAATGAGGCAAATTCTGGACCTTTGTCAGTAAGGGGTTGGTCTTCTGAACCACCCGAATCCCCCCTGGCTAGGGACCTGTGATTGTAGGGGTGAAGGCAAATATTGACTCAATACTCTGGCAAAGTATAGATCTGATCAGTCAGGTGAATAATTTAATAGTTCATAAAAAATGCCTAATACACAGTGTCATAAAGTGATTATCTTTGTTTTTTTTATCATGGTATAACTTGTATTTGAAGCAGAAGTCATATATTAAAATAGCAGTCATATTAACCTTGAAGTTGTGCGGCTTGAAATTGAAAACTGGTAATTGTTCATATATTATATTAATGTTAGCATAACTGGATTAGCGCAAGCACTATCATTGTGTTATTCTTGTACTTAGCAGCTGATGAATAACAAGTCCTGCACATTCAAAGCAAATCGCTTCCTTCTGCATTCCACGTGTGCACAGCAATGTCACAACTCAGACTATATGTTTAAAATAATAATTCTAGCCTTTCACAAGATATTGGCAAATCATTTTTATTGTAACTGATCATGCATTACTTCTCTACATACAATCATTCATCTCACAATCAAATAAGCAGGTTTCAAAAGCCAACATACAAAGTGCTGGAGAAAATGATCTGATGTCCTGCATCATACCCATTTTGGCATTGCACATATTTCTCAGGAACAGTTCTAAACGGCATGGTTCATTTTGTTCTGTGCGCTTCTGACTTGGTTTCAGTTCATCTGAAATACCTGATATGCAATTCAAGCAATCAATAGGCTGTGGAGACATTCATTCTGTACAGCTGTTAGACAGTCGGAAGATTCTGCAGTAAAACGTCATGTAACAGATGGCAAGTGAGCTCTCTGGCTCTCTTCTAACTGTCACATCTTGTGCCTCTTGCCCAGATATACAAACCTGCCTGCACAGTGTAGAGGAGAGTAAGCTACTGCTGGATGAATACAATTTGCATCACTTACATCTTTAAGAAGAGGAAAAGGGAGTCAGTATAGGTCCAAAATCTGAGACAACATTGAAATTTACATTGAAATTGAACTGATATGTGAATATTTTTCAATGAAAATCATTCCAAATTTGGATTGTGTAAGAGTCCATGTTTTTGACCTTTTAAACTCTGAAAACCTTAGCTAAACATTTAAAGAAAATTGTGAAATTATTTTACACATTTAAAATCTCAGTTTTCTATCTTCTGGTTTTTAAGATGTTTCAAGAGTTCACACTTAGATATTGCTTGATAATAATAGCAGGTTTAGCATGCTGTCCCGGGAGAGAACCCTGAGCTTGGAGAACCCAGGGCTCCCGCTTGGTCAATGAGCATGTGAGGGGATACGAGATCAGTTAGTTCTCAAGAGATCCCATTGGTTTCAAGAGTTCACACTTAGCTAATGATTGATAATAAAGCTAGTTTGGCGTGCTGTCCCGGAAGAGAGCCCTGAGCTTCCTCGAGCCCTGGGCTCCCTCCCGTTGCAAGGCGAGAGGGGAGTTTGAGCTCAGGTAGATCTCGATGACTCCCCCTCTTGCTTGTTGTAGCTAAGTGTCAGATATGGATGCTGAAAGGTGTACTCAGAGTTTAGCTAAATTATTTGGATTAATTGTTTAGAGTGCTTGTTTTTGAACTGTGGGAGGAAATCGGAGGACCCGGGGAAAACCCACGCGACCATAGGGAGAACGAGCAAACTCCGCACAGAAATGGCGTCTGGTTTGGAAAGGAATTAAACCAGGGGCATTCTTGCTGTGAGGCAACAGCGCTAATCGCTGGCCACCGTGACGCCCGTTTGAAAGGAGGGAAAGTCGGGTAGGGTGGGGGGTTTCTTCAAGACGAAGATATTGAGATGAGAAAAGTCTGGTTATTTATAGTGAGTTAAGGATCGTCTGATTGGATAATCTGTCATTAGCTAAAGTTGGAACAGCTGTGAACAATCATAAGCACGTGATCCTCTCGAAATTTGTTTATAAATAAACTTCACAAAGTAGGAAAAGGGGGGAGATAGGGTGGATGGGGGGCATTCTTCAAAAAAAAGAAGACGAGGGAGTAATGCTAGTGAAACAGAGGCCAGCTAGTAAGTCCTGTGCAGGACAGCGACAAATGCTAGAGGTCCTGGTCTATAGCCTCCTTGGTAGAACACCTGACTCCCATGCGTATTTATAGTGAGTTTGGAATAATCCAATTGGCTTACTAATGATTACAGATAAGAGACAAGCCGTGACCAATCATATCAGGTGCTCCTCTCGAAATTAGTTTGTGATATTTCACTAATTATTTAGGAGAATGTAAAGCAGATTTTTCATCAACCATTCTTCAAAAACCTTCTGCTGATCTGGTGTTCAAAAAACATTTATCCATTCTTTTGGAAAGTTATGATACAGTTTTTTCATGACGCTTTGGCTCGGTGGCTCAGTGGTTAGCACCATCACCTCACAGCAAGAAGGTCACTGGTTCGAGACCCTTACCCACGCTTTTGGAAATATATTAGGAAGAAGCATTCATTTATACCCATAAATAACAGAATAAACAATATATGATGTAAAGACTTAAACTGTTTTAAATATCTAAATGTTAATACCGTAACTTTTCATTTGATGCATCCTTACTGAATAAAATAATGTAAAACCTTATTAAATGGGCGACACAGTGGTGCAGTAGGTAGTGCTGTCACCTCACAGCAAGAAGGTCGCTGGTTCGAGCCTTGGCTGCGTCAGTTGGCGTTTCTGTGTGGAGTTTTCATTTCCAAAGACATGTGCTACAGGTGAATTGAATAAGCTAAATTGGCCATAGCATATGTGTGTGAATGAGTGTGTATTATTGTACTCGTTGTGGGTTGCAGCTGGAAGGGCATCTGCTGTGTAAAACATATGCTAGATAAGTTGGTGGTTCATTCCGCTGTGGCGACCCCTCATAAAATAAAGGGACTAAGCTGAAGAAAAATTATTGAATGAAAATCTTATTGACCCCAAAACTCATCAACCATATAGTGACACTGATTCTAGGTCAGACTAGACTAGACTAAAATAAAATGTTACGTTTATTTCACAAATCGGCTAGCTGAATATGCGGCAGTTTGTATTGTACAGATGGCCATGCAGTGCAGTTTGGATCATCTCGAATCATACCAGAAATTCAACATTTTACAGAGACTTGTGGAAAGTGAGCACAGCTGTCATTAAACCCAAAGAGGGTTTAACCCAAACCATGAAATAACAGTTCTGAAATTCACCTTCAGACTAAACATGTACATGTACTACTGAAAGTCTCAGACTTTGGACCCCACCATAAATGTCCCACAATGACATCTGTGCATTTTTATTATCCTAAAAAGTGCTAGTTTGGCAAACAAACCCAATTATAACGTCCTCCGACTACAAAAATACTCCAATCAACCAAAAGAGTTTGTCAAAGGGGGTGCAGCAAAGCCTTTCCAAGCACCCCAATCTCATAAACAGCCCTGAGCTTCAGTTCTCCATTCTCTTTACCTTTAGAGCAGCAATGGATGGTTAGATTACAGCATTCCGCACATAAAAGAGACTTTGTGTACAAGCCTACATCTGCATTATAAAAGTAATAATACACTGTAATAAATATCCATAAATTAGCAGTTTTCATTATTTTGTATTCAATGTCATTTTCCAGTTTACAGTATTTATGCTTTTGAATTGCATTATAAGACATTGACCTTTCTTCACAACAACTTTTAACCTTGAAATGTTAAAAAAGTGACTTTTATTAACATTTGAATAGTTTAAAGCCGGGATTTTTAAACTTTTCAGCCCACGACCCCCAAAATAACAATGCCAGTGACTCGCGACCCCTACATTTCTCAGAAGTGTTTATAAACATACAAATGTTGCATACACAACAATATGCCTTTATAAACACGAGCATATTGACAACACAAAAAAGTGCAACAGTCTAACAACCATAGGCTATAATAAGTCATTCTATAATAAGTCATATTAATTTGTTTAATTTAATATTAACCCTATCTAATGATAGCGAATAGCTTTCAGCACAAGTGTATTCTTGGTTTGATTTTGGAGACCACCACCACGATCATCCTCCATATTCAGTTGTGTCAAGTTAAACATGGTGCTATAATAATATAAATCTGCTGCCGCTTACGCTATTGCTGTTTTATTAATCTAACTTAAACACACAGTCCTATGATAATAAATTAAAAGGCTGATGGCCTTTTATTTGCATGTTGTCGCTTTTTAATTTGTTTTTAATGTAACTATAGGAGGCGAGGCAGTGGCGCAGTAGGTAGTGCTGTCTACTCACAGCAAGAAGGTCGCTGGTTTGAACCTCGGCTCAGTTGGCGTTTCTGTGTGGAGTTTGCATGTTCTCCCTGCCTCCGCGTGGGTTTCCTCCGGGTGCTCTGGTTTCCCCCACAGTCCAAAGACATGCGGTACAGGTGAATTGGGTAGGCTAAATATACCGTAGTGTATGAGTGTGATTGTGTGTGGATGTTTCCCAGAGATGGGTTGCAGCTGGAAGGGCATCTGCTGCGTAAAAACTTGCTGGATAAGTTGGCGGTTCATTCTGCTGTGGCGACCCCGGATTAATAAAGGGACTAAGCCGACAAGAAAATGAATGAATGAGTAACTATAGGGGAATTGCCAGCCTACATCACTCATGACGTCACACGGGTTTAACCGTGCATACCGTTTGCAAAAAAACACCGGTTATGATAGCAAACATGTCATGTTGTGCAGTAGGATGCCAAATTCTGAAGTCCAAAAATAGAAAAAAAAAATTCTGTACACCACTTTGCTTTTAATACCAACTGCAGACATCTGTGGCTAACAGCCATCATAAGAGCTGAATTGAATGAGGACCTAATTAAAAATGCTTGACTCTGCAGTTCTTATGTTATATCAGGTAAGTTCACGCAATCCTGAATCATACACATTATTCATTTTTGATTGCGCCAATGATTTCAGCAAAAACAGTTACATATGGTTAATTAAACAGCGGACACAGAATGCTTATAAAATGTAAACATGTACGTTCACATACCCTGCCATACAGGTGCAGTTCACTGTCAGAATGTAGTTGTTTTGCTTGTTGATGATTACCCAGGCCTTGTATAGCTCTGTCTTCTTTTCTTGTTTTGGGCTAGGCAGAACCAGAAAGTTTTGAATTTGGTAATCATGAAACATTATTTCTTGCACATGACTACACAGAACACAGTTGTAGGCATCCAAAGACTTGCTAGTTAGGCCTTTAACTTCTCTTTTGTAAATTCACTTGGAGTTTCAATGATATAGTTGTAAATTTGGGGCTGGATGCTTGGCCATTTTACTCATGCAATATCCAATATCTTATCCTTATCCAATATAATAATATGTAATCAATATAACTTATCTCCAATACAACAACAAACTCTGTTCCGCATCGAATGTCATTCCCTCGCTGTAAATGCTAGTGCTCCCGTTTTTTTTTTCTGCAACCTCGCTGTGAGCGCATCCTGAATGTTTACAAACCAGTAATTCATCTATTAACTACCATTTTTCTGTGGGTTTTAGATAAAATATGGCAATTCTAATAGTTATTTGACTTCACCTTCACCAATATATTTGAAATCACCAAGCGACCCCCCCTATCATTGTCCCCCACTTTGAGAACCAGTGGTTTAAAGTGTTATATTGTATGGGTTGGTGTTGTATATCACGATACAAAAACCTTATAGAATAACCTGCCAGTACATTTTCTGTTATTTTACAGACTAACTTCTTTATATATGTTATATCAAACAACTAAAATGTCAATAAAAGTCACTTTGTTAAACTTTAAGAGTTGAATTTTCAACATAAAAAGATGACAGAGCAGAGATCAAATGCAATTCACAACTGTAAATAACCGGAAAACTCTTGTGAATCACAAGAAAAAAGGAAACTGTTAATTAACAGTTATTTTTTTCCAGTGTAGCTAAACTACGGGCAGTGCAATCTGGCTTTTCATGAAGCCAACAGTGTTCGTTTGTTAGCAAAGGTTATATTTATCTGTCCACGCTGGTTTCTGCTAGCCTGTTATTCATTATACCCAAAGCTCCGACTCCACCAGAGAATCCATTGTGTCTGTTTGTTGAGCCGCCCGGCCGGGGATGACCATTGGCAGTCTCAGACAGCTGTTTCTGCATGATCGCCAAGTTGACCTTATTAGCCGCCAGGAAGTCTCTCATGGAGATCATCTCTCCAGACAGTCTGCGTCCATCCGTCTCACTGTCGTTCACTGCGTCCGTGTCTATGGATATGTTGCGGACGCGTGTTCGGAGATGGCTCGGCATGACTGCGTTCCTGCGGGGCCGAAGAGACCTCCTGTGACAGTGACGACAAGGTATCTTCAGCTTTTTCAGGAGCCAGTTGAGCACCTGCTTGATCACGATGGAGATGACGTTGAATAGGGAGTAAATGCAGCAAACGCCCATTAAAATAAACAGGAAGTTGCAGATTCGGTAGACGGTTTGGTTCTCGTAAATGGCTCGTTGGCTGCTGACCATATCCCCAAAACCAATGGTGCTGAACGCCACAAAGCAGAAGTAAAGCGAATCCAAGTATCGCCATCCTTCGATTGAAGAGTACATGGCCGAAGCACAGCAAGAAATGATTATTGCCGCCACGCATAAGATCAGCATCACACAGTAAACCGAGGGCTTCCATCCTGCAAGACTGTCTTCATGGTTTAGCCTTGAGTCCTGTCTGCTGTCGTGAGGTAAAACTCCCTTGCGTCGACGTTGGATTTCATGGCACGACTTCAGCACGAACGCCAACACTGTTATTATTCTCTCCAGGAAGAGATTGAAAAATAAAATGGTGGCTGCGCAGCCGATGAGGCCATAAAAGATCAGGAAGATTTTGCCACCGACCGTGGCGGGGGTGGTCATTCCAAACCCTGTGGGACATACGAGAGGAAGAAGCATTAATTTATACCCCGAATAAACAATATTTGCCGCAGGCTGTTTATTGAGCCCAACCGTCTCACGCTGTTTTCTTCTTCCTCGAAGCTGGAGAAGAAAGTGTTGCTATTGGTGACAGATTCTGAAACTTCTCCAACCTTTTCCTTGTCGTGCTGATTGAAATGCTAATAATAAGTGGATTGCGTTATTATTATTCTCATAGATGTTTCCCCCCTCCACATAAAAGCCCCCATTGAGGAGGACATTGTGAAGACAAGCTCATTAACATCCTCAGTTAAGGTCTGAAGACATGGTGATCACTGAGATATGCAATGAAACCACTAAACTGCATGTGGGGGAGAAAAAAAACAAGGCAATAGCAGAAGCAGAGGTCTTAGAAATAAATGTACTGAAGCTAAAAGTACACGTTAGCACCTAAAAGTGTCTGTTTTGAAAGGTAAAAGGTAAATAAATATCCGTCAATAAACAGGTTTCATATTTGAGATGGTGTTTTCTGTTTATTTATGTTTGTGAATTGCATTATGGGAGTTTTTATCTCTGCTCGGTCGACTTCTGATTAATGAAGTAGATTAATGAAGTGACTTTTAATAGTTGTTTAAGACAAGATAGAGAAGTGAAGTGATCTAAAGAGAATTAAGTCTGTAAAATAACAGAAAATGTACTGCCAGCTTATAACCAGGTTTTTGAACTGTATTTTACAACACAAACACAGACAAAATATCACTTCAAACTATTAAAAATGTTAACAAAAGTCACTTATCAAACATTAAAAGCTTTTGGGGGATAGATCAAAATCCTATAATGCAATTTAAAAGCATAGTTAAGAAGTTAATATGGAAAATTATTAAGGAAAACTGCTTATTTAAAGATATTTTTACAGTGTACAGTCCTAGTGACAGATTTTGTACCTTTATTTCTGAGAGTGTGGTTTGTTTGTGAAGTTCTGGGTTTCCCTGTGGGAAATTTTCGAGGAATTAGTGAGGAATATAGGCTAAGGGGAACTGGGAAATTGCTTAAACACATGATCCACAGCATTCAGTGCAGATAAACATCGTCTTTATTAGGTCTGTACCTCAATGTCAATATTTCTCAACTTGTATTCATAGGATGAAGTGAATTTGTTATGTACAGAACAAAGAATTTCAGTTTACTCATACAATATTAGTACAATTTTATATCATACAATAACAGTAAAACAATAAAAGCAATTCTAGTAAGTAGTCTATATAAATTCACCACCTTATTGTCAATTTAAACAGTAAATTTACTCTCTATGTTCAAAATGACCTCAATATCCTGTTACACTACAGGCATAGTAACAATTTTCCACTTTTAAATTCAGGCATGTTACATATATTAATAGAATTTATAAAAAATATGTCTGAATACATATTCCATGGTCATTCAGCAACACATACATTTATGAAGTGGTGGACTAAGTACACAAATTATGGTAAAAGTACAGATAGCCTCATAAAATCTTACTCCAGTTGAAATATAAAGTCCTTTTTTTCAATATTACTTGGATCAAAGTACAAGAGTACTTGGTTTTTGAACTACTTCAATAATAAAAATGAATAAAAATGAAAGTATGAAAGTGTTTATTTTGCAAGAAAGTGGTGGAGAAACGATCAAAACGTGGTATACTTTTATAACCACACTGATGATGCATGATAATTCAAGTAAAAACATGTGAAACCACTTTTATACGCTGAACCTCACTCAGATCAGTTTGTAAAATCAGTGAATCATTTACTGGAACCTTGCTCTGTCTGGATCATTTGAATCAATGAGTTGTTAACTGGAGACTCTTTGTGGACAGATCATTTCAATCAGTGAATCATTTACTGGAGACTCATTCTGAATTGATCATTTTAATCAGTGAATTGATAACAGGAGACTCACTTTGAACAGATCGTTTGGATCAGTGAATCATTAACCGGAGATTCACTCTGAACAGATCATTTGAATCAGTGAATTATTAACTGGAGACTCATTCTGAATTGATCATGTTAATCAGTGAGTTGATAACTGGAGATTCACTCTGAATTTATCATGTTAATCAGCAAGTTGATAACTGGAGACTCACTCTGAATTGATCATGTTAATCAGCGAGTTAATACACAACTGGAGACTCACTCTGAACAGATCATTTGAATCAGTGAATCATTAACTGAAGACTCACTCTGAATTGATCATTTTAATCAGCAAGTTGATAACGTGTAACTCACTTTGAACAGATCGTTTGAATGAGTGAATCATCAACAGGAGACTCACTTTGAACAGATCATTTGAATCGGTAAATCATTAACTGGAGACTCACTCTGAATTGATCATGTTAATCATTGATTTTGTTACTGGAGACTCACTCTAAACAGATAATTTGAATCAGTGAATCAATAACTGGAGACTCACTCTAAACAGATCATTTGAATCAGAGAACCATTAGGTGCATTTGACTTCATGCAGCGCTGCGCAGATCGATGGAATTTTTTTCGCAATCAATCGAAAATTTTAAAGCGGTGCATGCTGGTTAGAAATTTTGTCTGGGTTGACGCTGTGCTGACGCCACGTAACTGGTACATGTGGCATCAAAGCATCACGACAGCACTCCAAAGATGCTCTTCAGCAGCATCTGAAGAGTCACTGCTGGAGCTGCGATGATGACACCAATATTACACCATTGGCTGAGTTCACAACATGACAACAACCACATGTGTTTCTGGTTTATTATTGGACAACTTCTGATTCACACATTTCAAAACAGTTAACTTTTCATACCATCTCTAACTTGTATATATCAGGCTTATAAAAATAACTACAAATATTTTACTGCAGTAATCATGTTTTGTTAAATAATCTGGTTATAAAGACTAGATTGTTTGCACAGGTTTATCTTCCACCTTTTTTATAGAGACTATTTACTGCATTCAGCTCCATGAACGATTTAAATATGCCTGCCAAAATGTTTTGATAAATTATTTTAAAGTACTGAATGACATTTTAATGGATACTTAAATCATGAAAAAAATGGTAGAAGTTTTTGCTAGAATATATTTATTACACTTCCATAGTTTTAATGCTTGCAAACCTTGGTATCTTTGACATATTCAAACCGTATGAATTTTTACAAATATACAAGTTATTGACACACAGCAACATGAACAATGAACAAACCTGGCCCAATCAATGTAAGCAATTACTGTGGGTGACGTACATTAGTCAGTAATAGCTTTATCCTATAGTAGAGGAGAGTAAAATGCTAATTACCATCACATAAGATTCTGAACCCAAAATAATATACTTCCCCAGCACTGTTTAGCTTAAATACTCCTTAACTCATTTTTTTCTGTTGCCATATTAAAGGGAAACATCCAATATATAAACAGTGATAAAACATTGAAATTTACACGTTCAAAATATGTGAAGGCCAAAGCAATGGTTTAACATGCCTGTTTTCTGTTTCATTACACTGATTAGCTTATAACAGGTTGCAATGAAAGACTTCCTAGTGACATTCTAAACTAAACCATTAGTGTATAAGGTCAACATGTCCTCAGTCCTTTATATCTATTTATTAGGGTATAAGGTCACTATATCCACAGTTCTTTCTATCCATTTATTAGGGTAGCCTATAAGGTCATCTATCTATCTATCTATCTATCTATCTATCTATCTATCTATCTATCTATCTATCTATCTATCTATCTATCTATCTATCTATCTATCTATCTATCTATCTATCATCTATCTATCTATCTATCTATCTATCTATCTATCTATCTATCTATCTATCCATAGCCTGTTCTGTCTAATCTGTCTGTCCGTCTGTCTATCTATCTATCCATTTATAGCCTGTTCTGTCTGTCTGTCTGTCTGTCTATCTATCAATCTATTTGGCTGTGTAATTCAGTTACCTAATATTAAACTATTAGCCTCACCTATATATACATTTAGTATTATAAAATATTGTAGTATTATAAAATGTTTACCTTAATTGTAAATATAAAGTATAAAGTGAATTAAATTTGATTAGTAAAATATATTTACTAATATTTCATGTATACTACTCGAGATATGTTTGTTTTTATCCTTACCGATGGTAGAAACGACAGTCCCGACAAAATAAAAGGCTCCGGTAAAATCCCAACGCGGTCTGAGAGTGTCCACCCGTATCCCTGCCATGTTCGCCTCTTCATAATGTCTCAAGAAGTTCTCCAGGTCACTTTTGTTGAGGTTGTACTTTTGGCTGAACAGCTCAAACCTCTGAGCCCACCTTTCCTTCGCCAGTTTCTCCTTCGGATGCTCCAGGGCTGAAAACACCGCGGCTCCGCACAGAAGGTAGAGGATGATGAGGAGTAGCAACATGATGAACCGGGCATTATCTTCATTCACTGGACCACAGCCACAACAGCACGAGCCTCTACATGCCATTATGTGACTACTGCTGGACCGGACTGGTAATAAAGTCTCCACATCTTACATTTCACGGCGACAGTGGGCACGAAACTGCAAGAAACTTCCTCGTCTTCCATTATTCTTGGGCTGCATGTACAACAAATGTGTTGCAGATGAGCAATGATGATGATGATGAGAGATGCTCATACCATCCTCTGTCAGTGCATTGAATGCAGGCTGAAATCCTGATGAATGAGATTGTGGGTGGATCTGGTGGTTCGGCTCTTCTCGTGTGATGCATCTCACTGGGTCTCATCGAAAAACCTTATTTAAGTCCACTTTAGTCTCGGGTGAGTCCATCAGGTGGCCGCGTGCATTGCGTTCAATATTTCAGTAAGCATTTAATAGCAGTTTATGTAGGCTAAACTCGAATGAACTCTCTTGACATATTCACGAAGTGACACAGGTTAAATAGTCAGACCTCATTACACGAAGCGCACGTTCCCTGCGATTGAACAAAACTCGGAGCACCGGCGCATGTGGCAAGCCGTTTTAACTATTAGGCTTTAAAAATAACGCATCTATTTTTTTTGTTACCAGTAGCTACTTATTTATCTACTTAACTATTATTATTTATTACTCTAACATTGTAAAAAATCTTTTACAATTTTTCGAATGTATTCCCACTCCAAATTTAGCTAGAATATTTCTGGCAATATCTTACCTGTGACTTTTAATGTATTGAGCAAGAAAATTTTCTAGAATATTTTTTTCGTGGAAAACATCTTTGTTTTTGTTAGATAATAAGTTTTCAATTTCTGAAATAATATTTAAGGTCAATATTTTAATCCCCCCTAAGAATACATATACAGTGCATCTGGAAAGTATTGATAGCGCTTTACTTTTCCCACATTTTTAAATGTTACAGCCTTAATCCAAAATGGATTAAATTCATTTATTTCCTCAAAATTCTACATGCAATACCCCATTATGACAATGTGAAAAATGTTTTTTAAAATTGTCATTAAAAATAAAAAACCTGAAAAATTAGATGTACATAAGTATTCACAGCCTTTGCTGTGAAGCTCTAAATTGAGCTCAGGTACATTCTGTTTTCACTAATCATTCTTGAGATGTTTCAGCAGCTTAATTGGAGTTTACCTGTGGTAAATTCAGTTGATTGGACATGATTTGAAAAGGCGTACACCTGTCTATATAAGGTCCCAGGGTTGGCAGTGCATGTCAAAGCACAAACCAAGCATGAAGACAAAGGAATTGTCTGTAGACCTCTGAGACAGGATTGCCTTGAGGCACAAGGCTGTGGAAGGTTACAGAAACATTTCTGCGGCTCTGGAAGTTCCAATGAGCACAGTAGCCTCCATGATCCATAAGTGGAAGATGTTTGGAACCTCCAGGACTCTTTCTAGAGTTGGCTGCACACCTTAGCTGAGTGATCGGGGGAGAAGGGTCAGGGAGGTGATCAATAACCCGATGTACACTCTGTTTGAGCTCTAGCGTTCTTCTGTGGAGATAGGAAAACCTTTGGTGTACATATTGGGTAGACACTAATAAGCTAAAATAAATATGATCACAGCTGGACTAATACAAATTTGAACCTAGATAATGGAATAGATTTCAGTAAAATCAGAAACAAACAATATATCGATTTAGTTTCTAAGAATAAATGTAAATCCAGCTTGCCACACAATGCCTTCAGCCAAGACTCCCAGTTGAAGCATAAACCCGTCACAAGAGACAGCTATAGCCCGATTGCGCATGCAACTTCATCAGTGTCAGAATCAGAGAGAATAAAATGTTCCTGTGAAGTGTAGACTGACACTCACCCCTGGCTTAGACATATTTTCAACATCACAATTAAGGTATGACATAAAGGAAATGAGTTATGTGTAAGATTTATTTTTTTAGGGAGATAAAAAAGCTTGGTTTACAAATTTCTTTCAAAGAAATATATTACAAGCATACTTACCAACCAAAATGCTTAAAATAAAAAGGTTTGTTTAAGATTTAAAAGAGAATAATAAACAACACATGTTAATTCTGCTTGGGCATCTAAATTCAAACTGAAGCTTGAAAATCTATGAGCACCACTGGGGCCATTATTAGTAATAGCCGGGATGTAATTGGAATAGTTAACACAGTAGTCACTCATTTGAATGGTAAACCTATAATGATAGTAATTATTTCTGCCAGGCTGCTCTGTTAGGAATAAATCTAATCTAATGATCCGAGATCAATATTAAAAAGACCTTTTTAAAATGAAGAAGCGCTCTCTAATATTTATCTGATCAAAGCCTGAAACGCGTCCAACAAATGTCACAGATGGCTGTGCAAGAGATATACATAATTCAGACTGTTCACGGTAAAAGTGAATATTTCAGTTTCGTTATGTAAGATTTAAAAGTTCTACAAGAAAAATGCTGGCTGTAAGATTTCTGTACAGTTGTTTTAGGTCTCAGTTAACCTTCAAATAATGTACAGAATCCCAATAATTGTTTATTTAAAAAAATTAAAATGATTGGGCCACAGGGAATTCCTTTATATCAATGTCGAGCTATAACTTTTCCAATGTTGCCAGGCAACATGACAATTTCAGGACGAGCAAAAACAGCAGCAATTGTTCTTTATTTTGATCACATTGGATATATCAGTGATGCCGGGGGAGCAGAGTCCTCCTCAAACACATTACTGCTTCACTGTAGCTGTAAATAAAAAAATCAATCCGCCCCTGGAGCTCGCCTGAAATTCATTTACAAGGACATGTCCATAGACAAACATTAAAAAAATAAATAAATAAATAAAAAAAAGCCAATTTAAGATGTTTTCACCATTTTATTTGGTCCTTCTTTTATCTTAACTCTATCAAATCAGTCTGAAAATAGATTTGAAAGATTGCCTTTTTTTTGTGTATTGTGCCCTTTTACCTACTGATGTTCATAAAATAAGGTGTAAATACAACTTGTTTAAAGGCTTTTACAATGTTTTTTTTTTCAATGAATGAAAATAGATTGGTTTACTTCTGTTTACCTACATCGCTGGGCTTCAATATAAGCATACTTTCTTTCAACAGAATACAAATCTTACCAATTAAGGCAACCCTGGTTGTCTATTTATAATTGGGTAAACTGGAAGTGGGCTGAGAAACACTGACCAAAACAAAGACAGACATCCTAACCTGGAATGCAGATTTTCAAAGGAGAACAACTGACTTCAGCCAAAGTCCCTTTAAGGCAAGTCATTTCACTCGGCGGCCATCTTTGAAACACCTTTCGGGCAGTATGCTTGGGCATTCTGATTGAATGTGCAAACATCCAATTCTCCAAAATCGCTTGGCAAATTTATGATTAAATTTCATACTCGGAATCACTAACAAAATGAAACAACAATTGTGTCTTTAATTTCATTTCTAAATGTTCGAATCACACAAAATCTGGAGAAACTCACTCATCTCTGGTCTGAGCTCCTCCTCAGGAGAATTGTCAGTGTATAGCAATCGATGATTGGCTCTTGTACTAGAAGGTGGGGCTTCAATCACCATATTACCCATTGAATTTTGCTACATTCAAAACTGTTTTGTGTATTTCATAGTCTTTCCAGAAAAACTATTTTGTTCAATTAGCATGTTTCCTAAATATCTACAAAAGTATTATGGTATTTTTAAGTTGAAAGGCAGCACCAAGCTGATGGTTGGCCATTTAGTTTCGTTGGTCAGGCTAGTTGGTTTGGTGTGTTCCACATGTCGCCTCCCTGATTCAGCATGTAGAATCAGCATCAGACCATTGGCTGAAGAGAGCATTCTAAGTGCACGACTGTGAGGTAGTGAAGCAACAAAGCGAGTAAACTTTAGGTGCGTTCGACTTGAACCACGGCTGCAGCTAGCAATCAACCAGATTAGCCGAGCACAGGTGGAGCGGAGCTGCAAATGAGGCTGTCAGGTCGGACACCTCGAAGCTCATAGTTCTCTGCATTATCACAATTCACATGGCGAGATCAATGATTTATTATTTATTGATCCAATCACATTAATCCAAAAAGATTGAACAAAAGGACAATCCTAAATAAGCGAACTACACTTTCAGTGGAAATTCCACAGAAAAGGCAAGATATATCAATGTTACTTTTAAATTTCTTTTAATTTTTAATAGTTTGACAGGATAAAACTGTTTTATAAAAGTATTAATTATTTTAGAACTATTTTATAGTTTTTTATAATTATAATTATTTATCACATTTTGTTAAGAAAACGTTATGGGGTGGCATGATCAATGATGACTATTATACTAGTCTGTAAGACTTATTTGAGTTGATATTTGGTTATTCGCTAAAATATACATCATTTAAATCGTATATGGAGCTATATACAGTAAGGGTCTGTATAAAATGGACAAAAATAAACCTATGCAAACAATCTAGCCTTAATAAACAAATATTTAAAAAAAGATTTACTTTAGTAAAATACCTGAAGTTTTTTAATAAGCTGGATATATACAAGATAGAGATAGTATAAAAAGTTAACTGTTTGTTTGGAAGTTTGTGAGATGGAAGTTGTCCAATAATAAACCTGAAATACACGTAGTTGTCGTCATCCCGTGAACTCAGCCAATCGTGTAATACCGAAGTCTTCATCGCAGCTCCCGCAGTCGCTCTTCAGATGCAGCATCGGCTAATCTCGGTACTTTAATGCCACATATGATATTCACATGCCGAACAAAACTTTTAACCATCATGCACCGCTTTAAGACAGATTTCGATTAGTCTGCGCAGCGCTGCATGAAGTCAAACGCACCTATTAATTTGTCTGTGTGCGTCGGAAGTTCGGTTTCCTTTTGCAGAATGCTAAACCAGACTGCTGGCCCCCACTGTGTGGTAACGCAGAATGTGGCTCTCATTTTAGTTGGCTTTTGTCTGTTTGCTGTGTTTAGGCACAGCTATTTGATCCAGATGCGAGGCAACAACACAGTTGGGTTTCATTGAAGCTAGTGTTGTTTGCTGTCGGCTTGGTGTGTCCTGGCTCTTAGAAGAGTCAAAAACTTACCAACAGCCCTTTTAAGACAAAGGAAAACACTGCTACTGAAAAAATGATTACATAGTTCAGTGTTTTCTTTTGTTTTTGAGAGAAAAAATAAAACTTTGTAACCTTTTAAATTTGTGAAGTTTATTTATAAACTAATTTGGAGAGGATCACGTGTTTATGATTGCTTGCAGCTGGCCCCGCATTATTCAATTCATGATACACCAATCAGACGATTCCTAAGCCACTATAAGTGCCATATGACAGTCATCTTCGTTTTGAAGAATCCACCATTTAACCCCTCCTCCTTTTCTAGATGTGTGGCACGGTGGCCCAGTGGTCAGCACTGTTGCCTCACAGCAAGAACGTCACTGGTTCAAGTCCTTATCAAGCCAGCCAACATTTCTGTGCAGAGTTTACACATTTCCACTGTGCTCACAAGGGTTTCCCCCGAGTTCCTTGGTTTCCTCCCACCGTCCAAAAACATGCAACTTAAGTTAATTTACTAGGGAGCGCCGGGCTCGAGGACATTATAAGCTCAGGGCTTTTTCCCTTTAAAGCATGTCAAACAAGCTTTATAATCCATCATCATCTAAGTGTGAACTTTTGAATTATCTTTGGGTGAATTAAAAGCTGCTGAACTAAAGTAATGAATGTTATTTTATAAAAAAAAATTAACTAAACGCTTCATAAAATATATAAAGATTTTTACAGAAGATAAATTTGATGTAGAAACAAATTTCTTGACAACTTATTTCTTTAAAATAAAAAAATAAAAGTTATAAAATATAGTTGAAATTATTAGCCACTCTTTTTTTTGTTTTTGATAATTTCCTAAATGATTTTCATCAGAGCAAGGAATTTTCCACAGTATTTTTTGAAATTTTCTTCTGGAGAGTCTAATTTGTTTTATTTTGGCTAGAATAAAGTTTTTATATATATATAAAAAAAACATTTTATGGTCAATAATATATATATATATATATTTTCGATTGTCTACAGCAGGGGTTCCTAAACATTTCAACATTTTCATGATCCCCAAAATGACAATGCCAGTGACTCGCGACACCCAATACCCAATAGTCTATTCTTCGTTTAATTTTTTTTAATGTATGTGGGTGCTGTAAATGGGCCAGAAAGTTTAACCTGGTGTCATAAAATCCATCTGCTGCATCTGACGCCATTGGTGTGTCATTAATATAATGTAATTACCCCAGGGGTCGCAATCCAATAGAACTAGTAACTATAAGCTACTGTAGTATGTAGTATATAGTAACTATAAACTACAAATTTTTCCCTTTATTAGGTTATGGATAAAATATGGTAATTCTATTTGCGACCTACCATCATTGCCCTTAGGGGGTGCCGACCCCCACTTTGAGAACCACTGGTTAACAGAACAAACCACTGTTATACAATGACTTGGCTAATTACCCTAACCTGCCTAATTCACCTAGTTAAGTCTGTAAATTGCTCTTTAAAGTTGCTGTATGTACGTTTTTGACTTTTAAAATCACTTTGCATGTTTCTAAAATATCTCCAAACATATTATGCTATTTTATGAGTCAAAAACTGAAAAACCAGCCCTTTAAGACAAAGGAGAACACCGCAACTGAAAAAAAAGATTACATAGTTCGGTGTATTTTATTGTTGTATTTTATTATTATGTTTTTTTTTACAAAAAGCATTTTATTAAGTAATAACTATACACTATCGTATCTATAACTATAACCATAACAGTATTATAGTGTATTTCTAACAACTACTGATATCAAAGGTAAAAGCATGTAATTTTAAAGCTTATATGACGAACTGAACAGACCCAGAAAGAGATGCTGATGATCTGATTTCCATGTTAATACGATCTTGTTCAGATGGTCTCAGCAGCTCAAGAAGGCACCCATACATTTCCATGAGTGTCTGGTGCTTGAGTGTATGGAATGTTCCAGATCCAAGGCCGATCTGCAAGGAAAAAAAAAACCTCATAAATGCAAGAGCAGATATTACTGGAAACGGAATCATTGGAAACTCATTATGCTTTGTGAGATGACGCAGGATTACATGTTTGCTTCAGGCCAACAATGACTCCTAGAGAGAAGTGAAGGTTCTGACCTCTCCATACTTACCTGTGGCATTAATACTGTAGCGTGTAGACTGTATCTGTATGGAGGATCACGATCAAACTGTGCGCTTTACTAAATAATGAATTGCAGGATACAGACTTCTAGAAAGACTGTAGACCAGCGGTATCCATGGTAACTAGTTGACACAACTGGAGTCAGTCACAAAAACAACACATCAGTTAAAATGCCAATGAAAAGCACATGAAACTAAATGATTTGGAGGATCTGTCAAACGGTTTTGTGTAAAACATGTTTATAACTTACTGGAAAATGGGAGTGAGTCACTTTCCACAAAGGAGTTTTTTTCAACTGAGTGAAATTGAGGACATTACAGTCAGTCATCAAAACATTTGCCTTCAAATGTATTTATGCGAGTGATGAATATTTGGTGTAATGTACTAGAGATGTTTGAATAAATCATTGGACTGCTTTATGGTTAAAACATGCCCAGTCTTTATTTGGGTCTTAAAGGTACAGTTCTACCTAACTTCTACTATATATGTCAATAGCTATGTTTCCATTCAAAGATGAAATTAAATTTATACCCAAAACAGGAATATTGTATATAAGATGTGAAAATAAAGCAGTTTTTTCATCCAACGAGTCAAAGAGAACGAAATGGTCACTTTTTAATAAACTGGTGCCAAAGATCAAAAGTAAAAACGGAATTTGCTGTGGTAGGACAAGGTGTGTCAATCTATTCTTTATTTTAAAAAATTACTTGCGCCTCAGAAGACAATGCGCATATGCAATGAATGTGTGATGGCGTTTGAGAACAGACATTCTTGATTCTGGAGGTAATTTATAATATAATAACACTTTAAAGTGTTTGAAGCCATGAGATGCAGAGCGCAGACACTCTTAACAGTTCTGAAGGTAATTAATAATATAATAACACTAATACTAAAATGATTCATGTATTATATAATGAGCAAAACAACACTGTAGATGTTTTACAGTTTGCTCAACCTGCTGGTTTGTCCATTCACACATTTTGATCATCACATGATCTCTTATAACAAAATCACGTGACGTTTTTTAATACTGAAAATACTTTAATACTGATTGTTGTTCAGTAAAAGTGTTTCCATCGTAGTTTATGCGCATCTTTTCTTATTGAATAAAACGTTTATCCTACTCAGTTATGCTTACGTTTTTTATGCACATTTTCAGAACTAATGCCCATCTTGGTGTTTCCATGAACCAAATTTTTTATGCGCATATCCAAAATGCTTATAAAGATAGGTGGATAGAAACATAGCTATTGGCTAGCGGTCTTTAAAGTATATCCTTTTGTTTTTGAGAGAAAAATCAAACTTTGTAACCTTTTAAATTTGTATCCTTGGGTGAATTAAAATACTGTCGATAAAGAAAAGAAATTGAAGAAACAAATTTCTTGGCAACTAGCTGAACAAAAGCAAAGTATGTTATTTTATTTAAACATTAACAACACTTTATAAAATATATAAAGATTTTCACAGAAGATAAATTTGATGTAGAAACAAACTTCTTGACCACTTTTTTTTTTTTATTTAAAAACTAAAAACTATCAAATACAGTTGAAGTCAGAATTATTAGCCACTCTTTATTTTTGTCTGTAGTTTGGCTGTTTGCACCAGACAAAACACGACAGAAATTTAAATACAGCCATTCAGAAGGACAGAATATGCACTCACTCAAGAAATGATAAGGTTTATAATCTAATTAATACATATTAAACCTCATTAACATTATTAAATGCAGATGCTGAATCGCTGATATGTGTTGGCTTGCACTGAGTCACAGTTCTAAAGGTGAATTTCAAACGGTTTATTTTCAAGATCTGAGGTAAACCATCTGCTGCTCTTTTCATTAGTATGGCAATAAATGTCATGTAAAATGGCATTCAAACTCATATTGTTAGCATTTAACACTGAATAAAGCACAGGAGGAATACATGAGGTGAGCATTTTCAGTTTTCTGTTGTTCAGCTGCAAGAAATAGAAGCGGTTTCTAATATATCAATTCAAGGTGTTATTTAGGACAAAAACTAATTTTAATATGGAGAATTTTCCTTTTATTGCATGTCGTTGCTTTTATATAGAACACAGTTTTAATTAGCCTTTAGGCTCGATAGTCAGACTTGCTCCTGTCGGTCAATCTGGCAACCTGCGCTTGGATTTGTTTTGATTCAGGAATGCAATACCTAGTTCAATCACTGGGTTTCAAACTTACATACTGCACCTTTAAGTTAAATACTAGTGTCTGAAAAATATCTAGTAAAATAATATTTACTGTCATGATTGCAAAGAAAAAAAGATATCAAAGTTAGTTTTTAAAAATATTATATTTAGAAATGTGAAATTGGGAAAAAATATTCAGTGGGTGCTAATAATTCTGACTTCAACTGTATATACAAATTTTCAAGCAACTTAATTTTTAAAAATGTAATATTGTAAAATAAAACAGACCGTGACCCTGTAATGACTTGTTCAGATGAGTTGTAGTCATCACTGCCTTAATAATTTAATTAGCACAACAAATTCAAGAACCTTCAATAATGACAGACAGTCTATTCCTCTAACAGCAGGAACACACAGCGGTAGGGCTATACACAGACATTCACATCCAGGCTTAATTGTTGCCTGGAACCACATCAATATATGTGAAGACGCCAAAACTCATCAAAACCTTCCATACTCCAGAATTGGGTGCATAAAAATGCCCCGTGACTTACAAAATTAATCATCAGTGGGTAAAAAACGTGCAGACATTTATGTTTAGTATTTTATTTGTGGCATTATTTTATTTCTGGCACCTTTTTTTGATTGGACAGTACTTTTTTGACAGGAAGTGAAGAGAGAGATGCAGTGATTGGGAAATGTTTGTGATTTGGTACTCAAACTCACAGTTATGCTATATGCTGGTGCACTGACCACTAGGTTATCTGCGCCAACAAACACACATATCTTTGATGAGCTAATCTAGCCCTGCATATTTGAAAAACTGTTCATACGTGCTCAAGCTAGGGAAAGTGGCTCATTGTCACTGACATAACAGAATGTGCAAATGACACTAAAACTGCAAGCAACCTGACCCAAAGGAAAATGGTTTTACTGTAAATAATCAATCAAAGAAAGAACCAATGATTGCTAATGTAATTATCACGTTTAATGAATAAAATACAATGTGTTAATATGTGACATGTACACACTGGTGCAGCATGTGTGTGTTTATATGATCAAAATAGTTTTAGTTAATGCTTTTCTCGGTTCACACATCAGAGGTGGACCATTGTGTCACTCACTATCTCTAGATTACTCATGATATGTTTTTCGCCTTGAATGAATTTTTGTGTGAAAGTTGAATATTTTGAATGAGCACTGATTATGTTATTGAGGTAAATTCCATACATTTGCAGTAAACACTTTGTAATTGACCTCTATTTGCGCGTTTACATTGACTGTGTATGTAATTTACTCATGTGAATACCTAAATTCATGTTTAGTGTGTAGTGTATTATTTTCTTTCCAAATGTGCAGAGAATATTGCACATATTAAAGAGATAGTTCATACTAAAAAAGAAAACGACTCCACCATTTACTCTCCCTAATGTGGTTTTAAACCTTTATGAGTTTTTCGTCTGCTGAACTCAAAAGTTATTTTGAAGAGTGCTGGTTGCTGGTACTCATTCACTTCGATAGTAGGATAAAAAAAAGGCAATTGGTGTCACAGCAACCAAGAGAAGAAAGAAATTCAAATAGGCTTTGAACTAGTGAAGGATGACAACGATTTCATTTTTGAGTGAACTATTGCTTAATGTGAAAAGGCCAACATTTACTCATGAATGTCCGTAGTGTGGTAAAGGCTAATGTCATCTAATTATTAGCCTTGTTAAGCCTTTACTCCATGAGGGTAAAATTAACATTTTACAATGTATTAGTTGTGTTAGATGATATGCTAATGGATAATCAGATAATTAATGATCCGACTAATTACTAATAATCCACAATAGACACAACACATCAGTAAACCTCTTTTCAAGAGTTCACACTTAGATCATAAGATCCTCGTGCGCCCGGGGCTGCCTCCCATTTGAAGGGCGAGGGGGAAGTTTGAGCTTTGGTAGGTCTCGAGAACTCCCCTGCTTATTTATGGCTAGTGGCAAATTAGGAACTGCTATGGAGAGATGTATTGCTAACTAAGAGCTCATCCTAATTATTTATGACTGCACATGCTTTCCGAAAGCAAGACAGACTTACCAGTGCTGAGTTGTAAGACCCTATATTGATGACTGGGTGAGGACGCGTCCACGGACCCACAGCACACAGTATTTAGCCATTCATGTAGGTTCGTATGTGATTATTTCCATGATCCATGGGGTTTGTTGCATGTTTTTCCCCGCGATCCTGTCAGGGTCGATACAGCAAAGCTATATGTGTCCAGCAAGCATTTTTTGTCGGGAGAGCAGTACGAGAACTGGAGAATGGCGGACTTCATCTTTTATCAGTGGAGTTTGTTCACATTTAGACACATCGCCGTGCTGCTGAGTTTGCCTAAATCCTCCAGATTCCCAGCAGGGCTAATGGTTGCAACAAGCAGGGCAAGAGACTTGCTGCATTGAGTCTGCATTCAGACCAGTGTATTGAGGGAGAAGTCTTCATTTTTAGTGTTTATATGAACATGATTATCTTTATAATGATATAAATTGTGGTTATCTGTATATGAAATTACGAATAACAAAAGTAGCAGGGCATTAAATTAATGTTTATTTCTTTGAATTTCAACTTTGTAAACTATAGGGTCATGCATCTACTCACAGTTTGTCTCATTTTGTGAGCCGACTGACTAAAGTTGTTCGCTCCCCACCTCTGCTGGCCACACCCACTCCTGCCTCTGCTTGCAGAGCAACCCATTATGAAGCATTTTTTGAAAAAAATTCTGAGGTAGACTTGAACCGAAAGTAGGGGGTTTCATGGCCCTTTAACGGCCTGTTTCCACTGAGTGCTACAGTACGGTACGGGTCACCTTTATTAGGCTTGAGTTTTCACTGCCAAAAGAATACCAATGGGCGTGGTGTAAAAATAGCAAAATAGCCTACTGTGACGTCTGCAATTATATGAAATAAATAAATAAATGCAACATATATGAACACATGTAGACTCTTACAGTCTTTGATATGTTACCAATTACAGAAAAACTACAGACAGCATACATTTAGTCCTTTTTTGGGTTCAAAAACAACATGCAACATATAGTCCACAGTATCTGCATCTTTAATCTTCACCAGCACATGTAACCTCTGTTAGAAAGTATTTCCGTCATTCCGAGTTTATAATAGTCCAAAAGGTGACACAATAGTTAAACACGGCAGTTTATTTATGTTTGCTATAAGAATAATTTGCTCCTTTGTTTTTTCTGGCTTCTCCTTTGTTTTTTCGCGTTTTACTTTCATGTTTATCTGTTCCTGAAAGGATCGGATGTCAAAAAGCACTTCAATAATCACGTGCACATTATTATCATCAGCTCAAGAAGTTTGTTATTTCAAATAGAGACGTGCGGTGAACGCAAGCGAGAAATTGAAACTGCTCGCTCTTTAGATGACCTTGTAAACACAGCAGGGTAGATTCTTGGCTTTGTGGCTGTTCATCAAGACGACGACAAGGTTTGTTTGCACTCAGGTCGACCATGGCTCGTTACTATATGTATGTATTATTACGGTGTAAAGTTTCGGCTGTGTATTCAAAAATGACGCTTCCTTTGTTTTTATGCTTCTAGCTTGTGCACGAGCTGATGACGTATCTTTGTAAACAATAGTGTTCACTTGTGCGTCTTGCTCTTCCTTTTGTTACCCTTTTAATGTGCTAGGTACCATTCAGAAAGGGTACCCAAAAAGTGGTACGGTACGGTTCACTTTTTGGTCCCTTTTGTCAGTGGAAACAGCAGTAAAAGTTTACCAAGCCGCACCGTACTGTACCACTAAAGTGATTTAGCAATCATCTGATTGGTGAATCGAATTAGCTAATGAGGTATGAACAAACCACACAGTAAACTGATATCCCGTTCTGTTTCTCCAACTTATCTGCAAGTGTTATTAAAAATTTATGCATGCTTGCTTCATTTCCTCCCCATATTTAAAATGGGAAATAATGAAATCCACACTTAATTGATTTTAAGGGGCTATCGATGCTCAATCAATCATGATTAACCGTTAGCATCCAAAGTGCAAGCAATCTCAAAATCCCCCCCAAAATATCTCCAGAAAATAACAATGTCCAATAAAAAAATGAATGTATAATTTTAGTCACTATCCATTTTCAAGATATGGAAAACTGCAGCTCGGACATTTTTGTTATGAATGCATCCCAAAAAAGACAAGGCTTAGAAGATAGCAATTCTCAATTTTGTGTGAGTGATTCCCACGAGAGGATGTGAAGCAGCACTCAGCGGTCTCCTCTCTGAATTAGAGAACGAGACTCGAGAAGGTGATTCTCAATCACAATGCCTGATCCTCCTCCTTTAGTCCAAAACGGAGAGTGAGTCTGTTTGAGGAGCAGAAACTGATGGAAAGTTCTGAGCTGATTTAATACAAAATGAAACCATCCTATTCTCATCAGTGAGCAGAAACAGCAGCGGTCGAGTCAGAAATAGACACAGAGATGCATCAGGTTAGTCTTAATATAGAGGTGCAGGTACACTTGAGGTATAAAGTCTGCGTCTGTCACTGGGTTCAGCATGTATTAATATCACAGGTGTTGATGACGGGGGCTGAGATTACATGAACTGTACAGAACTGAGTCAGAATGACAGATGTTCTTACTAAATAAAATATTAATCTGATATATATATATATATATATATATATATATATATATATATATATATATATATTTATATATATATATATATATATATATATATATATATATATATATATATATATATATATATATATATATATATATATATATAACAACTTATGTAAAATGACAATAAAAGTTAGATGAAAACATCATCTAAAATAAAATTAAATAAAATCATTCCCTATTTTAAAATGACAGTTTGATATGTAAATTGTCATTACTGTGCTACTGTACATTTTTTTGAAAGTAATTTTTTTTCCTTCATTTTTTGCTGTACTTATTACTGTAAAAAAGTTTATAAAAAATAATTAAAATTGTGTCACTCTCGCCGCCTCATTGTCGTGATTTGTGCCGCAGGATGTCTATTAGTGTCTTTGCATTGACTTAACATGTAAATCACTTGTGCTTGACGCTTCATCTGCGTCTTGCGTTGACGCCGCTTAAGACCTTAAGACTTTTGCACAAATCCATTGATCTAAAAGGTATGGAGCAAGTACAAGTCATTACTTTTAGGTAAACTATACCTTTAATATACAAGAAAATATGGAAATGTACACAATATCCAGAACAAAATTACTTTTAGAATAAAAACCTATACATGCTGTATATAATATTCAGGTCTGGACTCTGTGGAGGCAATTTCATGACTATTTTTGTTTCATAAGATGGTTTTCTCTCCATGATAAGATTTCATTACATTAGCAGTGTGTTTGGGATCATTATCAAGCTGAAAAAAACTACTACAATTTAGGTTCTTGTAGGAATTACATGACAAATTAAAATCTGTCTGTATTTTTCAGCATTCACAATCTCATCAATTCAGGCAATATTGAAAACAGATCAAACCAGACAGATACCCCATTTTTTTTCAGTCATTCTTCAATCTTTAACTTTTTTTTTCTTAAACAATTATGTCCAAAAAATCCAACTAGAACCTGTCTTTTCTATCTGTGTTTGAATTAAAAAGTAATAATAATAATAAAAAAAACGTTTTTTACTATTTTTTACACAAGAGAACAAAAAACTATAAATGGGGTGAAAATGCACTAGTTCACCCCAAATGTTTTATTTACCCATGATTTACCCCCCCCCCCCCCCTTGTGGTTTCAAACCGTTAATCCGAATTACTTTATTCTGTTGAACACAAAAGAAGGTATTTTGAAAAAGCCGAAAACATAAATCTTCTGACTTCCATTGTAGAAACAAAACATGCCATGGAAGTAAATGGTTACAGGTTACTAGCTTTTATCTTCAAAATATATCTACTTTTGTTTTTAACAGATGAAAAAGTCAAGCAGGTTGATAGAAATGCCAAGATCTGCATACATTTTGAAAATGTACATACAAAACATGCGCATAACTAAGCAGGATAAACTTTTTATTCGATAGGAAAAAATGCACATAAACTATGATGGAAACACTGTTACTGAACAAATTTTAGTATGCACATTAAAAGATCATGTGATTTTGTTATAAGAGATCATGTGATGACAAAAATGTGTGAATGGACAAACCAGCAGGTTGAGCACACTGTAAAACATCTGAAATGTTCACTGCATGTCGGCATCGTCTTCTGAGGTAAAAGTCATTTATTAAATAAAGAAAAGATTCACGCAGCTTCTCCTACCCCAGCAAATTCTGTTTTTATGGTTGATATTTGACACAAGTAACTCAGAAAGTAACGATTTTGTTCTCTTTGATTCATTGGATGGAAATGCTGCTTTATTTGCACGTCTTTTATGAGATAATGCGATTTATGAATGGAAATAAAACTAATGATCACAAGATTTTTGGAAGAACTATCCCATTTAATGTTAGGAAAAAGCATCTATGATGAAAATCTTTACTGTCCCAAAACACAAACTGATGAATTTCTTTTGATTTGCTAGTGAAATACAGCAATAATCATAACTCGAAGTAATCTGTTCTCAAAATAATAATAATAAAAACAGAAAAAGCTGTTTCTCCAAAACGTTCAATAATAAATTATTAAAAAGGATTAGTTTGGATCTTGCATTCAAAATTATTCATTACAAAAGTCTATTAATTCAACCTCATGCTGGAGCAAATGAAGCAGGCAGCAGAAATAACACTTGAGACGAGATTATTTCCCAGGCAAAAATGAAATCAAGTGCAAGAGAAAGTCTTTTTTTTAACCTCGTTGGAACATTTTAATATCATACACTTCTGTGTGAAAAAGATCAGGAATGGAAGAGCGGTTGCCATGGTGCACGCATGAAAGTTTGCAATGCACATCTGCTTTGAAAAACCCAGGGTTATCTGTCGGTGTCCTAAAAGGTTTAATTATAGCTCTTAAATGGACTTCTGGGTATATTATGAAGTCTGCTTTACAGAGGGATGCAAAGTTGTAAAGCTTTGAATGACCTGAAGAGGCAGAACCGTTTGTGCTACTCGATTATATTAAGTGTTACACAGTTATGCAAATCGATGACATTGGAACAGGTCCAATGAGAAACAGAATATAGTACAAATGAGTTTGAGCAGGGACAGTGGCAGGACACACTTAATTCGATTGGATTAGAAAATATTGGTAGGAAAAGTGCTGTTATTAAGCATTTGTGCACTGATAGATGAGGTGAATGCTGCATAAGGTCTTACTGGAAACAACTTTCATCAGAGCATCTTATGAGTGCTGCACTGTAAAACAATTATATGATCAATTAGTCCTGACAGCATATGTTTTTAGGTCATTGTAGCTTAATAAACAAAGTTAATCATGTTTTAACTTAAAAATAAGTTACGTAAGCTGTTTTAAGTCAGTTTTACATAGTATAAGTTCAATGGATTTATCAGGTTAATTTGATTCCGCTTAAAATGTAAGGCAATCAGGATTTTTTTACAGTGTGTTTGTAAAGTCTTTGAGACCATGAAAACAGCTGTCTTCCACATTCAGTCATTTGCACACACTCAAATTAGATTATTTTATCGTCCATCAGATAAAATGTGAAACAAATCAAAGCTTTTTCACATGTAAATGCAATCGAAAAAATTAGACAGATCCTTGCTGAAAAACGGTGGTGACCAGGGGTTTGTTGATCTTGTTATTTAAAAAAAAGTGAAAGGTTTTTGAAAACCATGCCATTACTGATGTAAACTACAAAAATGCAATTCTGAGAAAACAGTTACGCCACGCACAAGCCTAATGAATGCGTATGTGTGCAGACCCATGGTGTTACTAGCGGCCAGAGGCTTTCTTCAGGTTTTTGCAAGTCCATGTAAATGGATCTTTTTGCTGTCTGTACTGGAAACCTTTCAAAAACGTAAAGCAAACACATTTGCGTCTTTAGTATAGTGTTGTGATGTATACTCTAATGGCTGGCAAGTTTAACAGGGTTGATTTTAACAGGGATTAGCTTACTTTGAATATAAACAGATAAAAAAAGAAAAATAATAATGAGATATGGGAAAATGAGAGCATATTATTATACCATCTATAATCTGATCATACTGTACACAGTATTCACTATAGCTCAAAAGATTAGGGTTTATCTTGTTTAATGTTTTTTTATGTTTTTGAAAAAAAAGACTCCTTTGTTTACTAAAGTTGCGTTTATTTGTAATAATTTGTTTATTTGAAATCAAGTCAAGTTACTTTCATTCATACTACACTTTATGCAATGTAGATTGTCAAAGTCACTATACTGTACATGGATAAGAAGCCATAATTTTTTCAGTTTGTGAAGCACATTTAGCATGTCAGGCAGAAAGCAGAATAGTGGTGGAATGCTAGTGTAGATCTAGTTAAATTAAAACAGATTTATTTAGGTTTAGTATGAATGTCACTGTTAAAGGAAGGCGACAGTGGCAAGGAACTAAAACTGCACCAACTGATGGAAGTAGAAAAAAAAAATCTTGGGAAAAACCAGGCTCAGCTGGGAAACCAGTTCTCCTCTGGCCTAATGGAATGAAATGGAAAGACACAATAGCAGACCTGTAGTCTAACTGACGTGAATGCTTTTAAGAATGATGAGTGTCTGTCTTTACATTACAGTAAAAATATAAAATGCATTATATTTAAATGTTTTTTTTCCTTGTGATAGTGGTGATCAAATTGAAGTACTAATTTCTTTAATTAAAAAAAGAATGAAAAGTCGAATTGGCTTTTCTATGGGATCACTATAAAAACCTGATTGAAACTTAACTTTAATCAGTGCGTAATCAGTGCAGAAACTGACTAAACACACTGAGGACCGCCCACTTTCCCTCTTGATCTGCAGGCCACGCCCACTCATGCCACTTAAAGTCTCTGTTATCAAAAGACCTGCATTGCCATGGCAACACAGAGGGTTTCTGCTTCAGTTCAAGAACTGATGACACCCTTTGCTTTCAATAGTACCATCAATTGTCGCCTCCATTTTCTCAAAATGATGAAAGGTCGTCAAACTGACGACAGCACCCGAAGCACTGCTATTTTCATTTACGTTGACCAGTGGATTTACTTTGCAATTATAGAGCAATCAAAAGGTCTGTGACAAAGACTGACATAAGTACTAGTGATTCCTGATGTTATCAGTAGCATGTCAGACAGCTGACACCAAGAAACAGAATGAAATACCAGAAAAAAAAAAAAAAACAATTACACACGATCACGTTCAGTCTGCATGCTCTTCTTTCAGCATTAGGTGCCATGACAACTTCAGGCGCTTTTTTTTTCTGCAAACGGCTGTACCTACAACCATATTTCAGAGCCTATCATTTCAGGTTTACCCTGCAAGGCATGGTTAAATATCATGTCACATCCAAACAAAGCAATGGCATTTCCTGCACCCTTTACTTATGAACCTGGTTTAAAAATTGGAGATAAATATGAAATGACATAATGTGCTTTCTTTAAAACTGAAGATATAGGCTTTGTGAAACAATAACTGCATAAATATTACAATATTCCTAAATATTAAAGAGCCCCTACACTCAGAAAAAAAGGCACACAGTGGTAGAAATAATGTTAGTTAAGGACCAGTTTTGTACCTTGGTAAAAGTTGTACCTTATATAGTACAGAAAATACCTTTTATAATACTGTTCTGTACCTTTTGTGGTACAATTTAAATGAAAATACACAATTGTTCTTATAAAAACAGTACATAAGTGTTGGACGACGACTCTAAATATTACTGAATAAGCAAAGTGATTATGAATAAATTCCATATTAAAACATAAATCGTTATATAAAAGTATATGTTTAAAGAAACTCATAATCATTAATTATTAAGTTCTATAATACAAAACTACTGGTAAAACAAAACTATAGATTTTTAAATAAACATTTAGGGCATTTTAACTAAAGATTTGTTCAGCATTTTCTGATAAATACAGTTTCATTACTGATATCTGCACCTTTTGGCGTTTGCTTTACACGGACGTGAACTGGCAAAAGTCCTGCATATACGAAGTGTTAATGCAGACATGTTAGTATTGTAAAACTAATCAACATTGTGCATGTCTTGTTACAATACTTGTGCATAATTCTATTTCTATTTTAAAATGAAGTACATTAAATTAACTTTTTAGTGATTACAAAGGTATTGTGTGAACATCGAAGAAAACAATGTTTTATATTGTACATGGGAGAATGTATTTCTGTAGCATTTTTGTGAAAAGTGTTGTGACATGTTTGGCAAAAACGTGATCTATTGATTTATGTTCAAGTATTTTCTATTCTTCATTATAAGAGGAAAAGGTGGGTTTACACAAAAATATTTTTTTTGAAACATTAATCAAAAATGCATTTGATGTTTTACTGAAAATAAAACTTTGGATATGGCAAAAAGCCTTTTAATAGTTCTTAAAGGAACACAATGTCAATGTACCTTCATGGTTCAGATTGTACCTTTGATGAAGGTACAATATTGTATCTGCATGTTTTAAAAACCAAAAATACATTTTGTTTTCCTATGGTAGAAATCAAATCCTTAAAGTTACAAATTGCAATAGCACACATTTGTTTCTTGCTTTAAGGTACAATTCTGTCCCATAAAAAGGTACTGCCTTAGTGACATTCATTTATACCTTCTTTGGTCCAACATTGTACCATTTTTTTCTGAGAGTGTATTATGGGTTTTTGAAAATGTCCTTTCATGTAGTGTGTAACGCAGCACTAAGTGAATGAAAACATACAGCTGAGGTTTAAATCTGACCCGTTGAAAAATATTGATTCTTTAACGAAATAGTCGACTCAAGAGTCGAATAAATGAATCATGTTGGGTTTGGATCTTTAGCTTGAATGTGACGATGTCGATACGGGTACATCACCACATATGAAGTGCCGGTTTTGGTAAATACGTGAACCTTCAGACACTAATGGAGTGCAGGTGACCACGGGACTGATCATGACAAAAGGTAGTTATTACTGACAAATGGAGATTCGGCTGCTGGGAATAAAAGGTTAAAGTTCATTTTCACAACAATACTACAGTATAGCCAACTGTGTGCTCTTTTCCTGCCATTTTTCGGATGATTGATTCAATAACCTATGCTGCAACGCAGGATTTCCTATTGAAGGAGTAGCAGAGACTACTATGCTTGGGATTTTGTCAGACTTTGACATGGACTTTGTCAGTAACCTTTACAGTCCAAATGGACCAGTTTCTTCTACCTCCAGGTCATAAAAATTGTTGCCTCGTTTTGTGTAGTTTTTTGTGTAGCCAAATATGTGTTTAATTGTATGTTATCAGTTGTAATCGGTACATGCGGCTAGTAATCACATATCTTTTATAGATCAGTGCTTGTACTGTATCTCTCAGATAAAACCGTCATGGGGCTGTTCACATATTGTGTCCAAAACCAATTTAAATGCGTTTCTGAACTTGTGATCCTCTGCCATTTGCCTTTGCTATGGCCACCATCAGCTGTTCCTCACACATGCGGCACGGTCAATTTTCAAAACAGTTTAACTTTTGCCACTCTGTGGATTAATACTGAATGTGTGTCATTGTTTATTGAGGTTAGGCTTAAGAGTGGAGTATAATGTTGGTGTTTAACTGCATTGCTTTAATGCATTCCTGCACTGGGCTCTCACATACTCTGTGTGCTATTGCTATCTCATGCAGTTAAACAATCATAACAGACTGGCTTCTCGGACCAATCAGCGCTGATTAGCTTAATGTTAAGGAGGGGTTTGGGAACAAATGAATCGCTAAACGAATCATATGGGAGTCGTTGGGACAATTAGTTAAAAATAAATGCATATTATAAGACAATGAAAGTGTTTTTTGACCTTGCATGTATATAAGCCTATTGTTGGAGACCACTTAAACCAAAATATGGCTTTTCATAACGCAAAATAGGGGCTCTTTAAAATATCAAGACTCTATTTGAAATGTTTTTAACACAAATATAAAGGTTTTAGCAGCACAATTGACCATGTCATCACACCAATGCTAATGTGGGATCTTTTTACTGACATTACCGCAAAGCTGCATGTATTTAATGCAAAAATAGTGAAACGGCCTTGTAAAGCATCCTGCCTCTGAATCAGTGTATTTGCACAGTAGTGTCAGCTACCAAACACTGTAATTACCCAGCAGATGATAATGAGTTAATTTACTGTCATCAGCATGTCCTGCAGGCTATAGTTTGGGTTCATCTGCAAGCAAGCCGTCATTCAAAACAATGCAGCTTTACTAAAGCTGCCATATACTTGACTCATGACCAAAATGCATATTTACATTAAATACCAGGCTGTTCGTTTATACATTCTGGCATATGGAAAACTGGCAATTAACATCTGACCTTTTTCTTCTTCAAGATATACACAGTACTGTTCAAAAATGTTTAGTGTAAATATTGGGAAACGCACTCATAGGCAACTTTATCAGTGATCCAATTTTGCCTTCAAAACAACCTAAACCATACCTGTTAACATGTCTCTGAAATTCTGGAAACCACGGGGTGGGGGAAGTAGGGTATGATGGCGGTGTGTGTTTGTCGGAATAACACAGGTAGGAACCAGATTAGTAACTGCACTGTGGTGTTGTAACTGTACTGTGAACCGGGTTTCGAGCGGTTGCTGCGATCAGATACTATACCAACAGTTGGTGACCAAGGAGTGTTAATGTTACAGACTGTACCAAAAAGCTGAGGACCAGGGGTGGGGTGAAATTATGGGAGTTTTCTGGGAGAAATAACAAAACGCAAGGCAGCAGGTGGGTCTAAAATAAAGGAGACTCCCAGGAAAAACTGTATGATAGCATATATGGACTAAATAGAGTTTTTTTTTTCGAGAAGCGCCCACAGCACTGCACATTTTGCATGTCTCTTTCATCTCATACAACCATTTTGATAGAGTTCTAGAATCTCTGATAATGAGCTGAGTTAAATCAGAGTTAAATCGGATGTGTTTGACTAAGGAAAAAGCAAAACATGCAGGTTTGGTTCGATTACCATTATCATGTTATCGATTCGATTCAATTCTACAGTACTGTGCACAAATCTTAGGCCACCACCAGCTTCGGGAGGCTAAGACTTTTTGCACAAATCTATCCATCTAAAAGGTATGGAGCAAGTGCAAGTCCTTGCTTCTAGGTAAACTATACCTATAATATACAAACATATGGGAAATGTACACGATACTCAAAACAAAATTACTTTTGGAGTCAAAACTTATACATGCTGTATATAATATTCAGATCTGGACTCTGTGGAGGCCATTTCATGACTATTTTTGTTTCATTAGCTGTTGAAAGGAGTCTGTTTGGGATCATGCTGAAAAAAATAACTATTACAAATTAGGTGCTTTCTAGTAGGAATTACATGATGAATTAAAACCTGTCTGTATTTTTTAGCATTCTCAAACCCATCAATTCAGGCAATATTGACAACAGATCAAACCAGACTCCAGTATTTTTTATTCAATCTTCCATCTTTCTCTAACTCCTTTTTTTGTCTTAAACAGCTGGACCCAATTAAAATCCAACTAGAACCAGTATTTTTTGGATGTGTTTTAATAAAGAGAATGAGAAGTAATATATAATGTCGATCCGAATGTAAATAAGGCCTAGGACTTTTGCACAGTACTGTATATCAAGATGCATTGACAACAAACTGCATCCTCAATTTTCTAATTTACTTAAAATGTATACACTTCTGGCATTAAATACAAACAGATATGTGAACTCAACCTGTAATTTTACCTTCTCTTAGGAAACATTCTTCTCGATTGTGTCAAACATTATATAAGAGATAATAACATGTTCAGCATTCTTCTCATCGAGGTGGAGCTTTTTGAGCATGCTCTTAGCAGTAACATGCCGGATCTTGGGTCTGACTGCACCATCATTATCAATTAATGTCCCAAAAAACTCACATACATAGAGCATAGTTAGACTATTAAAATAATTGGAACATTTTTAATTAATTATATGAATTAGTCCAGCCTCATTCCCTATTTCCTATATTAGTCTACTGATATTGTCCACGGAAAAGACAATGAATACAAGTGAGTGAATTGAAGCACTGAGTGGACCAGAAAGAATGACGTTTTGTTTGAGCTTTGCTGGTTGATAAATCCATTCAATTAAAAATCTTGGTTAGAACCTGTGTTAATAATTAACACTTATCAAGTGGTCTATTAATAACAAAACATTATTTAGGACTTAGGATGATCAATTTGTAATTTTTTTATTCTAATGGTTCATATTCTTATTGTTTTATTGCATCTTTTTATTGTTGTGCTGTTTCTGCTTGCCTTGTATTGTTGGTATGTTGCCTTGTAGCACTTTGAGTCTAAAAAAAAGTACATTACAAATAAAATTTACTATTATTTTTTTATGTTTCTGTCATGTATACAAACATTACATCAAGCAAATAATAATTTATTTAGAAACATTCACTGATAGGATTACGCTATACGCTTATGGTCTGATGTGGAAATTAATTCGGTGTGTGATGTCTCACTGTGACTGAGTAAACATCAGAACATCCACTGGAAATGGCTGCACCCTCAACCATTGCACCCCAAACTTGCCTCAAAACACCTCCTTGGAAGTTTCTTTTGACAAATAAGTGCTTAATTAGCTGGTTTGGGTGTATCTAATTGGGGTTGGAGGTAAACTCTGAAAACCTTTCAATTATTTAAGGGTATAGAGGGTGACTTTGGAGACAGCCCTGGCTGCTGTGGAGCAAATTTTAGTATAGTGAACTCATTTTCATGTTCAAGAAAACAGCTTGAGATGATTTAAGCTATGTGACATATGTAGTGTGTCATCCACCTGGAAGTAGCATCACACAATGGGTTCATTGTGGTCATAAAAGGATAGAGATGCTCAGGTGTTTAAATGATACGCTAAAGGTATCGAGGGAACCAAAGCCAGACAATAATACTAGAGTTGAACAATATATTGCTTGAGCATTTTTATATTATTGTATAAAACTGTTTATTCAAGGACAACCATGTCCAGAAAACCATAAAGCACTGTTTATTAAACATTTATTTTTGCTCTGTCGTTTTTATAAATGCTTGTGATTAATTCTATTTTATGCAGATGCTCTGCTTAAAAATAGGCTTGGTCACCCCAGTTTATCTAAACTAGTAACTTCTTCCAAATAGAGCTATTTAAATCATCTGGTGAAATTATATTCATATCGCAACAAAACAAAATATTGCAATGTCAATTTTTCCAATATCATACAGCCCTAAATAATAACATTACAAAACACCATCGTACCAGCAACCTGAACCAAATTCTACACCAAATTCTGACTCTAGACACACTACGATTCAAATTCCACTGCTGAAATGGAGGCTCATCAGACCAGGCAACCTTTTTTCAAATCATCTATAGTGCAATTTTGGTGAGCCAGTGTAAATTGTAGCCTTGGCCTCCTGTTGTTAACTGGCAGGAGTATGACGTGTGTCAGCTGTAGTTTATCTGCTTCAATGTTTTTTTCATGATGGATTCAGAGGTGTTTTTCTGCAGATCTCAGCTTTAGCGAGTAGTTATTTGAGATATTCTTGCCCTTCTATCAGGTTGAACCAGTCGGCTCATTCTCCTCTGAACTCTGGTATCAACAGAACATTTTCCTCCACCAAACTACCACTCACTAGAAGCTTTGTCTTTATTTTTTAAGACCATTCTCTTTAAAACTGAAACACTGCTGTAAATGAGTAGTTTCTGAAACATTCAGGCCAGTCTGGCTGACACCAACAATCATCATTTAATGATCTTTCATCCCTATTCTGATGCTTGGATTGAACTTCAGGAGATTAATATTTAGCAAATAAAGTGATGGGTGAGTCTACTGACACAATTAGTTTTTTTATGTAACCCTTTGCACAAAAACATAAGATTCTGACAGTATTCTGATTATCTTCTGATTGGTTCTTGGGATATAGAAGCTTTTGCTGTCAGAAGCAATTGGCGTTAGCGGCTTTGCCAACAAACTGTTATTTCTGAATGCCCTGACGCTGCGATTCAGATGATTTGAAGCAAAAAATATTTGCCTAAAGCATTCACTCAATGGCAGTATGTCATTTTTGGTGGAAGTGGCATTTAGTGGCTTTTGCATCAGAACTCTTCATATATAAATACACACAGGCATGCATATAATTGAGAAAATGTTTCTATTTAGACATAAAATATTTGTGTTTATGATACAAATTATATATAAATAAATGCATCTGTAACAAGATTGCTTTTTTATAGTTTGGTTTCTATGTATGTGTGTGCATATATATCGCAAATGCATTATATATAAAATAAACACACACATCTATTATGTCAAAACAAACTTTTAGTTTAAATTCGAATAATCTTGTTTAATCTTTTTTATCATTAGTAGGGGTGTAACAGATCACGGTTAATCTGTGATTCGTGTGGATCATAACCCACGGTTCGGAACACACGTGACCCACGAATTGATACTTTTTTTAACTTGTAGATTATTCCTAAATTTGTAACAATCGCCTCTCACGTCAATCAATTCACATGTATGAAAGCATTTAGGCTTTACTGTAAATATAAAGATGATGGAAGTTGTAGTGGGTTATTCGGGATGTGATGGGTTTCTTAGGTTATTAAAGGTGTTTTCAGTCACTACTTGTTTAGCCTGCATTTATGCATTCAATGTAAGCTGCACGATCAATCAATAAAAGATCAGGATCTTACCATCCACGCAACATGAATTATAAATGATGGTGATTTGCATACAGTTATTAATCCTTTGAATCGCTGCATTCAAATCTGTTTTTGAAAAACGCAAAAGTTCAAGAAAACAATTCAGTCGTCAGTCTTTTGAGTTCATTATAACGTTACAAACAATCACAAAACACAAAAGTACTATGAAAACAGTTTGTAGTTTAGATAAAACTACTGATGTTTATGGTAAAGATTAAAATCATTGTCAAAACTTAACGCTCAAAAATGAAAGTTGTAGGTGGCAGTTACATTGTTTAACCAATAGGTGTCGACAACCAGCTATCAAAAATATGCCACTAAATAATTTTTCAAAAATGGCACATCGAGCAATTAAACATGAAGTTTTATGAGTGAATAACTGAATCATTTATTAAAAATGAGACTAAAAATAAATATAGGTCATACAAATTATGTTAGATTTCTACATTTAGCGTTATCAGCAACAACAGTATTGATTTTCACAGTACTGAACATTTTACAATTTATTTTTATTCATCTGGTTATTTCTTAATTTTATTTTTAATAAAGTGAAAGGTTCTAAGTTCTGTTTGTTAAAACCAAAAGTTTTTTTCAGTGCTGTTTCTGTAATAAATGGAAAGCAAATGACATTTGTCTCCTCCCCTTTTTAGCTGATCTGAAAAAGGGTCCAATCCGTGACTAAAAAAACAATGCTATCCAAATCGTGAGATTTGTGATCCGTTACACCACAAATAATTAGTAATGTGCATTTAGAAAACATTAAAAGACTATTTAGCATTAAGATTAATTTTTAACCATCAGATCCTAGATTTTCAAATAGTTGTATCTTGGCCAAATATTGTCCTGCCCTAACAAAGTATACATCAACGCAAACTTATTCATTCAGCTTTTATGTGATGTACGTCAATTTTTTTTTGTGGTCCAGGGTCAGATTTAGAAGCAAACTGCATTAGAATATGCTGACTTGATGCTAAAGAAACAATTATTATTATTATTATCATCCGTATTAATAAAACTGTGCTGCTTATTTATTTATTTATTTATTTTTTGTAGAAACCTTTGTTCAAGCCTTTTGATGAACAGTAATTTCCAAAAAACAAATCACATAGGCCAACCAACCTCCTTAGTCAGTTTGTACATACTTTTTCCTAAAGGGTCATAAAAACTTTAATGAATGAATCTTTAATATTTACAAATACATGCTTTGGCAAATGAGAAGATGAGAGAGAGCTTGGGTGGCAGTAAATAGCATGTCTCCTCGTTATCAATCCTATTTAACGGCTCAGAGCACAGCACTGTGCAGCAAATGAAATGGCTATTAATTGTGTCATGAACACCCCTTGTGCTGTCAGCAATTAAAATAAGCACTTAGCCATCGCACTTAGCTGTCTTTTAACACCTCGCTCATCACATACAGTGAAGTACACTTTAAATAGACACTTATTAGGCTGTTATAATTAAGCAGAATGATAGTGAGCTTGGAAAAGAGTATATTTTTAAGTAAAAGTGCAAACTACGACAACTGCGTCTTTTAAAATATTATTTATATATATTTAGCTTGGAAACCAGCCTGCCCAGACAGCAACCTTTCACTTGCTGTTTTGATTTGTGCAATTAATATCTACAGAGTGTTTCCTGAGGAATCATTTGAACTCTGCATTTCAAAGTAAAGGTTAACCTTTCTTCAAGCTATGATTCAGTGTACTTCGAGTTAAGCAAACCTTTAAGTTTGATGCAAATGCTGCACTGATGTGTAAAGCTGTCACTTTAAGTACGTGTGGTTGTTTAGAGATTAAAAGAATATGTCTGACATTTTAATGAAGTTCGGAATTAAATGAATATTACTTAAGGGAATGACGCATGCGTTGGTCTCACCTTTGCTTGAGTAACGCTGAGGTGGGAGGTCAAAGGGCACAGGGAAGCCAATTGAGGAGCTGCAGGCCGGAAACACATTCTTCTCCACTGGAAATGTGCTCATGTTCTACACAGACAATAGGACATTTATTAATGGCTGATAGTGATCTTTGGTTAACGCTCATCAAAATATCATTCATTGCAAAAAGAAAACCTATTTAAAAGATAAAAATCATTACCATATTAATTAACCCTGCAAGAGAGGATGTACATTACTGTTGAAAAAATAAGTCCTTACATTATTATCATCAATGTTATTTATTAGTAATGTTATAGAAGATATCTTAATACAAAGTTTTAAAGTAAAATATCTTTATTTTACAATGCTTTACAACAACAACAAACTGTTATTTTAAACAGACAGATATAAAAACAGACACTAACTGTCTGACCAGTTGGTTGTCAAATGACTCGGCAATTATCCCACTCATCTCTAATGGCTTGATAGATTAAGGGGCAAAAAAATAAAACAAAAACAAAACATTACATGCAAAATAATGACAAATATAACAAAATAACCTTAACATATACATAAACCAGTTGCACAAAATATATTTTATATAATATATAATTATTTGCACCCCTGTTTTTTTCCCCAATTTCTGTTTAACGGAGAGAAGATTTGAACACATTTCTAAACACAATAGTTTTAATATCTCAGTTCTAATAACTGATTTATTTAATCTTTGCCATGATGACAGTAAATAATATTCGACTAGATATTTTTCAAAACCCTTCTAGACAGCTTAAAGTGACATTCAAAGGCTTAACTAGGTAAATTAGGTTAACTAGGCAGGTTAGGGTAATTAGGCAAGTTATTGTATATCAATGGTTTGTTCTGTAGACTGTCCAACAGAAATATAGCTTAAAGGGGCTAATAATTTTGTCCTTAAAATGGTGTTTAAAAATTAAAAACTGCTTTTACTCAAGCCAAAATAAAACAAATAAGACTCTTCTATAAGAAAAAAATATTATCAGACATACTATGAAAATTTTCTTGCTTTGTTGAACATCATTTGGGAAATATTAAAAATAAATAAATAAATTCAAAGGGGGGCTAAAAATTCTGACTTCAACTCTATATACACACACACACACACACATGCATATTAATGTGATGCAGTGTATTAAAAATAGTTTTTTGGTAGCTAACTTTATTCAGTTAACATATTTCACTTCTATTAACAAACAATGGTAATTTAATGTTATTTCTAATACTTCTAATGTTACAATAATACTCTTAATATTGCAATAAACAAATAAAAACCTATGCAGGATTTCATATGATTTCATACAAACACTGGATTTCCTACAACCTACAAACATCAGTCTTTGTTGATGTGCATTCATGTATTATTTATTTTTTTCCAGATCTGTTACAATAACCATTACATTTGCACAACTGTGTGTACAACATAAAAACCCAGAATTCCCATTTATTTTAACCCCATCTGAACAGGTCTAAAGATATGCCATGACTCCCATAAACTCAGATGATGGTGATAGCATGGTCACATAAGTGCTCGGCAAACTCTAATGAGAAGGTGTGCATTCACTCGTCCTGTTTTCTGTGGGTAAAGTCAGAGGGGAACAGAGCTGTTCTGAGTGAAGCTAAACTCTCATTTGTGTGGTGGGCATGAAGATGGAGGGGGCTGGATAGATTTAAAGGGCAGTGGGGAATATATCACCTAGACTCAGACAGCTAATGCTTTCACAAAGCCCAGAGAGATGCAGCATGCAAACACTGTCCTGTTATTCCTGAAATAAAAAAACAGGAAGCGACCCAGAACCTCACCACAAAACATAGGATGCGGTTTATTCTGGATGACATATTTGGATCACTGAGATAAATTACATTTAATAATCATTTACTCAGTTGCCTTTTCTAAAACCAATAAAAACTTTGTTAAAAGTTCATGGTTGATCTGTCAGTTTATTTGTTTAAGTACATTTATTCCACATTTATTATTATACACTCTGTCAAAATAAAACAATACATTTTTGTTTTATTTTACAAAACAAAGCAAAAGCAAAGCAAAACACTAAACAAAAAGCAAAGCAAAACAAAAAAACAAAAATGAAACAAAAAACAAAACAAAACAAAAAAGCAAAACAAAAAAAGCAAAAACGTTAAAAAAAACAAAGCAAAACAAAATGAGGCAAAAAAAACAAACAACAACAAACAAACAAAACAAAACGAAACACGAAACAAAAAATAAACAAAAAATAAATAAAAAGCAAAGCAAAACAAAAACAAAACAAAAAAGCAAAGCAAAGCAAAACAAAAATTAAACAAAAAAACTAAACAAAAGCAAAACAAAAATGAAACAACAAAACAAAAAAAACAAAAGCAAAACAAAAATGAAACAAAAACAAAATAAAACACATAAAAAGCAAAGCAAAACAATAAAAAAACTAAACAAAAGCAAAGCAAAACAAAAACTAAACAAAAGCAAAGCAAAGCAAAACAAAACAAATAACAAAACAAAAGCAAAACAAAAGCAAAACAAAACACAACTCGACAAAACAAAAACAAAACACGAAACAAAACAAAACTAATTTTTAAAAAACAAAGCAAAAATTATACACTCAGTCAAAACAAAAACAAAGTAAAAAGCAAAGCAAAAAACAAAACAAACTTCAAAATCAATAATTTTTTTTTAAATCTACGAATTATCCATAACAAAACACAGAATTAATCAAAGTAAAAAAAAAAAAGTTACACATTCTTCTAGACTTGTATTAAATCAGATTGTTCCACAGTTGTGAAAGTGAATAAGCAATTTATATGTATATTTACATTGTATAGGCAAATTTAATTAAGAAACAAACTATTTCAAAAAGAATTTCATTTATCGACAGATATTTCTAAGTTAAAGTTAAGAATACTACAATTGGAGACTTGTGAGCAAAGTCCTTAACAACCTTCAAACTTCTAGTTAAATCTCAGATGTCACATTTAACAATGATAAATCCTGTTTGTTTAACTAATAAAGACATCTTATTGGTTGAGCAGAGACATCATTGGGGTTAATGTGGTCTGAAATAACCTGAGGGTGAGTAAATGATTGAGCGATTTATCTGCATTTCCCCTCATTCTGCAGAAGGGAAACAAACTGACAAAGTCTAACGCACTTAATTGTTGTGGCACGAACAATTTCTTCTGATAAATTAACCAAACAAAAAAAAAGTAGATTTTCACTATGGTATAGCTTTACTAGATTATTTGTCACCAGTGTCTTAAAGTTTATGAAATCCAGCTGTTCTGCAGCAGCTTTATGCGCAGTTAAAAATAAGTATGTTGTTCAGGAGGAAGCCAAACAGTAAATATTCAATTGGATCAGAGCTAAGATGGTGAAACAAAGATATTTGTGCTTTCATCACTAAACAGAACATCTAGGTCAGATTTATACAGCGTTCAATGGCTGAAGGTAATTTACAAATAGCTATTTTTGCATCTCACTTTATTGAATATGCATTTGAAATAGTTTCCCATTCAGACGCAATACTTATGAGAGGAAATTAATTGAAATGAATTTTCGCAATGCAATTTATTAACGTGAGCTCCTTGAATATACGGTATTTGAGGCACTATATAATGCCTAAAAAGCATTAATGTTGCACTTGTAATGAAATTGCTAAAAGAGACACCGCTGAGAACAGACAGTGTGTGGTATAAGGTAGAATTTTTCCATGTTTATTAGGAACGCTAGAGAAACACACGGTCAGAACATTTTGTTTAGCAAAAATGTCATTTTTAATTTGCTTTAAAGACGACTTGGAACAAACAACGCAGTCACATAATATCAGCGTGATCTTATTTTCTCAGAAAGGGTGCGAGCTGTTCTCATTGTGCTTGAACTGTCAAAAACACGTCAAACTGTACATCTTGTGGACTGTCTCACATAAATGCAGTCAGATTACAGGAAGTTAATGTGAAGAGCCGTGCAAGTGCATGGGGACTGTCCAGTTCTGACGTCTTTCACTTTTGCATGTGCTGTAAAAGGTTTTTATCATTGTCTTGAGGCCACTTATTGAGGCAATAATTCTTGTCTATTTTGTAGATATGCCAATTCTTTGGTTAATAGTAGAGGTGTCTTGTGTTTAAGTAGTTTTACTGCGTGTATTTATTAACAGGATAAAATACATTTAAAAAATCAATGTTGGGTAGTTACTAACAATGCTCTACCACTAATGCTACTGTGCTTCTTATCTGAGAACACTGTGAAATATAGTTGAAGTCAGAATTGTTAGCCCCATAAATTATTAGCCATCCTGTTTATTTTTTGTCAAATTTCTAATTAGCAAAAAGAATTTTTTCAACACATTTCTTAACATAATAGTTAATAACTCATATAATAGTTGATTTATTTTATCTCTGCCATCATGATAGTACATGATATTTTACTAGATATTTTTCAAGACACTTCTACACAGCTTAAAGTGACATTATAGGCTTAACAAGGTGAATTAGGTTAACTAGGCAGGTTGGGGTAATTAGGCAAGTTATTGTATAATGATGGTTTGTTCTGTAGACTATCGATAAAAAAATAGCTTAAAGGGGCTAATAATTTTTTTCTTAAAATGGTGTTAAAAAAATTTATAACTGCTTTTATAGCCAAAATAAAACAAATAAGACTTTCTCCAGAAGAAAAAAATATTCTCAGACATACTGTGAAAATTTCCTTGCTCTGTTAAACATCATATGGAAAATATTTTAAAAAGAAAAGAAATAAATCAAAGGGGGATAATAATTCTGACTTCAACTGTATATCCTACATTAGCAGTTTCCCGTATTTTGTGATGCATGCTTATTTATTATTTCCCCTGATTCTGTTATTTAACAGACTTATCTCTCTCTATATTATTCTTATTATGTCTTTAAAATGTCAATAACAGTCAGTTGGTAACACTGTATGTTAATAGCTATTTGCCTGTATAATTGACATTTTAGCATTAATTTTTAGCTTGTTCTAGTCAATAAACATGAATATCCTTCAATAACTGCCATAATTAATGTAAATTTAAGTTTCCCTTTAGAATATGGGGCACAATTTCCTTTATTAGCAATGTGTTAATGACATTTTAGCCTTAATTAGCCATTAGCTATAGCTCAAGTTAATAAACTTGAAGAACACTCAAGTGCCATTATAAACGTGGACATACTTTAACTTTGCAACATACAACTTTAACTTTAGGACATGAGGTTAAACTGTGTTTATTAAACTATTTTAGCAATATAGAATTGCAACATTAAACATAAGTATTAACTTATTGTTCAGTAACTTCACAATGAATCAAAGAAATAATATATGGCTTATTAAGTAGTAAATAATGGTTAAAATGCCTTTATGTTCACTTAAGACTTATGTATTTGCTCATGCTTATTCACTCATTTTCTTTTTGGTTTAGTCCCTTTATTAAACAGGGGTCGCCACAGTGTAATTAACCACCAACTTTTGCTTTACACAGTGAATGCCTTTTCAGCTGCAACCCATCAATGGGAAACAACCATACACTTCAATTCACACATACACTACGGACAATTTTGCTTACCCAATTCACCTATAGCGCATGTGTTTGGACTATGGGGGAAACTGGAGTTGCTCATGCTTAACTGATGTGTAAATGTGAACAGGTTGATCATGATTTACAAGTTTAACTGAATCTAACAAATAATCTAAGAAAAAACAAATGGGAAAAATTTGTGCTGCATTTTCTAAAGTGAAGCATACTTTCTGTATTTAGCCTTTTGCTTATATAATGGCCAGAGCTGGAGTGAGACTCCTTTTCAACCCTGGAGTTTCAAGCCTTAGACAGGCCCACCTCAGTTCACGACTGACTTTATTAAAAAAAATGTCATTTCCAATTAAGTTTCTAATGACACTATCATGTCTTTTTTAAGGTTACAGCTGCTTTAGAACTTCAAATGTTTTTCGTAAATCTGAGAACATTAAAGGGTAGCTAAATCTCCAGTGCTATTCATGAAAAAAAATCACAATGTCCTTTCCTGCAATATCTGAATATATATTCTGTGCAAAATTCTTTATAGATATCCAGTCCTTTGTAACGGTGGTCACACACACACACACACACAAAAAATATATATATTTACACCATCATAAGTAACCCAAACAGTATTATATGCCTTAACACAAAAAAATTAATTAATAAAATAAAATAAAATAAATAAATAAATCGTCATCATTAACCTGCAGGCTGCATTTTGCTCACAGGGCTGTGAGAAAAAAAAATTAAAAAGCGGAGCTGCGGCAAAATAATGAATAAAAAGAGTGAGGCTATGGTCAAATAAATACATAAATGAAAAAAGTCCTACTGCTGAGAGTGCAAGCAGCTAGGGACACCAGCACTTGTGGCCGAAAAACGGAATTCTTCCGGTCCTGCTGATTAGCCAATCCAGGCCTGATGGTGGCTCTGAATTGTCAAAACACTTCTTAAAATGCTTTTTCGGACATTATATATTTGTACATATGTACATGATGGTAACATGTTTAATTCAAGAACATTTGAGCTGGTTTCATTTTTTATATTATATTTAAAATATATTTAACTTGTTTGTATTTAACCTATTATTTTTTATGCAACAGTCAAGTTGCTTGTTAGTTTGCTATGAAATAAAGGAAATAATACATTTTTGGCATGCTGATTTATGTGAAATGGTGAATATATCTATGTAATCACCTTGCAGTTTTGAAATTATAGCTTTTTTGCTTTGAGTAGGCTATTCAGTTTATAAGATCAGTTCAAACTTTTATGAAGTTTTTAAAATAAAATCATTTTTTCACTGTATAAAAATAAACATTTTAAAATATTTATAGTTATCGGCTGATATATCAGTTATCGGCCCCCAAATCTTAAGAGCTATAGGTTATTAATATCGGCCCAAAAATTCATATTAGTGCATCCCTAATTTTTTGTTCATTTCTGTGATTAAAGATTTGCTCTCAGTCACATATTATGTCCTGTGATGGTGGTGGGTGGTAGAAAGGGGTGAGGGCTGTAGGGGCTCGGGAGGGGGGACATCAGTTTATTATGGGAGTGTCAAACAAAGAACAACATTCTACCGGGATAAACAAATATGTGGGGGTGCTAAGAAAACAATGGGTGTAACGATATTCAAACCAAACTGAAAAATGTGGTACTCCCCCTATAATTAGCACAGTGATTTTTTTAGTTCGGTCTGAATATCGTTTATAATGAATATTCATTTGTCAGCACCCCCATATATTTGTCTAGCCCCACCTTTTTTTGCCATGCCTTCATATTAGATGGCATATTAGTTTTTTTCATTTGCCAATATCCTAATTTGCACTGTGCTTATTGAATTGGTCAATATGTAAATTTGATGTTACTTCTTTATTTTATAATTTGCACATTGTCTGTAATTCATCCAGAGATATTTCCACACCCATCTGTTTTGGTATTGTGCTCTCACATAAATAAGCCTTGTTTGGTAAATCTTGCACCTAAAATCCTTACACAGAGTTTCTAGTGAAAAAAATTACTATTTCTGTACTTATTAGTTAACTTATAAAATGGTTACTTTTGCAGTATGGTTCATTTTTAGCTATTTCGTTTCTTAGCATATGCAAGCACATCTCAATTATAGTGATTGGTGTTATACTGAACATTCATTTCCTCAAAAATCACTGTAATGGCCTTGACTTGGCTTCCAAGAGCTAGTAATGCAGCAGTTTTCATGAATACCAAGAAAAAAAAAGTACAAAATGATAAAATACTGACTCATCACCTGCATCTTCACTTAATTCTCGAACATACTTTTTAAACTGTACTAACTTTGTTGGTGGTAAACAAGGGCAAGGCTAAGTTTGGCTCACTAATAATCCCTGTCTCTCATTGGTGTATTGCACAGCATGACTGTTAAGAGAGAGAGAGAACGTTATGCTGCTTTGAGAGCATGTACTTGCTGTCAAAGGTGTTTCATTAAGAGTGAAAACAAAATGTAATTTGTTCTCATGAATAGACGGATCTCAGACTTTCTTAAACAAGTGAACTTTAATTACCACCACACGGTGGCAAACAATGAAATGTGACTCATTATGAAAAGGATGGAGCTTGACCTCTACAGCTGTAAAAAAATAAATACAACATACAGCCTCATCAGTAAGCCAAGCAATCAACCAAAAACGATGAAGTGCAGTAAATGCAAATATAATGTCCTCCAAGTCTAAAAAAGTCTAATTATGGGTTCATTATAATAAAACAAAACATGCGTAATGTTAGTGAGTTATTCATAAATGACCTCCGGCGAGATCTAAGCATGACACGAACAAGACTTCTGTGTTCAACTTCAACTAAAACAAAGATGCTTTGGGCCACAAAAAAGAAAACAAAAAACACAACACATCCCTCCTGAATACGAGAGCACAACCTTTTCACTATCCTCTTTCAAACTCATGTTCCCCCCGCCTCTTTTTTTCCACGGCAAGAGAACTGAACCATACTGTTGCTTAGCAACCTTTGAAGTAATTCTCAGACCTACCCTGACAACAAGGACAAATTACCCTGTGAGTATGTGTGCGCTACACAAAGGCTCTCTCTGTCCATATGGAGAAATCAAAGACGTACTTCAAGACATTATCTACAGCATTTACACACTCAGAGTAATTCAGAAGTACATTCACACACTTTACTTAATTTCTTCACTAAACCCTGCTGGATAAAATAGTAGTTAACATCCTGCAACATGATTAGAGGGTAACACTCATTCTGGTTTAACAGTGAATTCTTTTATTTTTCCTTGACTTTTCAATGACCTTTTAAATATTTCATTAATTTTCACGACTCTTTCAGGCCTGGAAATCAGACTTTGAAAATTCTTTCTATATTGCCAGGTTTCCAAGACAAGACTAGCAATGAGGGTCTTACTTTCTAACCACTTTCTAACCAGGTGGTTTACCCTAAAGATCTGTGCAGAACTAAATAAAATTTTCAGAGATTTTAACAGAGAGGATTTTCATTCGAGATGGATAAAAATCTGATCGCTCAAAGCACTTCACTAGGGGGTCTGAGATGCATTCCAGATGGAGAGGTCTAAATGCATCTGGTTGTTAAAAAACAACATACTGTATGCAAATTTTAACTCCTCCCAAAATGAAAATAATAATAATAATAATAATAATAATAATAATTATATATATATATATATATATATATATATATATATATATATATATATATATATATATATATATATATATATATATATAGTTCAGATGCAAAACCCTCTAAATCCATCAGACCTCTTTTCTTGTAAATGAGCATTTTCTATTAGCCTCCTCTGTTTTGTTTAGATTTATTTAACATGTAATGATGAGGTTATTAGCTGGTAAATAAAATACCTTTTTTCAAAAATGTCACTTTAGACATTTCTTTGTTTTTTAACAAAGTAAATTTTCTTTTGCGTCAACACCAGCTAAATCCAAGTATGCTTTTTATGCAAAACCCTCTGAATCCACCTTTTGAGACAAGACAGTGTATTCAGTTGAAAATCACTTAAGACGCAATTAGAAATTATTTTACCAAACATAAAACACACACACAAACCACCTAAAATTAAAATATATAAATCTGTCAAGTACAGCAAGCGGTGGTTCATTCCGCTGTGATAGACCAGGGAAAAAGCAGAAGGAAAATGAATCAATGAAATCTGTCAAGTAAGTGCATTAATTAATAACATTAAAACTGGCATTAATTAAATCTTAACAATATGTTGTCACTTCTGATATTTGGGATTTAGATTTAATGCAAGTAGAACAATGTAAACATTGCAAACATGGTAAACTAAGCTTGGTAGATTCAAATAATGGAGTGTAAAAACATTGTGAAACAAACTGTTATTCCTGAATGCGCAGACGCTGCGATTTGGATGTTTAGAAGCAAATCTTTATGTTGACGGTGTACTACTGTATGTGCCTAAAGCATTTACGCAATGTCATTATCTCGTTTTTTGGTGGAAAAGGCGTTTAGCGGCTTTTGTATCTGAGCCCTTCACACTCACTCGCACACGCACCGGAAGCGATACAATATTATATTTATGCATATACATTAGATTAGTCAGTACTGAAGCCAAATCTGGAGCTTATCTAACAAAATAACTTACAATGACAGTCCATAAACTAGTACATCCAAATCTAACTGTTATAGAAAAATATTAAATACAAATGTAAAAATCAAGAGAAGCAAAAAAAATGAAAAATGAAAAATTTTGTAGGTTGTCTTTTTTTTTTTTTTGCAGTATCTTGCTTGAATTTAATTGTATTGTCTTTCTATTTCTAAATTTGTGCGACTAAAATATTATTTTAATAAATATATTTGTTTAATAAATCTTTTTGTTTAAATGCACAAAAAAAAAAACCTTTTAAAAAGGTACCACCCCAGTGACAGCACGTGTATCTTTATTTTTGAGAGTGTATGGCCTACTATATAACCACCCTGTCTTTATGCTTTAGTTGAGATTTTGTCGCATAGAATAAAGATGCACATTTCAAAGCGCTTCCCAGGATCTTTGGGTACTGCTGCTTTAAAAACGTTGTGAAGTGAATGAAAATCCTTAAAAAATTGTGAATGAGGCACAATATTTGCATACACTAGCTCTAATTGCAGGGGAAAATAGCCTATTTTGAGCTTTTTGTCTTGCTATTTTAATCTTCAGGGTTTTTCTTTCCACAGGTTGCGATGTGGTAAATGAAAACAGCAATTAAATGATGTGCTGACGTCTCATAATTAATCATAAGACTGTTTGCTCTTATCCTGTGAGAAGACACTTTGGTTAATTATTCACATCAACACAAGCTGATTTCCTATTTCTGACACTTTAAACTGTAAGACCGCCTAGAGATGTATTCATGGATCGAAAATGAGTGTTTGTTTTTTTTCTTTGTAAGAGTTTATTTTCCCCAAACACCCCAAGTCCTTGAAAATGTGCAAACAGACTTCACATCTCTTTGACATGATCTATCAAGTGGCTTAGCATTCATTCATTCATTTTCCTTCGGCTTAGTCTCTGTTTCAGAGATTAACACAGTGGAATGAACCGCTAACTGTTCCGGCATACGTTTTACGCAGCGGATGCCCTTCCAGCCGCAACCCAGTATTGAGAAACACCCATACACACAGACTCATACACTAAAGACAATTCAGTTTATTTAATTTACCTTTGTGCCTTTGCACTGTGGGGGGAAACCAGAGAACCCTACATATATGTTGCAAAATAATATATAGATGTTATTAAAGATAGAAATACATATGCAAACAGCTGTGCATTTATGTGCATTCAATTTAAGCTGTCACAGGGTGTGTATCTTACAAATAAATAGGTGCACAAATAAAAATATGCTCATTTGTTGAGGGTTTTTGTAGGAAGCTTTGATGCTAATTGGGAAAGTTCACCCAAAAATCTAAATTGTCAATATTTACTCACTCAAAACCAGTTTAAATTTTTTTTCATATATTGAAGGAAGTTGAAATAGTATTTGTCTTTTCTACTATAGAAGTGAATGTGTTTTGACCTTTTGCCTAAGGCAGCAGAAGTATGGTTTTCGAATGCACTTCACGCTTTTCAACCTAAGAGGACCCTCACTAATTTTTTTCAGAGCGTCCTAAGTTGCTAGGGGTGCCCCTCCTTAAGGATATATATAATCTAGTGTGCTCCAAAACATTGATACACTTCAAATAAAAGGTCACTTCAGTTTCTCGTCAAATCTTCTGACCAATCTTTCTGGTATCTGACATGTCCCGCCCCTTCATTTGCTTTTTTTATTTGATTGGCTTGAGCTCAGTCACACTCACTGGCAGAGCTGTGCTAAAAAGAAACGCTTAAAAAAAATTATAATGGGAGGAGCTACTATATGCCCCGCCCTGTCTTAATGTTTCAGTTGAAATTTGTCAAACATCAAATAAAAAAAAAAAACTGCACATTATAATGCACTTCATGGGACCTTTAAGAACTGAAACTATCATGAAATTAATGGTGAATATCTAATTATTTATTATTATTAATATTATTATTAATTAATTCATTCATTCATTTTCATCTGCTTTTCAGGGGCCCAAGTCGCGGGGACAGCAGCCTTAGAAGAGAATCCCAAACCTCCCTCTCCCCAGACACTTCCTCCAGCTCTTCTGGTGGTGATCCCGAGGTGTTTCCAGGCCAGCCAAGAGACATATTCCCTCCAGCGTGTCCTAGGTCTTCCCCAAGGTCTCCTCCCGGTGGGACATGCCTGGAACACCTCCCTACATAGGCATCCAGGAAGCATCCGAAACAGATGCCCGAACCACCTCAGCTGACTTCTCTTGATGTGGAAGGGTGGGTCCAAAAGAAACCCATTTCAGCCAAGATCTTGTCCTTTTGGTCATGACGCAAAGCTCATGACAATAGGTGAGAGTAGAAACATAGATTGACCGCTAAATCGAGAGCTTTGCCTTTCCGCCTAGCTCCTTCTTTACCACAACGGACCGGTACATCAACAGTATTACTGCTACAACTGCACCAACCCACCTGTCAATCTTACTCATTACTCACCATCCTTCCCTCACTTGTGAACAAAACCCAAAGAAACTTGAACTCCTCCACCTGGGGTAAGGACTTTCCTACAACCTGAATATGGCATTCCACCTTTTTACGGGCACAACCCAATCGTTGGGTACAGGGACTGGCTCTTGGGACATTCATTCATTCATTTATTCATTTTCTTGTCGGCTTAGTCCCTTCATTAATCCGGGGTCGCCACAGCAGAATGAACCGTCAACTCATCCAGCAAGTTTTTTTACGCAGCGGATGCCCTTCCAGCCGCAACCCATCCCTGGGAAACATCCACACACACATTAACACACACTTATACACTACGGACAATTTAGCCTACCCAACTCACCTGTACCACATGTCTTTGGACTGTGGGGGAAACCGGAGCACCCAGAGGAAACCCACGCGAAGGCAGGGAGAACATGCAAACTCCACACAGAATCGCCAACTGAGCCAAGGTTCGAACCAGCAACCTTCTTGCTGTGAGGCGACAGCACTACCTACTGCTATTGTTATTTTTATTATTAATTATTGGTGAATATCTTACCTCCATTTGCTTTCATTAGATTCTCTTGGTTGTTAAACCGGTAATTTACCAACAAAAGTACATCAAAACTAAAGTAAAAATTATATCAAACTAAATTTGTTATAAAACAATAATCTATCACTGTACAATACAAGTGGTCAATCAATTGTGTGACTGATCCAGTTCCGTTCTTCAGGCTTACTGCTGTTCCATTTTCCATGCTTTTATGACATTCACATTCAAATAAACTAAACTAAACAAACAAAACTAAAAAGCTAAAAAAAATAAAAAACACCAAAAATGTATGTAAAAATAAATGCACTTTCAAGAAATAGCTACAACACAATGTTAACAGTTTTCCCACATTCTTCAAAATATCATCTTTTGCAAAACAAAAAAATTCCAAACTGGTTTGAAACAAGTCAAGGATTTTTTAAATTATATGTATCTCATTATGTAATAGTCATTTAGTTTTCCTTTTTTTGTAACTCTCTTTTTCAGTCATTATAGAAGTCTACCGGCATGGGGGGGGGGGCGGAGGTGGGGTAGATATTTGGGGTTGTTTAAGATATAATCCTATGCTGTATTCTCTCTATTGAACAAAATTTGCAATATTAAAAGCAATTGTTCACAAAAACAATTAGTAAATTACAACATTTTGTTTCTTTCTTTTAAATTTTTGGGTATACTATCCCTTTAAGATGCTTTGAAGGGCCAATTTTGGCTTCACTCCTTGAAACAAGTTGTCATGAAGTGGCTTGAGCCGTAATACTCACAAAGGCAGATGGCAGGTAGAGGACCCCCAGTTCATAGGAGCGGACCATAATCTGAGTGTTGTTCTTCTCCAGGGCGCCCCAGGCAGCTTTTGATAAATTGGCACTGTGGAGGACACCAGCAGAGGAATATCACCCATGTTTCAAAGTCAAACATATCATGTAAATGTCCCCTCAATGAAAAGCATTAGCATTAAGCAAAAGCTGAAGGATATTGTTGAGAAGCTTTTAACATGCTGCAATTACTGAATAATTTATGCTTTTTGCACTTAGAATTATAAGTCTGACAGGTTCTGGCTGAAGGCTCTGCATCCACTGCAGGCTTTAATCTTCATAAAAAGGACTATGAATAACTCAGCGCTGGACCAGCACGACTGACCTAGAGACACTCTTCACAATCCTCCTCGGTCTCCATGTGTACTGTATTTCCACCACGATTAAAGTGTGCGCTTGGAGAAATACTGCAGAAACAGCAGCCATTCATGCTGGCTTATGACAAATAATGTGGGCTTCAATGCAACAACGCGAGTTAAAAGATGTGAACACAGAAATGAGTCCTCTTCAAATATAGATTTTAAAGCTAGAAAAATCTTCTCAAAAGTTGTTGGTTTTCTAGGGCAGCACAGTTAAAATACAAGCTTGAAATGCAAGCTGAATTAAAGAGACAGTTCACACAGAAAAATAACATTTACTCACTACAGGCTATCTGCAGGTTTCTAAGAGATATATTTAGACTTTTAAAGACCTTTTTAATACTACACGTAATAAAATTTAAGACAAATTTTATAGTACAGAATTTGCACAACTAATGACATACTTAACACTGTTAATTATACATATATAGCATGAAAAACCTCAAAACATGAATAAAATAACAGCAACAACAATAATATTCATACATTTTTCTTTGGCTTAGTCTTCATTTCAGATGTTGCCTCAGCAGAATGAACTGCCAACTATTAAAGCATTTGTTTTACTCAGCAGATGCCCTTCCAGCCGCAACCCAGTACTGGGAAACACTCATACACACTCATTCACACACACACTCATACATTATGGCCAATTTAGTTTATTCAATTCAAATGTCTCATAGCGCATGTTATTGGGGGAAACGGGAGCAAACCCACACAAACAAGGGTAGAACATGCAAACTCCACACAGAAACGCAATATAATAATAATAATAATAATAATAATAATAATAATAATAATAATAATAATAAAATCTAAAATGTTACATCAATTCGCCCAAACTGCACTAACAAAACATAATTTTCCAATGTCAATAACTTATAAGTTTGACACTCAGTGGTTGTCAAACTTATATTGCATTGATTGAGGACCGAAAGGAGCGAGTCTGATGATGGAGCCTAAAGGCTGATTTAAATTGTGTTCTAAATGAAAGCCAGCAATAGAAGTAATACTTTTCTGTTAAAAGGAATTTATGATCTAACTAACTCCTCGAATTGATATATTAGAAATGGCTTCTACTTCTTGCAGCTAATCAACAGAAAACTGACAATGATCACCTCAGGCACACCTTACGTGCTTTATTCAGTGTTAAATGCTAATAATGTGAGTTTGAATGCCATTTTACATGACATTTATTGCCATACTACTAAAAGCAGCAGCAGATAGTTCACCTTAGATCTTGAAAATAAAATAAACTGTTTGAAATTGAACTTTAAAACTGTGACAAGCCAACACACATCAGTGATTCAGCATCTACATTTAATAATGTTAAAGAGGTTTAATATGTATTAGACTATAAATCTTAACCTTTCATGAGACAGTGCATATCCTGTGCTTCTGAATGGCTGTATTTAATTTCTGTCATGTTTCGTCTAGTGCAAAAAGCCAAATTGCTTATCACTGCAAATCTTGTCCCATAGCTTGTTGTTGGGTTACAATGTTTGAACCTGTGCACCTCATGTTTATGTTAGTGACATTTATATTATTTGCTAATTACTAACCTCATGTGGAACTCTGAATCTACGTCTCATTTCGAAGTCTGCTACTGTTGACCGGAGGTCGCATTTCGGTCTCAGACGCATGCTTTCAGAGCCTTTTTGAATTAATTAATGAAATACACAATTTTCCAACAAGGCAACCTGGAGTGCTGAAAAATAATTGGCTAAAGTGCTCATTAAGTGCTCATAAAGTTAAAAGAACCAAAACAAAGATGGAAGTTTTGGCACATAACTCACATTTTCAATGCAGAATATCTGACTTCAGGATAGTTTTTCAGATTAACAAGAATGTTTACTTGGCATCTTTTTGGGAGTCGGTTCAATTGCATTTTAAGACCTCTGAAACACGGATTTAATAATAATTCCTTACATTATCATAGCGTTTTCTGGACACTCAAAGCGCTTTACACATTTTTGGGGGGGGATCTCCTTATCCACTACCAGTGTGCAGCATCCACCTGGATGATGCGATGGTAGCCATATTGCACCAGACCGCACACCACACACCAGCTGATTGGTGGAAAGGATTTTATGATATAAAGGAAATTATAATATGGGGATGCTTAGGGAGCCATGATGAACAGAGGCCAGTGGGCAATTTGGGCAGAATGCCAGGGTTACACCCCAACTCTTTTTCGAAAGACATCCATGGGATTTTTAACGACCACAGAATGTCGGGACCTTGGTTTAACGTCTCATACGAAAGACCGCGCTCACTGAGCATTATATAGTATATTAATATACTATAAAGCTCCATTATTATACTGGAGCGTTAGAATCCACAGTTTTTTTCCTTCTGTTCTGCTTTCTTGTAGGAAAAACAAATACTATAAAAGTCAATGGCTACAGGCTTCCAGCTTTCTCCAATAAATCTTGTTTTGTTTTAAAGGTAAAAATTCAAATGTAACCAGTGAAGGGTGAGTAAATAATGACAGAATTAAAATTTTTTGTGCGAACTACTCCTTGAACATGCTATTCCTGGACCAAATATAAAAGATAATCAAAGACAAGAGTGTTCTTTTACCACATCATTGCATTTTATGAGCCATCTTGTCCACTCCATTTTGGTGCCAAGACATGTCACTTCGATTGACTGACTGTGCTAAAAGGCTTTGATTGTGTGTAAAAGCACTGCTGCGTGAAACTAGTTAATGGTTCAGAGTCCATGGTGTTAACTAATAAACATATAACCTACCAGTTTGAGAAAACAGCGGTTATGATTTTGCAGCTTAGTTACAGCCAATGAAACAAGATGTCATAATCCTAAATAAACAAACATATCAGGCTCATGATGAGTAAATATACATTTATGGGGCCTAAGGGAGTCCTTCGAGTGGAACACTATCAATGTAGTGCAGAAGACACAAATCACCCAGGGATCAGAGGAAAAAACAAGCCTCATTCTGCCAAGATCATTATTTTGGCAGCTAGAAGCAGCACTCTGAAGAACAAAAGAGCAGAAATGGTGCTGATCTTCACTGGTTTAACATTAAAATGGCATATTTAGGGGAATAAAGAAAAGTGTTTTGGTGTTTGTTTTAGCAGACTAACACAATTGTATATGCATGCACCTTCAAGAAAAAAACATGACTCACAGTATAAACTGATGCAATTATATCTACAACTGTATGATCTTTTGTTTATTATAAAAGAGAGAAAGAGGGGAAGAGAGAGAGAGAGAGAGAGAGAGAGAGAGAGAGAGAGAGAGAGAGAGAGAGAGAGAGAGAGAGAGAGAGAGAGAGAGAGAAAGAGTGATTTAAGTTTATTGCTTCAATGGCTTCCACATAGAAATCTGATATATAGCAATACATGCAAATTACATAGACGACAAGCAAGTTCAGATTTGGAATTCCCACATGTAAATTTTCAACATATATTTCAAAATTTTACAAAAATGAACCAGTGGAATAGCAAATATGTACATATATATATAAGAGCTAATTGTATGTTCATATATGGCCATGTATGCAGTAAGAACAATTACAGATATAACTCCAATGTAACAAAAAATATATATATTTAAGTGGCCATTTTTGCAACATTTCAAAATATATATTGAATACAGTGCATCTAGAAAGTACTCATAGCGCTTCACTTTTTTCACATTTTTAAATGTTACAGCCTTATTCCAAAAATGATTAAATTAATTTAATTGCTTATAATTCTACACACAATACCCCATTATGACAATGTACTGTCCTCAACATACTGTCCCTTAGTGATTGTTTTGACAGTTAGATAAACTCCCTTCCCTCACACGACTCTGAAGACAAGAAACTCATTTGCCAACAGGTTTAATGGTCTTGGGTATGGAGTGAAACTACAATAAAAAACAATAGGATACATAAATAATATGTCCACAAGTTAACAAAACTACAGAAGCATAGCTTTTACATGAAATACAGAGTGCTTTGTAGTAAATAATATCTTCTCTTATGTAAATACAAAATACTGAAATATAAAGCTAAAGCAAATTGTGGCTAATGTATTAGCTCTGCCGATAAGCTAAGAAGTCACTCTTGAGCTCAATTATTCATAAAACATACAATATAATGAACACCTTATACAATCAAAAACGTACTTACAAGCGATGCTGTTGCAAGGGTTAAGATTACAGAAAAACATGACGATTGCTGATCATCGTAGTCATTGCCGTGTGCTTGCAGCACTTTACTTCCTGATTTTAAGTGAACAGCAGGATCTACCTTGCTATAACTCAAGGTCACCACTAGATGGAACACTAACCATTTACAAAATGAAACCAAATCACTACTTAAAAGAATTACCCTTGCAATACACAATAATTATCTTGCCAATCAAAGATTAAACATTATTTCTGCTTTCATCAAATATGTTCCAGCACACTCCCCGTCTGGCGTGGTAACATGCCACTATTTACAGATCCTTAAATTTAGTCAAGTTTTTCTGGTGTAAGAAGAAGGATAGTTTTTGTGATGGGGCGTATGAACATTTTTGGTCCGTCCTTTTTAAAGACCTTGACTTCTACCGTGCGAACCTTGTTGTCTTTGCTTGGAAAAACTTGAGTGACAAGTCCCATTGGCCATTCATTTCTTTTTTGTTGTTCATCCTTCAAAAGCACAATGCTTCCCAATTCAAGATCAGGTTCACTGGATGGCCACTTTCTTCTTGGTTGTAGAAGAGTTAGGTACTGCTTTTTCCATTTATCCCAAAAGGTTTGTGCCAAGTGCTGTACCTTTCGCCACTGTCTGATATGAAGATTTTTATCCACATCAAAAGTTGGGGCTGGAGCAATTGTGACCTTTTGGGTTAAGAGTGCACTGGGTGTTAGTATGAATGGATCATTTGGGTCAGACGACACTGGAACGAGTGGCCTTGCATTTATTATTGCAGTGACTTCTGCCATAAGAGTGGAGAGCATCTCATGTGTTAATGCTGAAGGTCCAAGCTGTTGAAGCATTGCATCTAGTATCCTTCTAGCAAGGCCTATCATCCTCTCCCAGGACCCACCCATATGAGAAGCATGTGCCGGGTTAAATTGCCACACACAGCTCTGATCCAAAAGGAACTTTTCTACGGAGGTTTTGTCAATGTTAGACAAGATGTTGAGCTCTCTGCAAGCTCCAACAAAATTTGTTCCTCTGTCTGAGCGAATGAGTTTCACAGGCCCTCGGATAGCAAGAAAACGCCGCAAGGCATTAATGAAACTAGATGTATCTAAAGATTCTATAAGTTCAATGTGTACAGCTCTCACGCTTTGACAGGTAAATATCACGGCCCACCTTTTGCTTTGTGCATGGCCACCTCTTGTTCGCCGCGCCACCACATCCCATGGTCCGAAGACGTCTAGTCCCACATTTGTAAATGGAGGATCCATGGATACACGATCTGCTGGTAGATCAGACATTTTTTGAGTCTGTGGTGTTGCTCTGAGTTTTCGGCAAGTAACGCATTCGTGAATGACACTGCAAACCTTCCTCTTTCCACCCACTATCCAGTAGCCAGCAGCTCGCACAGCACCCTCCGTATAGTGTCGCCCCTGGTGTCGCACTTTCTCGTGATGATGTTTAATCAAAAGTGTTGCAATGTGATGTTTGCCAGGGATGATAAGGGGATTTTTTACATCACCCTCAATCTGTGCTTCTGTTAATCGACCTCCCACTCTTAGCAGACCATCTACATCTATGAAAGGGTCTAAAGCTTTGAGGGAGCTTTGCTTAGAGAGCTTATTTCCCGTTTTCAAACTCTCATACTCTTGAGCATATGTCTCTTGTTGCACTGTTTTAATAATAATTTTTTCAGCACATAAGAGTTCCTCTACTGTAGGCGCATTAAGACAGTAATGCCAGCCCTTGCAGCCTGATGTCTGAGTTGTAGAACCTTTACAGAATTGCCGTGATATATGAAGAAGGCGTGCTGTGCCATGAATGCTAGATTTCCAGGTAGAGAACCTGGAAAATCGTTGTGCTCCAAGACTCTTATTCCTCAATGCAGTACTCAGTGTGGAGACTTCAGGACGTAGCTCTGCATCAGAAGAAGGATTTACAAGCTCAAATTCGTTCTTTTCTTGTGTGCAAGGGTTGTTTAACAGAAAGTTTGGTCCACAAAGCCAATCAGTGTTTTGAAGATGAGCAGCAGTAACATACCTTGTTGCAATGTCTGCTGGATTTTCTGTTGTGCACACATACTTCCATTGACTTGGGTGAGTAGACTTGCGAATCCGAAGGACTCTATTGCTGACATATACATAGAAACGTCGTGATTCGTTGTGTATATATCCTAGCACTACCTTACTATCTGTAAAGTAAGCAATGTCATCCAAATGCATGTCAATTTCTGAAGTAATGAATTCTGCCAGTTCCACTGCCAAAACTGCAGCACACAACTCAAGACGAGGAATTGTTTGTTCTGGGCTGAGTTTTGCCTTACCCATGACGAAGCCGAGCTGACTGACTCCAAACGAATCTGTCAATCTAAGGTAAGCAACTGCAGCTATTGCTTTTGTTGAAGCATCAGAGAAGATGAACAACTCCCTTTGAGTGGCTGTAGAAGGTGATATATTTGTGTAGCATCTTGGAATGTTTAGATTTTTCAAATCAATCAGTGATTGTCGCCACGTTTCCCACTTTTCCTCCATTTCTTTGGGAAGGGGCGCATCCCAGTCATCATTCTGATTATTAAGTTCTCTCATGATCAGTTTACCTTGAATTGTTACTGGGGAAACAAACCCAAGAGGATCAAAGATGCTATTGACAGTTGATAATACACCTCTGCGAGTAAAGGGTTTTGCTTGTGTGTCGATTTTGAATGTAAACGTGTCCGTTCGCAGGTTCCAGTTCAATCCCAGACTGCGCTGTGTCGGAAGCATGTCAGAACCAAGATCCAAGTCTTTGATTTCACTAGCATGATCTTGAGATGGGAAGGCCTTTAGAACTTCTGTGCTGTTCGAGGCTATCTTATGAAGCCGTAAATTGGAACCAGCAAGAATTCTCTGCGTGTTTTTGAGCAGATCTATTGCTGCTTTTTCTGTCGGAAGTGACTTCAATCCGTCATCTACATAAAAGTCACGATTCACAAAGCTTCTTACATCAGGGTCACCATCCTTAACAGACTGTCTGAGACAGTAGATGGCAACAGCAGGTGAAGGGCTGTTCCCAAATACATGGACGCGCATTCTGTACTCTACAATGTCCTCTGATGGGTCATTATTACGAAACCACAGAAACCTTAGGAAGTTACGGTCGTCTTCTCTCACTAAGAAACCGTAGAACATTTGTTCAATGTCAGCTGTTATAGCTACGGCTTCCTTGCGAAATCGCATGAGCACACCGACAAGCGTGTTGTTCATATCTGGCCCAGACAATAGAACATCATTCAATGAAACATCCTCATACCGAGCACTGGAATCAAAAACCACTCTTATGTTTCCTGGTTTTTTAGGGTGGTACACCCCGAAGAGTGGTAAATACCAGGATTCTTCTCGTTCTAACAGCAGGGGGGCTTCTTCTGCATATTTTTTATCGAAGATTTTGTCCATGAATGTGAAAAAGTGTTGTTTCATTTGTGGGTTTCTCTCTAGATTACGTCTCAAGATTAACAACCTTTTCAAGGCTTGACATCTGTTGTTGGGGAGTCTGCACCTTGGAACTTTGAAAGGCAGCGGAGCTATCCAGCTATTGTTTTCATCTCTCTCCAATCCTTGTTCCATAATTTGGAGAAATGTCAAGTCATTGATAGATGGGGCCACTTTATTGTCGTCACAAGTAACCTTGAATACGTCCTTGCCCAACTGATCATGTTCGCGATTGCAGATAAGTTGTTCCATAGAACAAATTCCATTATCATTTTTCTGCTCATTACTTTTCCTCCCTTTTACACAGAAAACATTAGGACAGGAATCAAAGATAGAAGGACGTTGTTCCTTTGTGTAAGTGAAGAAGGTACTCACAGCTGTAGACTTATGAATGCCATTTAGACAAACATTGCCAACTATCACCCATCCCAAGTCAAGTTTCTGTGCATAGGGAGCATCATTGGGACCATTAACTTGACTGCGCACTTTATGAACTCTGATGATGTCACGGCCCAGAAGCATCATGATGGGAACGTCTGGCTCCAATTCTGGTATGAATGAAGCTATAGGCTTCAGATGAGGGTGATGGAGAGCAGCACTTGGTGTGGGAATTTCTGCCCTATTGTCAGGAATGTTGTTACATTCAAGCAAACTTGGTAGAGAAAAGACTACTTTCCCATCCAAAGACTGCATTTGATATCCTGATGCTTTTCGACTAATGATTTCCGTCACTCCAGAACAAGTTCTCAGGGTGTAGGGAGTAGCTGGGGTATTTTCTTTGAAAGCATCAAAGAATTCAGAGCGAGCTAATGACCTGTTGCTTTGCTCATCGAGGATCACATAGACTTTCATTGCTTTTTCAGGTTGACCTTTGGGATACACTTTTGCCAAACTGATTTTTGAGCATGACTTACTGCTATGGTCATCTCTGCAAACCTCAGTGCAATGAGCCTCCACTTCTTCTAGTGACGTAGAAACTTGCTCCCCGCCATGCAGCGGTAAGGATACAGTTTCTTGAGCTTTTTGAACAGGACCAGGGTGTAGTGCAGAAATATGCTTCTCACTTCCACACTCAGAACATTTCGTAACAAATTTGCAGTTCTTAGCAATGTGTGTAGTAGCTATGCAACATTTGAAACAGATGCATTTTTCTTTTAGAAATGCATAACGTTCCTCTAAAGGTTTCTCACGGAAAGAACGACAGTTCCTAAGTAAGTGAGGTTTGTTGTGAATGGGACAGAGTTTCTCTGCATCCACAGATTTTCTTTCATCTTTATCTGTGTCTAAATGTACAGGGGTAGACACATTCATCTTATTAACTGAGACTTCTCTTGATTTGTTTGACTTCCAGCTAGATTTCTCTGTTTTGTAAACTGAATCTGTTTGAGTAAAGAAGTTGAAACCTGGGTCATTCCTGATTCTTGCTTGCTGACTTATGAAGTCAACCAAGACCTCAAAGGGGGGGAAAGAGACACCATATCTCTCTTTGTAACCAGCTCCATATGACAGCCACTTTTCTTGAAGATTGAATGGCAACTTTTGTATTATGGGATTGATGCCTTTTGCTGTGTCCAGATATGTTAAGCCTGCAAGGTATCCATCAGCTTTAGCTGCCTCTATTTCCATGAGAAGATCACTTAATTCATGAAGCTTTGAGTAATCTCTGCTTGAAATTCTTGGAAAACTTTCAATGCGCCTGAAAAGAGCTCTTTCGATTACTTCTGGTGCACCATAACATTCCTCCAGTCTAGTCCATATCATGTCAAGGCCTTTCAGTGGTTGATTAATGTGCACTGATCTCATGCGTTTAGCGTGTTCAGCTGATTCCTTTCCTAACCATTTGACTAACAAGTCCATTTCCTCACTAGCTGTCAAATCCAGGCCACCTACTGCATTTTGGAAAGACCGTTGCCAAGCTCTGAAGCTTTCTGGCTGGTCATTAAACTGTATTAATCCAGTATTAACAAGTTCACGGCGAGCAAAATATCTGACGAAGTCTGAAATATCTGTTTTGTCTTTTACACTCTGAGGCATTTGACTTGTCGTTGAGACAGGGGGTATGTGGCTTTGTGTGAAATGTGCCCTCCGTCTGTGTACTTCGCTATCTGTTGGGTCATGAAGATGGTACCTTCTTGGTGTAAACTGTGATGCTTGTACAGAATCTCTCCTTGATTGCATGTGATAGAATTCAGCATCGTCTGAACAACTCTCTGTCTTGAGACGTGTATCCGGAACAGAATTTGTAACTAGTAATTCTGTGTGAGGATTTACTGTCTCTGCGGAAGGGAGTGGTTCTGGTTGTGATGCCAATTCTGTAGATGCATGTAGATTCATCTGTTCAATATATTCACTTGTTCGCTGCATAACATCGGCTGGAGTGGTTTCCAGTTGAGGCTCATGTTTACTATGAACACTGGTGTTAGCTGCTGCTTCTAAAACTTCTGCTTCAGCTACAGCTGCAGCAGTTTCTCTCTCTAAAGCCATTTTATCAATTTTTGCCTCCAACTTGGCTTTCTCCACCTTTATTTTTTCTTCTTCATCTGCAAACTTCAAACGTGCTTTAGCTGCTTCCGCCTTTGCTCTAGCCATAGCAGCTGCAGCACTTGTAGAAGAGCTGCTCGATCTTGAACAAGATGCATACGATCTGGTTTTATATGAGTGTGTAGACTCCATTGTGCACTTGATACTCTTATCAATTTACTTGAATCTTCATAACTGCTGCTGTACTCTCTTCTTGCAGCCGCTTTTTCACTGTACTGTCCTCAACATACTGTCCCTTAGTGATTGTTTTGACAGTTAGATAAACTCCCTTCCCTCACACGACTCTGAAGACAAGAAACTCATTTGCCAACAGGTTTAATGGTCTTGGGTATGGAGTGAAACTACAATAAAAAACAATAGGATACATAAATAATATGTCCACAAGTTAACAAAACTACAGAAGCATAGCTTTTACATGAAATACAGAGTGCTTTGTAGTAAATAATATCTTCTCTTATGTAAATACAAAATACTGAAATATAAAGCTAAAGCAAATTGTGGCTAATGTATTAGCTCTGCCGATAAGCTAAGAAGTCACTCTTGAGCTCAATTATTCATAAAACATACAATATAATGAACACCTTATACAATCAAAAACGTACTTACAAGCGATGCTGTTGCAAGGGTTAAGATTACAGAAAAACATGACGATTGCTGATCATCGTAGTCATTGCCGTGTGCTTGCAGCACTTTACTTCCTGATTTTAAGTGAACAGCAGGATCTACCTTGCTATAACTCAAGGTCACCACTAGATGGAACACTAACCATTTACAAAATGAAACCAAATCACTACTTAAAAGAATTACCCTTGCAATACACAATAATTATCTTGCCAATCAAAGATTAAACATTAATTCTGCTTTCATCAAATATGTTCCAGCACAGACAATGTGAAAAAAAGATTTTTTGAAATTTTTGCAAATTTATTAAAAATAAAAAACCTGAAAAATCACATATACAGAAGTATTCACAGCCTTTGCTCAATCCTTTGTTGATGCCCCTTTGGCAGCAATTACAGCCTCAATCTTTTTGAATATGAAGCCACAAGCTTGGCACACCTGTCTTTGGGAGTTTTTGCCCATTCCTCTTTGCAGTACCTCTCAAGCTCTATCAGGTTGAATGGTAAGCGATGGTGTACAGCCATTTTCAGATCTCTTCAGAGATGTTCAATTGGATTTAGGTCTGGGTTCTGGCTGGCCACTAAAGGACATTCACAGAGTTGTTGTGAAGCCGCTTTATTGATATTTTGGCAGTGTGCCTTGGTTCATTGTCCTGCTGGAAGATAAACCGTCGCTTGGGGATGAGAAGTGCCTGGTTTTCTCCAAACGTAACTCCAAAAAGTTCCATTTTAGTCTCATCAGAGCAGAGAATTTTGTTTCTTATGTTCTGAGAGTCCTTCAGATGCCTTTTGGCAAACTCCAGGCAGGGACTGGCTTCCGACTGGCCACTCTACCATACAGGCCTGATTGGTAGATTGCTGTACAGATGGTTTTCCTTCTGTAAGGTTCTCCTCTCTTCACAGAAGAACGTTGGAGCTCAGACAGAGTAACCATCAGGTTATTGATCACCTCCCTGACTAAGGCAGGAACCTTTCATTGGAACTTTTAGAGCAACAGAAATTTTTCTGTAACCTTCCCTAGCTTTGTGCCTCGAGATAATCCTGTCTCAGAGGTCTACAGACAATTCCTTTGTATTCATGCTTGGTTTGTGCTTTGACATGCACTGTCAACCCTGGGTGTCACGGTTGTGGATCCATCTGCTCCTTATTTGAAGTGTCTGCGTTGTGTGACAGTTCAGTATCATGATGCGTGTTTCTAAGTATGTGTGCTTTTTCTCTCTGTGTTTGTGTGGGTGTCGCGTGGCTGTCAGTGGGTGTTTGTTTTCATGTCATCAGCTGAGCGGTCACATGATCTTTTGTTACCGGAACTGTTGCGTAGCGCGCTCGGCTGATAATCAGCGCGCTACAGGTGTAGCGCATTTTATGTGCCTATAAATGATCAGCGTTACTGTCTCACTTTGTCAGTTCGTTGTTTGTTCACGGTGTTTTGTGTTTTTGTCAGGCTCCTCCCGTTGAGATCGCTGGTGGTGAGTGGTTTGGTTGATTCCTTGTTGCTGTCTCTGATGAGCCCTCTTCCTGCTACGCTGAGTGTTTGATCTGCTCTGTTGATGAGTTCATCGGAGACATTGCTGTTTCTTCTACGACGAATGTTTGATCTGCTCTGTTGATGAGTTTATGAACATTTATCCGGCGCTGCCGAGACGGACCATCTCTTTAATTACTACTACAGTTTCCTCACTTCCAACCACTCACCATTTTCCCTGTTTTGCTTAAGTCAAGCAATAAAGACTTTTTACTTGCATTTGGGTTCCACGTCTTGTTGTTTACTGTCACACTGGGACCTTATATAGACAGGTGTATGTCTTTTCAAATCATGTCCAATCAACTGAGTTTACCATAGGTAAACTCCAATTAAGCTGCTGAAACATCTCAAGAATGATCAGTGGGAACAGAATGTACCTGAGCTGAATTTAGAGCTTTTTAGAGCAATTTAGAGTACATAAGGCTGTGAATACTTATGTACATGTGATTTTTCCGTTTTTTTTTTATTTGTAATAAATTTGCAACACTTTCAAAAACTATTTTTCCACATTGTCATTATGGGGTATTGTGTGTAGAATTTTGAGGAAATAAATTAATTTAATTAGTTTTGGAATAAGGCTGTAACATTTAAAAATGTGAAAAAAATACTTTCCGGATGCACTAAACATGACATTTTTACATGTGTGAGTATATTTTCATGTATCAGGTTTCTATATTGGCTATTTTCAAGACAAAACCATATTTACAAACAAGTTAGAACTAACACTTTTCCATTTAATTCTTAAAGAAATAATTCCTTCAAAGTATCTGCAGATAAAAAAAAAATGTTTTAAGTAGAGATGAAAACTGTGATTTGTACTGAATGATATATGATAAACATAAATGGTCATATTGCGAAAGCTTAGATGTGAAACAAAAGAGAAAATAAATCCCAATAAAAAGTGAAAACTACAAATTAGCAAGTGCAAATAAACATATATTATTTGAGTTTTTAAGTTGCATTCAACAAGCTTGGCACAGTGTGTAATATACTTGGCAAATACTGTAACTTAAAAGTGCTGTATGTAAGTTTTTGACTTTTCTAAAGTATAAAAACACCATAATAATATGCAGATATTCTGTTGTGAAAATCTGTGTTACGTTTGTTTTGGTCGTTTAACCTGCCCAATGCTGGTTTAGTAAATTATATTTCAGCACTCTGAATTCCCTTTGTGGAAAACAGTGCATTACAGCACCACTCTCTAAGCATGCATCCGTGATCGAAACGTGACCTCCGGTGGACTGTAGCAGACTCCGAAATGAGACGCAGATTCACATGAGATGGTTATTAATTACAAACATACACAATAGGTGAGCAGGTTACACTGTAACCCCGTGTCCTAACAACAAGCTGAGTGAAGAGATTTGCAGTAATAAGCAATTTGGCTGTTGGCACCAGACGAAACACGACAGAAATTTAAATATAGCCATTCAGAAGCACAGAATAGTTCTCTTATTGCACTCAACAAAATGATAAGGTTTTTAATCTAAGTAATACATATTAAACCTCTTTAACATTATTAAATGTACATGCTGATATGTGTTGGTTTTGAGTCACAGTTCTAAACTTCAATTTGAACGTTTATTTTAGTTTTTAAATCTGAGGTAAACCATCTGCTGCTTTCAGTAGTATGACAATAAATGTCTAGTAAAATAGTATTCAAACTCACATTGTTAGCATTAACCACTGAATAAACCACATGAGGTGTACCTAAGGTGATCATCGTCAGTCTTCTGTTTTTCAGCTGCAAGAAATAAAAGCCGTTTCTAATATATCAATTCGAGGTGTTGGTCAGAACAAAAACTCCTTTTAACATGGAAAATAATCCTTCTATTGTGTGCTGTTGCTTTTATCTAAAACACGGTTTAAATCAGCCTTTAGGTTCGATAGTCAGGCACACTCCTGTTGGTGTATATATATATATAAATATATAAATATATATATATATAAATATATATATATATATATATATATATATATATATATATATATATATATATATATATAATATATTTTAAAAAATATTTATAGAATTTTTTATTTAATAAAAATTATATATATATATATATATATATATATATATATATATATATATATATATATATATATATATATATATATATATATATATATATATATTTATATATTTATTTATTTATTTTGTAGTACAGTTAGCGGTGGAGCCAGAGAGGCAATTGCAGATTAGGAAGGAAAGTGGAGACTAAATAGTTGAGCTTTTATTCATTTCTTGAAGAAAGCGAGTGACTGCTGTTCTGATGCAGTTAGGGAGTTCATTCTACCAACTGGACAGATTGAATGTCAAACTTACATACTGCACCTATAATATTTGTACATGCAGTCTGTCAATCTAAGCCCAAATTAGTTCTGATTTAACATGTTACTTGATCATTCCAACCTTGTGACAAGAAACCAGGCAAGTTGTGTGAAGTCTGGTGAAATCCTCATGTAGGTTTTAATGTGAGGCATCGCGTTGCTCCTACCAGTAACGTCAGCATGCCAGCCACTGTTTAGAAGACAGATATTGAAGGGAAGGAGAGAAAGAAAAGAATGAAACACCTGCTGATATATCTTTCCTAAGCGTGAGAACACCCAAAGAATCGTTTCGTGCCATTTGCAGGTGCAGAGAGCTGGTGTTTTAGGGCAGACTGTGCAGACTGAGAGGAGAGCTTTCTGTCTGATTGCTGTCAGTATTCAGACATGAATGCAAAAAATCTACATGGACTCATTTAAACAGACTGAGTGTAGAGTGCGTACTCCAGAGGGAGACTAAGATTGAATCTACATTGCAATATGCCCATCTACGATCACTTAGCGAAATTGAGGCCACCAGCAAAATAGCTTATTTATGGCGATAATGTCTTAAAATGGTGGGCGCGATGGGATAAGAACCCAATTGAAATTTCTATGGAGCATTGAAGGGTCAGACAGCTCTTGGGGAAAGGCAGCTGTTTAACTCACAAAGTCTGAGGAGCCTTTTTTTATAGTTGCATTTTAAAATGACAGAATATTGATGAGAATATTGTTAAAACAGAGAAAGAGAAAGAAGAACTTACTGGAAGTAAGAATGAAGCCAGAGCTGTTTTTGTGCCGTCTGTATGCTGTAAGGTAAAGATCCTCCAGCTGAAGGGATAAGAGAACTAGAAATGTCAGTTGTCATATAATGACTGGAGGTGATGTTTTTTTATTTTAGAATAAAAGAATGAATGATACCTGGATAGCCCTCCAAACTGGTTCTCACATTTTCCACAGATGGGTAAATCTAGAAATGACAAGATTTTAAGGAGTTGTCACATTTTTATATTCATTTATCCATAAATTTATTTAAATTATTGGTTGATCCATCTATTTATTTATTTAAAGGGTTAGTTCACCCCAAAACTAAAATTTTGCAATTGATTACTCTCCCTCGTGTTGTACTAATCACCTGAGACCTGATTATCGGAATAGAAACTAACATAATTTAGATGAAATCTAAGAGCTCCCACATCCTCCATAGACAGCAACAGGTGTTTAAAGTCCAGAAAAGAACCAAAAACATTCTATGTGACTTAAGCGGATCAACTGTAATCATACAAATCTCCAAGAACATTTTTTGTGAAATTTTTTTTTTTTTAAATAAAATAAAAAAAAAACCCTGTAAAAACAACTTTGCTTTTCAATGCCGTCTCTTCCTCATCAGAACCGCATGTACTACATGAAATACAACGCTTGTGCGTTGTGCTCCTGACTCTAATGGCAATATGTTGTACTGCTTAAAGTAAATGTGCACCTTGACCACTTGACGAGGAAGAGAAGATGATTTTGGCTGAACCATTAAAGTCTCATAGTGTGTTTGACGATGTTTTTGGTTCCATTTCTCGAAATACGCTTATTTCAAGTGGCTAAAAACTAAACGAAAGCGAGGCTGTGGTGGGAATAAACCCGGAAGTATCGGATCAGCACTGTAGACATTGCAACAACATGTTTTGGACTACAAACCTCCAGCTGTTGCCGCAATTTTAAAATGCAGATATAGTGTAAACATCACTTTAATATCCTTCAGTTGAGTTTAATTTAAACATCTAAAATCATATTAGGCATTAAAAAAAACACAATCTCTTTTAAGTGTAAAAAGCTTACGATTTCTCCTAGGCTTCAGTTCAGCTACCTTCACAGCCAATCAGTCATTTATGCTGAGCACTGGTGAATACTATGGCAAATCAGCGTGTTTCAGAATGTGCTCAACAGTGCTGAAATGTTAGTGTGAAACTGATGTTTTTTTAAATTTCAGTACTGAAATTCACTATAGTGAAAGAATGAGTTCAATTACTTGAGTTTGATAAACGACATCTAAAACGTGTGTTTGGGAAGGAAAATGTTAACTAGTAAACAGTTAACTAGTGTCATTTCCCTTAACTGATATCCTTTTTTATTTGCACTATCCATTCAGAACGGACTTTCGGGTCACTTAGAAGGCAGTGAAATTATACATTTGTGTCACTTTCTCTTTGCTGATAAGATATACAGCCAGGTCCACAACGTTCTTGTGTGAATCCAGGCCATACTTCCGGGTTTCTTCCCACCGCAGCCTCGATTTCGCTTTTAAAATGGCAGCCGTATGAAATCAGTCTATTGTCTTGGGAGGATGAGAGAGCTCCTGGATTTCATCTAAAATATAAGAATTTGCTTTTTGAAGATAAATGAAGGTCTCAGTGGATTGGACACGAGCAATTAATAATATAATTTTCAGTTTTGAGTGAACGAACCCTTTAATTTTATAACTGTTCAAAAGTTTAACTTGATTTGTTTAAAATTCAAATGAATACTTAATTTAGCAAGGATTCAAATCATTACTTATTTAAAATAAAGAGTTTTAAATTGTCAAAAATACGAATATTTCAAGTAAAGTCTGTTCTTCTGAAATTTTATTTATCAAAGAATCTGAAAAAAATGTATATGCATATATTAAAATAAATATGCATTTATTTAATAATAAGCCTTAATGTATTTTTAATCAAAAGCAGCCTTTATAAGAGCATAAGAGACTTCTTTTTAAAAATTTTAAAACTTTATGACAATCAAACTTCCATGCACGTCTAGCAATCCGTTCATCCCCCTAAACCTCCTGACCTATAAAACACTAAAGAGCTCAGACAATAGCGATGTGATCTCAATAGAAATGTAGCTTCATGCGTATGTGTTCTTTAGAAGTCTCCATTTGGTATTTCTCAATAATTTCAGCCTTCCTTAACAATAATAGACCTGAGTCACTCCCAACGGTCCAACCGAGATTCTGAAGCTGCTAATTACAAGAGCCTTGGGTCTATAGAGATGACACAGTGCCATTAAAGGCCTGATGGTACTTTCTCTGTGCTGAAGACTGTTCATGTGGCGCCTTGACTTTTCAACTGACATTTAACAATGGACGCATCAGACAGAAATCAATCTCCTATCTCTCCATCAGAGCAGACATTGTTATGCAAATAACAGCACAGATGAGAAATCTCCTTTAAACTATTGTCTCACTCCAACATAAAACAAACGGCTGCCATTTTCTGTAAAATTGGAATTCAAAGACAGCAAATGAGAACATGCTAAAAATACTAATTGCTAATTAGACACCCGGGATGTCAACAAATTTTCAAATTTCATAGCTCAGAGAAAGCGGATGCCTTCTGCGTTAAAAAACAGGCAGGCGCACATGTGCACTTTGTTGTTCCTCTTTGATTCCAACCTAATTAAAATGAAAACACAATTGAGGGCTCATTTATCCTGATAGATACGAAAGCTGCTAGGAGAATATGCAACTGTGTTTATTGTGATATCCATCTGGCCACGTTGTTAGCAATCCAGAGAGGGTTCGGCAGCGATATGAGCAGATCTTTTCACCGCTTCAGCACTGCGGGGGCTGTTCGACACACTCACCAGGAGCATCTGTGTTTCTGGACTGGCTAATGATTTCCCTGCCTTCCCCAGTGTGGTCAGAGTGCGCTGGAACTCGGCTGCCAACCATTTAGTCTTATCAAGGCCCATGGAGCCGATGCTGGAGAACTGGCCAAGCACGTGCCATCGCTCTTCGTTCTGCATGGGTTGCGTATGCTCGCTGAGCAACTGAGGGAAACAAAAACAATGAGTTCATGCAATGTCAATGTTAGCATCTGTCTAATTTGGCTAGCTTTTAGCAAGTGACGGATGACTCGGCAGCACTGTTGACCACATGGCCTTTGACGTAAACAAAAGAAGATAGGAAAAGAAAAAAGAAAGTAGGAAGTGTTTAGAGTTCCCATGAAATTAAAATGTTTTTTTTTTGAAAGATTAGGTTAGTATCAGTATGTTAATCTATTGCTAGGATATCTTTATTCGTCATTTTTACCTAAATAGATTTTTTCTACTGATCAGCTTTTTTTGACATCACCTTACACTACCTGACAAAAGTCTTGTTGTCGATCCCAGTAGTAAGAGCAGCAAATACTAACTTGACTTCTAGTTGATCATTTGGAAAAGTGGAAGAAGGTAGATTTTTATTCCAATCATCACAAATACTGTATGAGATCTATTGGAACCCGCATGAACCCAATATTCTTACAAAAACCAATCAAGTTTGGTGAAGGAAAAATCATGGTTTGGGGTTATATTCAGTATGGGAGCATGTGAGAGATCTGCAGAGTGGATAACAGCATCAACATCCTGAGGAATCAAGACATCTGTGCTGCCTATTATATTACAAATCACAGGAGAGGGTAAATTCTTCAGCAGTATAGCGCTCCTTCTCAAACTTCAGCCTCCACATGAAAGTTCCTGAAAGCAAAGAAGGTCAAGGTGCTCCAGGATTGGCCAGCCCAGTTACCAGACATGAACATTATTGAGCATGTCTTAAGGTAAGATAAAGGAGGAGGCATTAAAGATGAATTCGAAGAATCTTGATAAACTCTGTGAGTCCTGCAAGAATGCTTTCTTTGTCATTCCATATTACTTTATTAATGAGTTATTCGATTCATTGCAGAGATGTATGGATGCATTCCTTCAAGCTGATGGGAGTCATACACAATAATAATTATTTTTCCACTGCACCATAACTTTATATTATATACTGTACATTATTTCTGTTAAGTGACAAGACTAATGTCGAAGCAAAGTCAGACCTTACTGTCCTAATTAAATTATTAAAAGTCAAGACATAATTATATTTTATTTTGGTTAAAAAAAAAAATCGCAATCTAGAGGCCTTTGCCTTTCATATAACGATACCAAATGATCAACTAGAAGTCAAAATATTATTTGCTGCTTCTAAAACTTAGATAGGCGACAAGACTTTTGTCAGGCAGTGTATACTTCAGTTTCTTATAAAATGTCCTGACCAATGTAAACCTGCCTTTGAGGTCTTCTTAAAAGATACAGATAATTATATAGTTGATTTCAGGATCACCTTTTAAAACTGTCAAAATCTTAAGGTTTTTGTATAAATAATCTTAAATGAACCCTTGTAAATGCAAAACCATTAATGCTAAATTGTTATTTAACTATTAATATTAAAACTTTTGTTATTTCTATTGTTCCTTGTTGTACTATTATTTTTGTCAATGTCACTTATTGATTGATTTGTATTCTATGTTTGAGGTAATGTATTAAGCAATAAAAATAAAAAAATAAATAAAAGTCCTGACCAATCAAATGCTCTCAAGTATCTGACATGCCCCGCCCCCGTCAAGACGCTTCTCATTTGCTTTTCATTTGATGCACTTGAGCTCAACCACTCTCATTGGCAGAGCTGTGAAAAAACGATAAGTTATTGGCTGTTAAACAGGGGAGAAGCTACTATTGGTCCTTTTCTTCATGCTTCATTTGATATTACGTCAAACACTAAACAAAAATACACGTCAAAGCACTTCACAGGACTTTTAAGTCTTAATTCTAACCATTCTTTGTAAGCATAATTATATGGTCAGTTGCATACGGTATTATATGAATAAGCACTGTTAGCAATCTTTTCAAAACAGCCCTGTGACCTATTTTTTTTGTTCACAACCCTCAAGTTGCTGTATTATGGAGCTTTATGAAGTTGTTAAGAGCCTGCTCTGTGTGAGTCAGTCATTTATATCAAAGCTCTATTTACAAAATGAGCAGAGTTCAATGTGACTTCATCTCAGATGAAAGTGTGGAAATTTCTCCTGGCTCTCTTTCTGAATCTTGCCAAGACCAATCCAACACCTTGCTTTGCCTGTAATCTGAATTTCCTCAATAAATAAAGGGAGCGAGAATATCTCCAAGGCATCCTGCAGGCATACAATGCTTTTTTCATGAACATCAATCATTCTTCTGTCTAGAGGAGAGAAAAAACTATTGCCTTTGAAGGGGAAAAAGAACTTAAAATAACACACACATACACACACGCACAAAAAAAAGGATAATCAGAGAAAAACAGTACTTTTCGCAATCTTAGATGGCCCCATTTCTCCATAGCAGGTCCTTGATATCTTCCTGGAGTTGAACCTATGAGATAAACCCTATAAATGAAAACATGCAAAACGTTATTTACAGAAGTCAACACTTTCATGTATCGCACCATATGAATGATGAAGGTGGAATTTGTACTAATAAATAATAAAGCATGTCATGTTAGTGGAACCAAACTTTGACATATTATGTAGTCATTTCTAGACAAAAGGTCTAAATATTAAAACCAGATATACTACTGGCAGACTTGTATTTTCTATTTTATTAGTTATAAGTTACATTAAGATTTCTGCCATGGTATGGTACTTGACATATAACATAACTGACACACTTATGTTTATAAAGAAAGCATTATATTTGATTGGAGACAATCAGAAGACCAGCAGGAATCTAAAATATGGTATGACGGAATTATCACCAAAAGTATTAGGCAGCATTCATCTGTATTTAACATTGATGAGACAAAATGTTTCTTGTGTATCAAATTCTACATATTAGATTGATTTCTAAAGAATCATGTAACCAGGGTTCTCACATTTTCATGAGTAGCAGATTCAAGGACATTTTAATACACCATTAATTTTAAATCAAGCACTTTTTAAATACATACCACAGCATATGTAGCTCCAGGAAAGTCCTTACTTAACATTTCAATTACACTTAATACACTACCAGACAAAAGTCTTGTTGTCGATCCCAGTTGTAAGGGCAACAAATTTGACTTCTAGTTGATAATTTGGAAAAGTGGCAGAAGGTCAATTTTTATGATGAATCATCTGTTGAACTGCACCCAAATCATCACAAATACTGTAGAAGACCTATTGGGACCAACATGGACCCAAGATTCTCACAGAAATAAGTCAAGTTTGAAGAAAAAAATCATAGTTTGGGGTTTAAATCAGTATGGGGAGGTGAGCGAGGTCTGCAGAGTGGATGGCAACATCAACAGCCTGAGGTATCAGGACATTTGTGCTGCCCATTACATTATCAAGCACAGGAGAGAGCATATTCTTCAGCAGGATAGCGCTCCTTCTCATACTTCCATACCTCCTCATACCTCAAACATGGTTCCTGAAAGCAAAGAAAGTCAAAGTGCTCCAGGATTGGCCAGCCCAGTCACCAGATATGAACATTATTGAGCATGTCTGGGGTAAGATAGAGGAGGCGGCATTTAAGATGAATCCAAAGAATCTTGATGACCTCTGGGAATCCTGCAAGAACGCGGTCTTTGCCATTCCAGATGACTTCATTAATAAGTTATTTGAGTCATTGCAAAGATGAATACATGCAGTCCTCCAAGCTTACAAAAGTCATACACAATATTAATTCTATTTCCACTGCACCATGACTTTATATTCTATACTGTATATTATTTCTGTTAGGAGACAAGACTTTTGTCTGAGAAAAGTCAGATCTTACTGACTTAATAAATAATTAAAAATTATGGCATGATCATATTTTATTTTGGTAAAATAAGCGTAATCTACAGACCTTTGCCTTTCATACAAACCACTTCTGATACCAAATGATCAACTAAAACTAGTATTTGTTGTTCCTAAAGCCTGAATAGGCGAGAAGACTTTTGTCAGGTAGTGTACTTCTGTTACAAATGTAAGTAATTTTCAAAAACTGACTTTTAAAAAGTCATCAGATTTGCTGTATTCAATACTGGCAATAGTTAAATGCAGTTTCAGAAATATAGATAAAAACGTGCGTTATTTGTCAGTGTTTATTGTACAAGAATTAAATGAGAGGTTTTTAATTAATTTCTCTTTTTTTTCATTGTTTTTGACAATTGAATGCAATTGTTGAAATAAAATCATGTAAAAAAATATATTTTAAATGTAATTTAAGCACTTTCAAGGAGCTATGTTAGTTTTTAAGTCATTTCCAGGCCTTGAATCTATATGTCTGAAATTCAAGTACTTTAAGAAATGTGGGAACACATGTGTGACATAAAAGACTAAAGTAATAGCTGGTTTCAATAGATACATTTGAATATATTTAATATATTTTTAGATTGTACTTTAGCAGACGCATTTGTCCAAAACGACTTATAATTGAGGAGGCATTCAGTGATTCAACAAGAAGACCTATACACACAAGAGGTGCTAATGCAAAGGGACTGCTTGTGCTGAGATATATATTTGCTAGAATAAACAGTTTCAAGTTTTTAAAGAGCCCCTATTATGGGTTTTTGAAAATGACCTTCCATGTAGTGTGTAACACATCTCTAAATGAAGTAAAATAACCAGCTAAGACCTAAATCTGAAAGTGGACAGTGTTTAAAACTACTGATTAATTTTAAAAAAGAGTCCACTTAAAGTGGTTTGAATGAATCGTCTTGATAACGAGTTATTAGCAGTTTCGGTGTAACATGGATACAAAACATAAGCCCCGCCCAATTGTTGTACGCGCAAACCCAGGAAAATTTAAACCTGCGGTCCTGCCCACTAACACAGTAGCAAAGAAAAAAAGGAAGACTCAGGGTTCGGGGGTGAGGTGTCTGAATAACACCTTACTAACTACTGGTGTTAGTAAGTTAACTACTATGAAGTCTGTTTGGGGCGGCTACTGCGATCGGATCCTATACCAGTGTTGGCGACTATGAGGTTTCACAGACCATACAAAAATTCTAAGGACTGGGGGAGGGGCTGGTTGAAATTATGGGAGTTTTCCAGGATAAATAACAAAATGGGTGGGTGCCTGGAGATAGGTCTGAAATACGGGAGACTCCCAGGAAAAACAGGAGTGTTGGCAGGTATGCTCACACATACACTCTGCTCTCTTGACTACTTCATTATTGTTGATAAGCTGCGCTGGGCCTTTAACTCTGTCTCACGCTGAACGTTGTCGACCGATTGCAACAGGCGGTCTTCGGCCTGTTCAGCGCAGATTAGCTTTGCGCTAGATGGAGGTTTGGGAACAAATGAATTGCTGAATGATTCATATGGGAGCCGCTGAGATAATTAGGTAAAAATAAATGCATATTACAAGACAATGAAAGTGTTTTTTGACCTTGCATGCATATCAGCCTGTTGTTGGAGACCCTTAAAACCAATGTATGACCCTTTTAAATGTATAATAGGGGCTCTTTGAAGCAGATTTAATTTTTTTAACATTAGTAAATAGCAGAAAGTAGTCTGTTCTGTTTTATTTTACATTAAATAAACATTTAAAAAACACAACAAAAACCTTGATGGCCACAAACTTTTGAATGGTTGTATGAATGCTAGTCTTTTACCATTTTACACTTTTTCCATTGTATTATCATTTTCATAGAAATCCACAACTAATGGGTATGAAAAAACATAAAACAATCATGGCTGTTTGAATGGATGTCCTCTAAATGCATATCCAGCCCTGTGGACACCTTCAGCAATTAGTCAAACATCTAGTGATGCTAATCTCATATCATGCCATGCTTCAGATTTAAAAACGGCTCATTCATCTGTAAAGATTCTCACCTTGTTTCTGACAGATCATGCTGTTTGATGCGCTCGATCCAGTTGGCGAGCTCTGGAGCCCGGTACGCTTCCAGGTATTCCAGCAGGTCTCTTTTGAAGCCGGTGAGCGACTCTCCTGCTGTTCCCGGACTTCCCTGCGGCAGCCTGGGGTACAGAGGACTCATCCACATCCTGCCATAGAGATACAGCATATTTACTAATGAAGAGTTAGTGGAAAGGGCATGAATCATTTAAATGTTAAAAGATCCTGTGGTGATGAATGGGGCATGTCATTTTTGGTTTGCCTGAGTCATATGCCACTTATTCCAAGAACAAATACTTCCGACAAAAAATTACAAATAGCAGCCATATAAGTAATTTTGGACCAAACTTGCTCCATTTAGATACTAACATCATTGAAACATCATTTATTAAAATGAAAGCCAACTAATAGCTTTGATAGGTTTAGTTCAGTCCTGAGCTATTCATTTAAAATATTGCCTTTTAAAAAACAGAAATATGTCACTTGCTATTATTTCATATTTTGCTATTGCATCACAATCAAAATAGACTTGCATTTAAATAATTAAAATAGGATTTCTTTTGCCATGGCTCATAAAGAAACACTGCTGCTGAAATCAAATGCAGTATTATGCATCCGAACATACACAATATATATTTACAGTATATTTATATTTACATATATTTAAATACATATTCACAAAATATATACAGTAAATATGGATCTCAGAATATATACACTTTTTAAAAAATAATAAAGAAAACATGAGATTTGAAAATCATATGCATTTTAAGTGACCTGAAGTAAAACACATGCTCTACAAATTCCAGGTCCAAGTCTTGAAAAAAGGATGTACTAGGTCAATCTCAAAAAATCTAGCTAATAATTAAAAAGGTTAATTCACCCATTAATTGGCTGTTGATTTACTGAGCCTTTTATACAGTGTAACAGCAAAGAAGATTTTTGAGAATGTGGCTTTTGGTGACTCATAAAATGCATGACAGTGCTTACCACCTACTAGAAGAAGAAGAAAAAACAACAGAGTCCTCAAAACCTCAGTGTATCATCAACAACACGTGTTTATTTTCTATTGCCTTCACGAGCTTTTTTTTTTACTTTTAAAATGCTGGTAGCCTTTGACTTTATAAATTAGCAAGAACAACAGCTTCTTTAATGTTCTACTAACCTATATAGAAATCTGATACATGGAAATAAATGCAAATTACATAAATTTTACATTAAAATGTCATATGTAACAAATATTTCGAAATATTGCAAAAATGGCAGCTTACATATATATTTTCCAACCATGTATGCTTAAATATATTTGTACATAACCATATAGGGCCATACACAGTACAAGTCAGAGTTATTAGCCCCGGTTTATTTTTTTCCCTCAATTTCTGTTTAACGGAGAGAAGATTTTTTCAACACATTTCAAAACATAATAGTTTTATTAACTAATTTCTAAAAACTGATTTATTTTAGCTTTGCCATGATGACAGTAAATAAACCAAAAAATAAATAAATAAAACCAAAAAGACTTTCTCCTGAAGAAAAAATATTATCAGACATACTGTGTAAATTTCCTTGCTCTGTTAAACTGAAAATATTTAAAAAGAAATACAATTTAAAAGGGGGGCTAATAATTCTGACTTCAACTGTATGTACACCTACATGGAATTACAGCTATTATATTTGAACATATATGTACACATTTAATATTCCCCTGGATGAAAAAAATATATAATTGAAGCAGACTTTTTTTTTTTTTTTTTTACAAAATTTTGTACAAAAATATTTAATTTTGAAGATTTATTTTTTTACAACATATCTTGTATATTTGAAATACAAACATGAACTTGTTTGTCATATATGTTGTTAATTGCATTTACTGAAATATATCAGATTTTTGATATATTTTGATATATTTTAAGGCCTGACGGCAAGTAAACTAAGAGCAATTTTTTTTGGGAGAACTCTCCCTTTAAAAGGTGCGATATTCTCAAAACACTTTTGACCACAGTGCTGTACCAAAACTGAGTCCCAAAACACACCTGCAGTTAATCAGCAGTAGGTGGCGTGTCTAGTATTGACAGTGGAAATATTGAAAAGGGGCGAGGTTATGGCCTTGTTTATTTTTGTGCTTGCAAATATCAACTCACTTAGGCAAAATTTGCTTAGATTACCTTTATAACCCTAATAAACCAGATATTGCTGAGACTTTGATTTCAGTGTGTTGATATACTTCCAACTGCAACAGAATATCGAGTATAGGGGGCGAGCAGGGATTTCTTTTTGCAAATCATTTCCTCATAGAAAAATAACAATAAGAGTGGCATGGTTAAGATTAATGTGGGTGAAATCATCAAAAACTGACATCAACATTAATAGATGGCCACTCCAAACACAGAAAAAGATGGTCAGACTTTGACTAAAGATTAACAAAACAATGTTTTTTTTTTTTCAGTTGATAATTGCATAAATTAATTATCTACCGGCTGCATGGTGATGCGATGGGTAGCATGTTCACCTTACAGTAAGAAGGTAACTGTTTTGAGCCTCAGCTAGGTCAGTTAGTGTTTCTGTGTGGAGTTTGCATGTTTTCCCCGTGTTCGTGTGGGTTTCCTCTGGGTGCTCTGATTTCCCCCACAAGTCCAAAAACACGTTGTACAGGTGAATTGGGGAAATCGTCCGTAGTGTGTGTGTGTGAATGAGTGTCCTAGTGATGGTTGCAGCTGACAGGGCATCCACTGCGTAAAACATTTGCTGGATAACTTGACGGTTCATTCTGCTGTGGCGACCCCAGATTAATAAAAGGACTAAGCTAAAAAGAAAATGAATGACTGACTTCTGTTGGAGAAGACCAATAACTCAAAATTAGAGGAGTGTGGGGACTCATCATGACAGACTGGTTACAGCATATTTCCCTGAAGCTCCAGGAGAACAAATCAATATGGATTCAGATTGGACCCATTGCAATAAAGGCAGCAGATAAGCCCTTCAGAAGAGACTTGAGAGGAAGAGACCTTGGTCTGTGTGAATAGAAAAGAAAATATGGTTCGGACTTCAATATCGAAGGCATGGGATCAGACACTACCAGATGGGGAGACATGTCAAAAGCTGTAATGATATTCATTGTGCTACACTGCGGTCTGATGCTGATGGAAACAGGTTGGGAAAGTGAATATATTCAAGGAACAGAAGGTGCACTCTGCATAAAGTTGCAGAAATTCAACAAGGCCTTCGTGCAACTGTGTCTATCATTTGCTCAGCCAATTCAGGCAGCTAAGCGATGTGTTATTATGAGAGAAAAGAATGATTGACATTTAAAAGCTTCGCAAGTGTTATGAGAAAATCAAATCTCTAAATATAATTCAAACATGGTGCCAGACTCATTAATAAGATCACAAACACATCCTTCAGACACTATATATGGCAATAAAAGCAGCAAATGTAAAATTTCAATTAAATATTTTTTCAGTGCCAATACATGTTTACATTTGGCCTATGGTTTTTTGAAGGGGGGGGGGGTGTACAAGGCATGTATACTTAATACAAGGTATGTATTAAGATTACTTCTTCATTACCAAGAAAATATCTCAGATATAGCAATATAAGCAAAATCATACATTTTAGTACAATGTATTCAAAATACTTCAATGCTCAGTGCCAATACGCTTAATTTACATGGCCGCCATTTTAAAGAACCAAAGCGAGGCTGCGGTGGGAAGAAACCCGGAAGTATAAGCCCAGCACTGTAAACAATGCAGTATTATGCTTTGGACTACAAATCTCCAGCTGTTGCCGAGATTTTTTAAAATGCAGAAATGGTGTAAACATCATTTTAATATCATTCAGTGAGTTTAATTTAAACAATTAAAAGCAATTTAGCATCAAACAGCATCACAATTTCTGTAAGAGTAATATGTTTAAGAAAACGTTTGCTAACTAGTGCTTTTCCCTTAACTTAGCTGAAAATGACCCCTGATTTCCCTTTACATTTTCACCATTCATTCAAAATGGACCTTTGGGTCACTCGTAAGGCGGTGAAATTATAAATTTGTTATCTTCGCTGATAAGATATACAGCCAAGTACACAACGTTCCTATTTAACTCCCAACGATACTTCCGGGTTTCTTCTCACTGCAGCCTCGATTTCGCTTTAAAAATGACAGCCGTATGAAATCAGTCAATACATGTTCAGATGTAACCTATGATTCATGTTTTTAAGGGGCTGGTAACACATTACAAATAACACAAGCTATGTGTTTAGATTCCTTTTTATGTGACTAAGACATCACTTATTAATTTCTAGGATAATATCTCTTTCCAAAAAATATCAGCACTTTGTGCGGCACGGTAGCTTAGTGGTTAGCACTGTCGCCTCAGAGCAAGAAGGTCACTGGTTCGAGTTCCGGACGAGCTAGTTGGCGTTTCTGTGTGGAGTTTGCATGAGCTCCCTGTGTTGGCTCTGGTTTCATCCACAGTTCAAAGACATACGCTATAAATGAATTGAATAAACCACTAAGTGTATGAGTCTATGAGTATTTCCTAGTACTGGGTTGTGCATCGGCAGTGTAAAACATCTGCCGGAATAGTTGGTGGTTCATTCAGCTAAGGCAGCTTTAGAAATAGAGACTAAGAAAAAAAAAAAGTTTGTCCTACACAGTTGTCTGCAGTAGTTTTTTTATGCACATTTGCAAAATTAATGCACATCTTGGCGTTTCTATTAAGCATTTCTAATGATATAGTTCAAAAAGCGCATAAATATAGGTTGATGGTAACAAAGCTGGTTGCACCCTGATGTGTGAAATTATTTACAATATGTCTCAATATTAAATTGAGTCACTACAGTAAGCTGCTATGTAAATGGTGCCCTGGAGACCTATATACAGTTGACAATATAAATGTAGATTGAAATTTAATGCTTATATTGCACACTGAAATATACAACACTATTACTTCAAACAAATTATATTTAAAGTCAGATAGCTGAGTAACACTAAAAATATTACTGTATATTATGCCAACGCCTCCACCTTTGCCTTTAAGACGTGGCTCGTGTTTATAATGATATCCTTTAGGTGAAGACTCGTTTAGGGTCATGTAATCATCTGGTTTTAGCCAGGTTTCTGTCATACAAAGTGCATCTAGCTTTTGATCAGTTATCAAATCATTAACAAGAAGAGATTTAGAAGAGAGTTATCTAATGTTATGCCTGGATTTCATCAATAGTCTGCATTTACTAACAAAGACTATATCTGAAGTGTTTGGAAGTAATTAGCATTTTCCTCCTGCAGAAAAACGTCATAAGAACAATGCTTAGTGGCTCTGTGTGTTATAGCAGTGTTTTTAAAAGTCTAAACACTTTATTGATATAGTGTAGAGCCAAGCACATGTGGTCAGAATACAAACGAGTCGCAGGTAATAAAGTATTAAGCGTTTCTCCCAAAGTAAAGTCTGTCTGCCAGGTCCAAGCAAAATGCCAGCAACTCCGCTCACTCTCCGCCTCTTTGCCCTTGTTTAATATCCCGCCGTGGGTGCAATGACACGCGAAATGGCGCCACTTGGCCACGCCTACTTGTAGCTTAATTTGCGCTCTTCAGAAACCTATGGGTGACGTCACGGACACTACGTCCATATATTTTACAGTCTATGGTCCTAACGCTCCAGTATAGTGAAGGGGACTCTATACTGCTCAGTAAGTGCTGTCTTTCGCATGAGAGGCTAAACCGAGGTCCTGACTATCTGTGGTTGTTAAAAATCCCAGAGAGTTTTAACCCCAGCATCCTGGCCAAATTTTACCAATGGCCTCTGTCCATCGTGGCCTCCTAACCATCCCCATATCATAGTTGGCTTCATCACTCGGTCTCCTCTCCACCAATCAGCTGGTGTGTGGTTTGCGGTCTGGTGCAATATGGCTGCCGTCCTGTCATCCAGGTGGACGCTGAACATTGGTGGTGGATGAGGAGATTCCCCCCAATGTGTAAAGTGCTTTAAGTGTCCAGAAAAGTGCTATATAAATGTAAGGAGTTTTTATTATTATATAGGGATAGGGAGACAGTTCGTGAATTATGCTTTTAATACTTATATTCTGGTGTGGGGTGTAAATTTGGCTAGCCACATGATTTTTGTCAGAAAACAATGCGAGCCATACGTTTCTGACCTCAGCGTGAGGTCATGGAGCAAACAACAGATAATGCCCTACGCATGAACCGACACTGACCTCACAGTACAGGTTGAGTAAATGTGCTAATACACTTTATGCCAGATTTTCTGAATATATGCATGCTAGTGGTTTTAAATATTAATTGTGCAATTTAGCGATTTAATTTCCTTTTCCCTAATCCACAGCTTAGTGTGGGTGATAACCTAACCGCCAGCCTACCCCTTCGACTCCAGCTTTTGTCTTCTTAATGGTATTCTGTTCCCAATACGCCGCTAATAAAAGTGAACCTAATAACTGAAAGCGATTGGTAATTCATCGGGCATCGCTCTGACCTGCCTGCTAGCTTCTGCTGGTATGAACATGACACCATGGAGAATATCTTTATTAATGGGCAGCTTTCATAGAACGCTGCTTCATTTAAGTAATTACTCCATGTAGCAAATTCAAACAGACCATTTGAGGTCAGAGAGGGAATCTGTAACAACATGATTGGTTTATTCAGATTTGCGGAGCTCGACACTCCTATTTAGGACACATCAGCTTAATTTCAATTTACTCTAAGTGTCTGCTCTGTGTGTCGTCATGGTAACAGACAAATGTGTCATTAGGAGTAGCGAATGCACAACTTCCATTTCAGAAATGAAACAAATGTTGATGCACTCGGAAAATGAGCAACTGCAAAGGAGAGCACAACATAAACAACTCGTTTTCAAATCAGTGCACTGTCAGCTGTAACATTTCCGCTCTGACCGTTCATTCATATAAATGCAGTGATGTCTGGCTGAGTGTGCATTTATCTCCTCCCATCCCTCAGTGGTTCATCTTACCCCTGTGTCTTCTGGTACCAATCGGCTCGGATGAGGTTTGAGGTAAGAATGATGACTCTGAATCCCTCCTCATACCAAAGCAGCATCATTTTCCTGCAAAAAGCGAGTATGATTTAAAGGGATAGTTCAGCCAAAAATAAAAATTCTGACATAATTTACTAAAACAGTTAGATTTGTTGAACATAGAAGGAAATATGTTAGAAAACTAGTAACCATTGACATTCATAGCATTTGTTTTTCCTATTGTGAATGTCAATGGTTAGGGGTTTCCAGCATTCTTCAAATCTCCTTTTGTGTTCAACAAAAGCAAGAGTAAACGATGTATCTATTCTTTGTTGTATGAAATATTGCACCAAAATATATATTAATAAACGATATAATTGTCATTTTAAGACCATTTATGGCACTCATTATATAATACCTGAGTGACAATATAATATCATCACAAGGCAAGTAAACTCTTCCAAAGAACACATATTATTTTATTCGTAAGAATATTTAATTTAATTTAAAGTAATTTTAACAATTTTAGAATTAGACAATGGAATCAAAATGTGAAAACGCGTATCCTAAATTAATAATAACAAATGTTAAAAAAGCGCAAGGTAAAAAGAAACAGGTTTCGAAATCTGCTACCAGTTCTATTTTCAGTTGTCAGACACCCATATGAAAATATACTATAGTAACTTATAGTAAATACTATAGTGTTTTTTTTTTTACCATAATGACACTGAAACTTCCAAGAGAGATAGAATTTTTTTTTAATGTATGGGCGGTATACACTAATTGGCCACTTTATAAGGTACACCTGTCCAATGGAAAAACATTGCCTGGTCTGATGAATCTCGATTTCTGCTGCGACATTTGGATAGGGTCAGAATTTGGTGTCAAGAACGTGAAAGCATGGATCCATCCAGTCTTGTATCAATGGTTCAGGCTGGTTGTGGTGGTGTAATGGTGTGGGAGATATTTTCTTGACACACTTTGGGCACATTAGTACCAATTGAGCATCGTGTGAACACCACAGCCTACCCGAGTATTGTTGCTGACCATGTCCAATCCTTATTGACAACAATCTTCTGATGGCTACTTCCACCAGGATTACGCTCCATGTCATAAACCGCAAATGATCTCAGACTGGTGTTTTGAACATGACAATGAGTTCACTGTACTCAAATGGCCTCCACAGTCACCAGAGCTCAATCCAATAGAGCACCTTTGGGATCATGGATGTGCAGCCAAAAAATCTGCAGCCACTGCGTGATGCAACCATGTCAATATGGACCAAAAGGAGGAATATTTTCAGTACCTTGTTGAATCTATGCCATGAAGGATATTAAGGCAATTCTGAAGGCAAAAGGGGGTCCGTCCTGGTACTAGTAAGGTGTACTTAAGTGGCCAGTAGGCGTATATTGCATTACCAAAAATGATTGAGGTCATGCCCATGTGCTAAGTCAATATATTGATTATTGTGACAGGCCTAAATGATGTCAAAATTCACATTTTTTGGTTGAACTACCCCTTTAAATGTGACTGTTCTTACATAATGGCATTCATTTGAACTAACCTGTGTCTTTCAAGAAACCCTATGGAACATTTACCAAAACATAATAGTACTCCTCTGCATGAAAACACAGATTTTATGTAATATCCCTGCCTTTTTGTGTCAGGCTGTGTATAAAAGAGCAATTTTAAACGCGGGGGCACTTCAGCTTTTGTATTGTAATTACAACAAGAACCCAGCGTATTAAAATACAGAATCAATTTTGCGGCGTTCATGTGGAAGTGTATTATTTGACTTAATAAATAAAGAAAAGCTCTCAATGTTGCTCAGCTCATTTAAAGGCAAATTAGCACATGAAGACCCGACAAAGGTGTTTGAGATTGATTATACCGCCAATCTTTGAGTTGTTTTGCTCCTTTTTCCTTAAATTTATATCAAATGAGACAAGCCATTTCATTTACGTCTCTGGTGTCAGAATTGCTCTGTTCTGTTACGTCTGCATCTACTGAATAAAACATGAAAGAGTCTTTGGAGAGAAAACAGTAATCTAGGAATACATCACATTAAAATTCAATACTGCGCCTGTTTAACATCTAATTTCAACTCATCAAAACAGATGTTGAAATGATAATCTGCATGTCTGCATGGTCTGTGAAGAACTTAATACTCTTGAGTAGCTCGAGGAGCGCTACGCTTCATATGCATTATGCTACCGACTGCTCATAAAGCCTAAACATGATCAAGGTATTAATGAAATTATATATTCAAGCTACAACACTACCGCTGCTGCACTATTACTCAAGCACAGAGCTTTACGTTTATCACTTGCTCAAAAATATGCCAAAAAGATGGCCAAAAGTACAAGTTACCACAAATATATGTTATTTAAGTGTTTAATTTAAAAAATATGCACATTGAAAAGTCTTTTAATTATTGTAGTTTGGTGATTTACTCAGTGAGGAAAGTGTCTGTGATGTCAGGTTATCGATTAGACGCAGCTCACAGATTTTGATTGATCCAAAAAAAGATCAATGGGGTTCAGGTCTGGATTTTTTTCAGCCCAGTGAAGTTCTAACAAATCGGGCTCTGCAAAGCATTTAACTGGTTGCATCCTATGACACTGACACATTAAAAGTCACTGTGTTTCAAGCTATAACCCCCTGTACCGAGAAAAATTATAATAGGTTTTGTGCACCTCTTTTATGTGCACATGGGTCAGAGATGAAGAGATCGTCAAGCATCAAAACAACAAAAGTGTAATAGAGCTTTACATTTTCCCTATGCAACACTGCAAAAAATGCTTTTCATACTTATATTTTTCGCCTTGATTTTGTCACATTGGCAGATTATTTTGCTTGTTTTAACGAAAAACTTCTTTTGGCATATTATTTATTAAAACAAGACAAAACTCTTGCTTGTCTAAACAATGCTTTTTGATTTAGTAATTTTTAGATATTTAAACGCAGTAACAAAAGCATTTGCAGTGAATAGAATCTGTCCTTTCTGGGTGAAAAATAATATAAATGAATAATAAAATTGTTTTTGACACAATATATAGAAAACATCGACTAAAATGTCAGTTAATAACAAACGTTTACATGCCAAAAGAAATTGTCAGGCCCATTAAGAAGAATAAATTTTTATTATATACTAAGGCAGCAAAGCAGTACTGTTCCCAAATACTAACTATTGCTATTTTTTTGTATCTTTAATACTATACTTTATAGTACTATCTTTAGGATTTGCAAGATATCCACAAGATATTTGAAACAATTTTAGTAAAATGTAATAAAAGTGGTATTATCACTTACAATTTAAATTACGATGGGACATTCACCCATTATTTAGATTTTTATTTTCACAAACGTTATATGAAACAATAAAGTAGACATTTTTCTCACAGTTATTATACTTCCATGTAACCTAAATATGTAACCATAGATATCCTTAGTAGAAAAAACAAATATGGAAATCAATGGTTACAGGTTTCCAACATTTTTCAAAATATCTTCTTTTGCATTTAAATAAACAAAAATCAAATTGGTTTAAAACAAGGGTTAGTAAAAGATGGCAGAATTTTTTTTTGGGGGGGGGGGGGGGTATTATCCTTTTAATTAGACTATACAGAATTTTATATTAGCACTTAAGTCTTCAGTCATTTCTTTCATGCACAGTATCTCTACAATTATCAAGAAATATAAATCACTCACGTATGATGTGTGCCAAATGCAATGTCCAGTTTGGCCTAAAACATAAAACATAAGAGTTGAATTCAACAAGCATTTAGTGTTTTTTTTTTCACATGATGTGTAGTTACAATTTTTGTTTTTACACTTATGTTAAAATTTTATGCACACGTTACACAGTAACTGAACACAAAGTTTATAGGATCTCAATTTTCCATAAAGTTGAATGCCTCCCTCTAGTGGAATAAAAAGCCTATTGCAAGTCAACAGAACGATAAATTGACAATACCTGGCAAAAACTAATATGTGGGTATGGTTTGGCTTGCTCAATTAAGCAAGCCTTGGACTCTCTCTTTTCTCCATGAACGAGTACGACTGGTTTGTTTCTAAAGAACAAAGAAGAATAAGTAATCATTTAAATGTGTTTAAAATATTTTCAATCCACATCAAACACTGCAAGAACATTTAAAAGATTTCATCCTACCTAAATTCTGGCGGATACTGCTCCACCATCCATGGGATGTCAAAGCAGTAATTAAACTAAATAAAAAAAAGTATTAAAAATGAGCATTACAAATGTTGTTTGTGGTTAGTAGTGCAAATTCTTACACTTCATCTATTTAAAAAAAATACCTGTACAGACTCTTTCAATGTTCCAAACATTGGAGAAAGTATCTCTAATTATAGATGGAGAAAAAGACAAAAGGAAAATTATTAGGATTAAGTAACACCTTATCAGAACTTTACTCACCTTTTTATATTTAACCCATTAACTGTCAGTCACTACACTTTTTGGAGCTTGAAAAAAATGTCACACTTGAAAATTATAGATGCTATATATACAGTCGTCAACATTTGAAGTGGATCATCACCTTTCATTAAAGTTGTGCAAAATCTATTGAACACAACTCGTTCTTGTCTTAGGATAATTATGAAAAATGTTTTTGATTCACTTTAAATGTTGACTACTGTAGTTTGTCGAATATCCAGATAAGTTCAAGTTTAGATAAAAAAACAAAAACAACAATATATATCTCCTATGGACAAAATAAAAAGTCTATCATTTCCTATGTTCTATTGTTTATTTTTCCGGTATTAAATACATTGTTTACAATAAAAATACTTTTTCATAATTAATACAAGCACAATATTTCATGTTGGACTTGGAATCGTTAGTTTCTATATTAACATAAATTGTATATTTCTACATTTTTAATCAAACACACTTGCCCTGTATTTTTAAATAAAGAGACAAATACAATCACATTTGAAAGAGTCAATTTCTAAATAAATACTTTACATGTGGTAAACATACTATTAATTGATTGAATTTACAAAAATTAAAACATTGTGATGCATATCATTATCAGGACATGAGATGACTTATTTGATGATATGAGATTTTTGTCATATTGCCCAAACTGGTCAAATATGTTTTTTAAAATAAAAAATGGTGAATGTAAAACTCTTGAAATACCTTTGATATGCAGTGCTCCAGTGTTGTACTTTTTCGGTATCCCAGTGACTTTGTTTAAATAAAAACGATAAATGTCATTTGTAGGCATTAAGTTGGTCTCAAAGAAATCAGCTGGCTCTTCTTTATAATAACTAGTGCCGTGAGGGCTTGGAGGACGCTTGTCTTCAGTCTTCTTCTTCCTTTTTGGACTTATATTTACCTTTTGGGGTTCATTTCTTGGAGCAGGAGTTTCATCATCACTGCTGGAGAGGTTCCAGCCCCCTTCCTCAGTTTCTCTCTTCCTTTTTACAGCAGGGGAAGCATTGCGTTCATATTTTACAGGATTGGCTTGATTCACATGTGCTGATTTTCTGGCTTCGGATCCCATGGAGGGAGCGGATGCTGTTTTCACAGAATTCTCATTGCGTTTTGGACTCAGTCTGGGCTCCTGCTTGAGGAATGTGGGGGTCTCTTCAGGTTTGCTTTGCGAATCTGGTTTCACAATTGGTTTAACTGAATCCTTCTGAGGTGTTGGAGGAATAATGTCCTCGTCTTCACTATCTGATATGCTCCACTTGCCATGTTGACTGTCTTGGGACATTTTTGTTCAGCTGTGGATTACAAAGAGTTCAAGAATACTATTATTACTATTATTATTATTATTCTGCCTCTGGACTGCTTTGCTTATTCTGCCTCAGGATTGTTTGGCCCCTTAATTGCTGCTTGCAGCTATATTTATTATTTACTTTTATAACTGTATACAATTGAGGTAAAGTTGGCTTAATATTCGCACATTTGTTCAGTGACAACTTGTGACAGCCCCTATATTGTTTATCACGCTGCTTTGAATATTTGGTCTGAAATGGCATCTAAATATGACTTCAAAACAACATTAGCAATGGGACAATCTACTAAAGGCCTGACCTTTAAGTTTGTTTGCCTTGAAAAATCATACTAAAAAAGCGTAAAATCATACAATTCAATGATAGAACGCATCCGTGATTAGTGTCAGCTTCTCCTTCAAATGATGCATTACACGTTTAAGGCTATGTTCAATTTGATGCAAATGTGACAGGACTGACAGAAACACGGAGACACTTGAGTTGTACACTTTTTTATATTATATATTTGTAGTATTTATTTGAATTTATATTTCATTTTTTAATCAATTGATGCGAATGATAACAACTTAAACTTGCTATTTCTGACTTTTTTCTTAAATAACAGTTTTAGCATAACAAAACTATTAAAGCTGTAGGTTAAAATATGCTGAGGATATGAGCAGTGTTTGTACATTTGTAAACTGTTTTGATAAAGAACAAAAATCTTAGAACCAAATTAAATGCTTTTATTCACCGTATTTATTTCAAGAAAAGACAATGTACGTTTTTGATACAATGTCCCCCCAGATGACTGTGAACAATGTTGTACTTTGAGTTGTGAGTGGCTGCTAATATAATGATTTTAATACTTAGAAATTGCAAAGAATACCTTTCTGAATTTATATTATTAGGAAGACAAAATGTACAAATATAAAATCATTTTACCGCAATCTGTTAACAATAATTTAAACTGCAGTGACTTATTGCCTGACTTTGCACCATAATAGACAAAATGCATAAAAAACAACATTGTCACAGATACTTGCACAAAGGGTAAATGCTTGCGTTGTAGCGATTAAGGAAACCAGACGTAACCATATCAGTGTAAGGAAAATGTGTGTAAATGAGTAAACTTACAAAGAGGCGGGAAGATGAAATGTACTGTAAACAGGAGGAAGCAAACAATTGTACTCTAAATAAATCTAAAGGCTGCATATATACAGCTTTAACTAAACCCTTGATGGACGCCTGTCCTTTTGAAGCTTAAATAACAGCACAACAGTTTTGTTTTGATTCAGCATGCACACGCTCTCTACATTATACATGTGGAAACAGCAGAGACATGCCACACTATTATTCAAAATAAAAGTCTTCAAGATAATCGAATTTGAAACATTTTTTTTCAATATTTACCAGGGACATAAAAGGTATGGAGGACGAAAACTGCAAAAACAACAAATAAATAAATAAATATGCAAAACAAATTAATTAATAAATTCACAAATTCCTGCATAAATAAAACAATAATTCACACACACACACACAAACACACACACACACACACACACACACACACACACACACACACACACACACACACATATATATATATATATATTATCACACTATTAATTTATTTATTATTTATTTGTTTGTTTGTTTATTTATTGTTTTATTTATGCAGGAATTTGTGTATTTATTTATTTATTTATTTATTTATTTATTTATTTATATATTTATTTATTTGCGTATTTATTAATTAATTAATTTTATTTTTAAAAATTGTTTGCGGTTTACATCCTACATAAAAAAGTAGCCAAACATTAAAATGAATTATTACATAATGAAATGTTGAAATTTTTAAAGTTATTTTTTTATCATCAATTTTATAAATAACTTAACATGTGCTAGGAGCTTTTTTACAGGCATAACCTATTTCAACATCAATAATGCCTAATTCAAACATCTACAAGAAATTAATGAAGGAAATTAAAACAAAGACATGTCTATACGTTTTTATCAAAATAATATGGTAAAATTTTATGTAAAAAAATGTTTGGATGACACATTTAATGAATTATAGTGAAGCTAAAACAGTAAAGCAAGCAAGCAAGCAAGCAAGCAAGAAAGCAAACAAACAAACAAAGAAGCAACCAAGCAAACTAACATACAAAAATAAAAATAAAATCAGACTGTTGTACTTCTACATGTTAACACAAGAACAGTATGACAGTATGTTATTGAAACATATATTTTTATTTCTTGATTCTTATTATTGTGTCTCATTGTGTATTATTTATTTTTATATTTTATAGATCGTGACCATTTTGGGTGAGATAAAAATGCCTATAATTTTACACAAGACTTTTAGTTTGAAATTTGGAGGTTTATACGCGTCCAATCATTGCCTCTCGTACTGGGTGCTCAGACTGAACAACATTGAACAGTAAACCAATCCCTCCCATCCATACTGTTTCTATGCGAACATCTACAACTTTCCAGAAGCCTTCACGTATTGATATCTAGTTAGTTCAAATATACAAATGTTAACAACAGGAAGAAGCTTTAGGAATGAGAGACAAATAAACGATGCCGAGAGGAAAAAAATTGAGTTGGTAAGATTTGGTTCTGATTGATGCTGATGAACGATCTCAAAACGATTGATGTGAAATCACCAGTCGAATGAAAGCGTGAATGCTGAGATAAACGTTACATATATTTAACGTGGACAATGTAGTTGGTTGGACAATTAAACGTTTCATTTAGACGTATAGATAAAATTAAACAACTGAACATGTTACTGCTGTACAATTTAGTGAATCAAGGTTGCGTTACTCAATTACCTGCATTTAACGTTAGATATTACGTTATGTGGATTGAAGTAACATAAACAAAACTTCTAAAGTGAGAAGCTGCACTTATAGCCAGAAACAATTGTTTTCTTCTAGGAATTTGGAAAAATGTTTCGCCCGAACAGGGACTTGAACCCTGGACCCTCAGATTAAAAGTCTGATGCTCTACCGACTGAGCTATCCGGGCTCTGAGTGCATCCATGGACAGGGACGATCAAATACTGCTGACTAATATGTTACAAACATTTCATTAATTCATTTTTGTTGTACAAGCTCGTAAATCAACACAAAGAAAAAAGTTGAGCACTTAAAATCGTGTAAACCTTACCGTTTTGCCAAAACTAGACAACTTCTCCTGAAGATATTCGTGGCTAGAGGGCGCTGTTTCTCACCCTTTTTTGTTTGACAAACTACTTGCCTTATAATTTCATAGAGCAAATGCCTTTCTAGCTGCAACCCATCAGTAGGAAACATCCATACACACTCATTCACACACATACACTACGGTCAGTTTTTAGCTTACCCACTTCACTTATACTACATGTCTTTGGACTTGTGGGGGAAACAGGAGCATCCGGAGAAAACCAACACCAGAAGCACATGCAAACTCCACACAGAAATGCCAACTGACCCAACCGACGCTCGAACCCGCGACCTTTTTGCTTTGAGGCATTTTGGGAGTGCTAATTTAATCTTTCGTCATATTGAGTGCAAAATGAGCATTAAGGGGATGGATGATGCGTTTAGTAAACTCTTAATGGTCACCATATTTTCCTAATTGTTTTTATCTGGCGTCGTTTTTTTTGTAATTAGTTTGTATTATGCACATATCTTTAACTAATCCTATGGTTGCAGATATATGCTCAATACTTCTGTTCTTTTATACTTTCTGTAAAATATATTAATTTAGTTACATTATATTTAAAAACATGTTTTGCAATGCGGTGTAGTGGATGATAACATGTTTTAATTTAATCATCATGTTTTTATAAATGCAAAACTTTGATTATTTTGTTGCTGTTTTATCATTTAATGTGTTTTTTTTTTACATGAGGCAGGGGATTCACAAGTTAAACCTAATTCAGCTAAAATACATTCCTGAAGTCCCAGTGAGATTTAATGTCAAATAATTTAACAACTTGTTTTCTTGTTCACGGGTTAATGGCCAGATTGAGATGAAGGTAAACAAATAATTAAAATAATTTAGGTGTTAAAGGGATAGTTCACCCAAATCTGAAAACCCTGTCATTATGTACTTACTCTTTACTTGTTTCAAACCTGACTGACTTTCCTTCATCTGTTAAAAAAGCAGGTATTTTGAAGGAAGCTGGAAACCTGTAACCATCGATTTTCGCAGTACTTATTTTTCCTACTATCAGGATTCATACAATCCTGGAACACCTGAGAAAGTCATGGAATTTTGACAAGGATTTTTCCAGGCCTGGAAAAGTTTGGGAAACCAAATAAACTCAAAATGTTTTGAAAAAATCAAGGAAATTTGTTTAGCAAATATCGGACTTGAATATATTTAAGATGATAATATTGGGTAAAGTTTCAATACAATTCCACGCTTCGTCTCTTCACGTAAAGCTCTCTGTGTGAAGTAACTCGCAGTTTAACCTGCACATCTTTCACTCGCATTTACCATAATGCAAGCACCATTTTGAGCGTGGTTTCTAGAAACAATCTCTAATAACTACAGGGTTAAGATGCTGTGGATTCTAAAAGCTAATTTGTACAATCCTATAAGTCCTGTGAAAACACAAGCCAACTTCACTAACATATTTTCATAGAGACAGCAATGTATTTTGTCAAATTTTCTATTTTACAGATATAAAATCAGACAAACTACATAGATTGTCGCTTATTTTTTGAGATGCTGTAATACATTTAAATGGGCATTTTTTCTAATATTAGGTCATGAATAATTACCTGAAAGTTTGGAAAAGTCTTGGAAAAGTCTTTAAATTTTAGTAGTAACAATGGGTTTGAACCCTGTAGTAAGGAAATTAATGGTTACAGGTTTTCTTCAAAATATATTTTATAGTATGTAACAGAATCAAGAAACTGCTAAAAGTTTGGAACCACTTAAAGGTGAGTAAATAGTAAGTAAATGTTCAATTTTGGGTGAACTATCCCTTTAATTCGAATAAACACACACTTTGAGTGAATTTTTAATATTACCTTGTCTGTCCCCTCTTGTAACTCTGTAGCTTGTCACATAAGAGCAGTTGGACTTAAAATATCTTCAGAAATACATAATAGAAAAGTTCACCATAGTGGCAAAACTGAAAAAGAATGAAGTAACAGAGTTCTGAAACCTGTTACAATGCATGCTTTGTCAAATTCGAATGATCCAGCTGAATCTCTGTGTCTGTTTACATAAAATCAATATCCTTCCTAGAATTTATTTAAAAAAAAAGATTG